>NC_059207.1:19722827-20032827 GCF_020615455.1 Coregonus clupeaformis
GTGTTTCAGGATGGTGTGTTATGTTTCAGGATGGTGTGTTGTGTTTCAGGATGGTGTTGTGTTTCAGGATGGTGTGTTGTGTTTTAGGATGGTCTGTTTTGTTTCAGGATGGATTGTTGTGTTTCAGGATGGTTTGTTGTGTTTCAAGATGGTCTGTTGTGTTTCAGGATGGTGTGTTGTGTTTCAGGATTTGTTTTTCAGGATGGTGTGTTGTGTTTCAGGATGGTGTGTTGTGTTTCAGGATGGTGTGTTGTGTTTCAGGATGGTGTGTTGTGTTTCAGGATGGTGTGTTGTGTTTCAGGATGATGTGTTGTGTTTCAGGATGGTGTGTTGTGTTTACTGTACCTGTGCCTGAGAGAGGAAAGGAGGGCTGAAGACAGGTAGATTGCCGTACGGGCTGCTCAGCTTCTCAAACTGACTCCTGATGTGGTACTGGCCTGGACCTGGCACTCCCTACAGACAGACAAAGACAGAGAGCGAGAGCGAGCGAGAGAGAACAAAGAGTTATTGGTTTATCCCGAGAGGGAGAGGGGAAGATAGAGCAGCTCGGTGGATTTGGATGCCATCTGAGCCCTTCCAGCTGAGGACTGCAGAGGTGAGGACTGCAGAGGTGAGGACAGCAGAGGTGAGGACAGAAGAGGTTAGAACGGCAGTGTTGAGGACTGCAGAGGTGAGGACTGCAGAGGTGAGGACAGCAGAGGTGAGGACTGCAGAGGTGAGGACTGCAGAGGTGAGGACAGAAGAGGTTAGAACGGCAGTGTTGAGGACTGCAGAGGTGAGGACTGCAGAGGTGAGGACAGCAGAGGTGAGGACTGCAGAGGTGAGGACTGCAGAGGTGAGGACAGCAGACGTGAGGACTGCAGAGGTGAGAAAAGTAGATGAAGACTCAATTATGAAGATGAACAACCACAGCGGCCGGAGATGGAGACGGAGAGAGGGATGTTGGAAGAAGAGTAACCTGCCTCTGGTTAGACATTAGTAGAGATGCGTCCCAAATGGCATCATATTCCCATTGTACTATTTTTTACCAGGGCCTGGTCAAAAGTAGTGCACTATCTAGGAAATAAGGTGCCATTTGGGACACATCCCTAGGTTGCAGTGAGGGGAGTGGAGTGAGCCATTAGACTGAAGTCCTCCTCCCCATACTGGCCCTTTCACCCTCCCCAGGAACCATGTCCCACATGTCCTCCACACTGCTACATGATTTAGCAACCATTAGAGTCCACAAGACTGATGTTAGATACACGGACACACCTACACACAAACAGGCACTCTGAGAAACCAAGCTGCACACAAAGTAAGCAAACATACACTCAAGAGGAAAATCTGTACACTAAGCAAGCACACACACATATAAACACAGCGCACGCGCACACACACACACACACACACACACACACACACACACACACACACCTCTTTGGTGGGCAAACACAATCGAAGCAGTGAGGAATAATGATGTCTGGGAGAATGAATGTGGTCGCTGTGTGTGCAGCTTCTGTTTATAGACATCTGCTGCTAACTCTTTAGAGACCAACTAAAGACTGCCACTGTCTACATTTCACAGCAGAATACCTTCAGCCAGCACATCAAATCCTACACGCCAGGTATGTAGTGGTCAGTACTGTAGTTGACCTTTGTGATGACAGTATACAGTGCAGGGTTGGGGTCCAATTCGAATCGAATTAAATAATAGAAAAATGACTTGATAAACTGAAAAGGAGAAGCTACTTATTTAAAAAGTTGTTCATTTTCAAAAAAAAAAAAAAATTCAAATCTGAATTCTGAATTGAGTGACTTCAATTGAATTGAGTAAGTCCTTGGGTGTCCATGGTGTGTGTCCGTAATAATGACCCATCTGCTAGGGGGGCATTGCCGTGCCAGTCCCTCTCTAATGATGATGGATGGAAGCCCAGACACCACTGGGGGATCCACAGCAGGGGACACACACCGTCAGGAGTGGGGCAGCCACACACACACACACACCCCTGTCGGACCATACTGCACCTCCCCTCACCACAAAACACGGTGGTCTGAACTATACAGTACAACAAGAGATGGAGTCAACTTGGACTGTTTGTTCTGTCTTGGATGTACTAATTCTATTGTCATCTCTGTGTTCTTTAACTGTAATATAATATAAACTCAGCAAAAAAAGTATTTCAAAGATAATTCGTAAACATCAAAATAACTTCACAGATCTTCATTGTAAAGGGTTTAAACACTGTTTCCCATGCTTGTTCAATGAACCATAAACAATTAATGAACATGCACCTGTGGAACAGTCGTTAAGACACTGAAAGCTTACAGACGGTAGGCAATTAAGGTCACAGTTATGAAAACTTAGGACACTAAAGAGGCCTTTCTACTGACTCTGAAAAACACCAAAAGAAAGATGCCCAGGGTCCCTGCTCATCTGCGTGAATGTGCCTTAGGCATGCTGCAAGGAGGCATGAGGACTGCAGAAGTGGCCAGGGCAATAAATTGCAATGTCCGTACTGTGAGACGCCTAAGACAGCACTACAGGGAGACACGACGGACAGCTGATCGTCCTCGCAGTGGCAGACCACGTGTAACAACACCTGCACAGAATCGGTACATCCGAACATCACACCTGCGGGACAGGTACAGGATGGCAACAACAACTGCCCAAGTTACACCAGGAACGCACAATCCCTCCATCAGTGCTCAGACTGTCTGCAATAGGCTGAGAGAGGCTGGACTGAGGGCTTGTAGGCCTGTTGTAAGGCAGGTCCTCACCAGACATCACCGGCAACAACGTTGCCTATGGGCACAAACCCACCGTCGCTGGACCAGACATGACTGGCAAAAAGTGCTCTTCACTGACGAGTCGCGGTTTTGTCTCACCAGGGGTAATGGTCGGATTCGCGTTCATCTTTGATGGAATGAGCGTTACCCCGATGCCTGTACTCTGGAGCGGGATTATTTGGAGGTGGAGGGTCCGTCATGGTCTGGGGCGGTGTGTCACAGCATCATCGGACTGAGCTTGTTGTCATTGCAGGCAATCTCACCGCTGTGCGTTACAGGGAAGACATCCTCCTCCCTCATGTGGTACCCTTCCTGCAGGCTCATCCTGACATGACCCTCCAGCATGACAATGCCACCAGCCATACTGCTCGTTCTGTGCGTGATTTCCTGCAAGACAGGAATGTCAGTGTTCTGCCATGGCCAGCGAAGAGCCCGGATCTCAATCCCATTGAGCACGTCTGGGACCTGTTGGATCGGAGGGTGAGGGCTAGGGCCATTCCCCCCAGAAATGTCCAGGAACTTGCAGGTGCCTTGGTGGAAGAGTGGGGTAACATCTCACAGCAAGAACTGGCAAATCTGGTGCAGTCCATGAGGAGGAGATGCACTGCAGTACTTAATGCAGCTGGTGGCCACACCAGATACTGACTGTTACTTTTGACCCCCCCTTTGTTCAGGGACACATTATTCAATGTATGTTAGTAACATGTCTGTGGAACTTGTTCAGTTTATTTCTCAGTTGTTGAATCTTGTCATGTTCATACAAATATTTACACATGTTAAGTTTGCTGAAAATATTATATACATATTATATACAGTACCAGTCAAAAGTTTGGACACACCTACTCATTCCAGGGTTTTCCTTTATTTTTACTATTTTCTACATTGTAGAATAATAGTGAAGACATCAAAACTATGAAATAACACATGGAATCATGTAGTAACTAAAAAACTGTTAAACAAATCAAAATATATTTTATATTTGAGATTCTTCAAAGTAGCCACCCTTTGCCTTGATGACAGCTTTGCACACTCTTGGCATTCTCTCAACCATCTTCATGAGGTAGTCACCGGGAATGCATTTCAATTAACAGATGTGTCTTGTTAAAAGTTAATTTGTGGAATTTCTTTCCTTCTTAATGTGTTTGAGCCAATCAGTTGTGTTGTGACAAGGTAGGGTTGGTATACAGAAGATAGCCCTATTTGGTAAAAGACCAAGTTTATATTATGGCAAGAACAGCTCAAATAAGCAAAGAGAAACAGCAGTCCATCATTACTTTAAGACATGAAGGTCAGTCAATACGGAAAGTTTCAAGAACTTTGAAAGTTTCTTCAAGTGCAGTCGCACTATGATGAAACTCTCATGAGGACCGCCACAGGAATGGAAGACCCAGAGTTACCTCTGCTGCAGAGCATAAGTTCATTAGAGTTACCAGCCTCAGAAATTGCAGCCCAAATAAATGCTTCATAGAGTTCAAGTAACAGACACATCTCAACATCTGTTCAAGGAGCCTGTGTGAATCAGGCCTTCATGGTCGAATTGCTGCAAAGAAACCACTACTAAAGGACAACAATAAGAAGAAGAGACTTGCTTGGGCCAAGAAACATGAGCAATGGACATTAGACTGGTGGAAATCTGTCCTTTGGTCTGATGAGTCCAAATTTGAGATTTTTGGTTCCAACCGCCGTGGCTTTGTGAGACGCGGTGTGGGTGAACAGATGATCTCCACATGTGTATTTCCCACCGTAAAGCATGGAGGAGGAGGTGTTATGGTGTGGGGGTGCTTTGCTGGTGACACTGTCTGTGATTTATTTAGAACTCAAGGCACACTTAACCAGCATGGCTACCACAGCATTCTGCAGCGATACGCCATGCCATCTGGTTTGGGCTTAGTGGGACTATCATTTGTTTTTCAACAGGACAATGACCCAACACACCTCCAGGCTGTGTAAGGGCTATTTTACCAAGAAGGAGGGTGATGGATTGCTGCATCAGATGACCTGGCCTCCACAATCCCCCGACCTCAACCCAATTGAGATGGTTTGGGATGAGTTGGACCGCAGAGTGAAGGAAAAGCAGCCAACAAGTGCTCAGCATATGTGGGAACTCCTTCAAGACTGTTGGCAAAGCATTCCAGGTGAAGCTGGTTGAGAGAATGCCAAACTTGTGCAAAGCTGTCATCAAGGCAAAGGGTGGCTACTTTGAAGAATCTAAAATATCAAATATATGTTGATGTGTTTAACAATTTTGTTTATTATTTTTTATTTAACCTTTATTTAACCAGGTAAACCAGTTGAGAACAAGTTCTTTTTTACAACTGCGACCTGGCCAAGATAAAGCAAAGCAGTGCGATAAAAAACAACAACACAGAGTTACATATGGGGTAAACAAAACATAAAGTTAAAAATACAACAGAAAATATATATACAGTGTGTGCAAATGTAGCAAGTTATGGAGGTAAGGCAATAAATAGGCCATAGTGCAAAGTAATTACAATTTAGTATTAACACTGGAATGATAGATGTGCAAGAGATGAATGTGCAAATAGAGATACTGGGGTGCAAATGAGCAAAATAAATAACAATATGGGGATGAGGTAGTTGGGTGGGCTAATTACAGATGTGCTGTGTACAGGTGCAGTGATCAGTAAGGTGCTCTGACAACTGATGCTTAAAGTTAGTGAGGGAGATAAGAGTCTCCAGCTTCAGAGATTTTTGCAGTTCGTTCCAGTCATTGGCAGCAGAGAACTGGAAGGAATGGCGGCCAAAGGAGGTGTTGGCTTTGGGGATGACCAGTGAGATATACCTGCTGAAGCGCATACTACGGGTGGGTGTTGCTATGGTGACCAATGAGCTAAGATAAGGCGGGGATTTGCCTAGCAGAGATTTATAGATGACCTGGAGCCAGTGGGTTTGGCGACGAATATGTAGTGAGGACCAGCCAACAAGAGCGTACAGGTCACAGTGGTGGGTAGTATATGGGGCTTTGGTGACAAAACAGATGGCACTGTGATAGACTACATCCAATTTGCTGAGTAGAGTGTTGGAGGCTATTTTGTAAATGACATCGCCGAAGTCAAGGATCAGTAGGATAGTCAGTTTAACGAGGGCATGTTTGGCAGCATGAGTGAAGGAGGCTTTGTTACAAAATAGGAAGCCGATTCTAGATTTAACTTTGGATTGGAAATGCTTAATGTGAGTCTGAAAGGATAGTTTACAGTCTAACCAGACATATGTGTTATTTCATAGTGTTGATGTCTTCACTACTATTCTACAATGTAGAAAATAGTAAAAATAAAGAAAAACCCTTGAATGAGTAGGTGTGTCCAAACTTTTGACTGGTACTGTATAATGTGTTAAGTTGTAATCCAGGCTCTGTCGCAGCCGGCCGCGACCGGGAGACTCATGGGCGGCGCACAATTGGCCCAGCGTTGTCCAGGGTAGGGGAGGGAATGGCCGGCAGGGATGT
The DNA here is from genome assembly GCF_020615455.1 of Coregonus clupeaformis. Taxonomy (NCBI): domain Eukaryota; kingdom Metazoa; phylum Chordata; class Actinopteri; order Salmoniformes; family Salmonidae; genus Coregonus; species Coregonus clupeaformis. The sequence goes on from NC_059207.1 coordinate 19,729,063, forward strand.
AGCTCAGTTGATAGAGCATGGCGTTTGCAACGCCAGGGTTGTGGGTTTGATTCCCACGGGGGGCCAGTATAAAAAAAATATGTATTCACTAACTGTAAGTCGCTCTGGATAAGAGCGTCTGCTAAATGACTTAAATGTAAATGTAAATGTAATAAACGTGTAAAGATTTAATAAATAGTTGAAGGTATCATTTTGATAGCCTTCCTCCTGGAAGTAAAGGGAGGTAAAAAGGTCAAACACACTCCTTTAATCAGTATGTTACATGTAATTCAATCCAACCAATTAGAACACTGCGGTACTAAATGAAGAAATCAAGCATCATTATCAAGCTACCAACATATATACCACATCTGTGCATTCAAGTTAATTTGCAGGTCAGGGAGTAGGGTGAAGTTTCCCCTAGATGCTGATCTTGGATCAGTTTTTCCCCACTAATACTTAATGTTAGGATAAGGGGAGGGGAAGCTGTTCCTAGACCTGTAACATAAGAGAAGCTTCACCCCAGAAAACTGATCACGTTGTTTTATCAGGTAGTGCACAAGCTCCGTCCAAATGTGAAGCTTGAATGCCCTCTAGTGGTACATGATATAACTGGGACAGGAAGCCGAAAGTGGAACGCCACAGTGTCACGCATGCAATAAGCATTTCATGGGAACGACATAGGGAAAGGAAAGAAGAGGAAATGAAAGGAGAGGAGAGGATAGGAGAGGAGAGGAGAGGAGAGGAGAGGAGAGGAGAGGAGAGGAGAGGAGAGGAGAGGAGAGGAGAGGAGAGGAGAGGAGAGGAGAGGAGAGGAGAGGAGAGGAGAGGCATAGCAAGGATGGAGACATTACAGAAAAAAAAGTGCAACGCATAGCCCTGGGGAGTGCTGTTGTTGGAGACCAGGCCCTGAGGAGTGCTGTTGTTGGAGACCAGGCCCTGAGGATTGCTGTTGTTAGAGACCAGGCCCTGAGGAGTGCTGTTGTTGGAGACCAGGCCCTGAGGAGTGCTGTTGTTGGAGACCCCCCCCCCCCCAGCCCCAAAAGGCCCTTTAAGAATGGAAGGAAGCTGGTGTCACCACTAGTGTTGTCCCCCGTTAGTCGACACACACACTCCCTGTCATTCTCAATTAAGTGCTACATGCTTAGCTTTGCTCCTCCAGTCTAGTCTAGGTGTGAACCATACGCCAAGACTCACGCTAGCTAGCTCGGCCTGCTTTAGCTTTATGGAACCTATAGCATTTCAAGTAGCACTATGAAAGACGGACGAGAGAGACTAGAAGTGTCACTGTACTGATGATGATTGGGGTTGTTACGGTATGACGACACGGTGTCACTGGTACGGACACATCCCTAAGGAGTTACCTTCTTTTCCTCCTGCAAGGTGACAATCTCATGGTAGCGCGGGATGACCAGCTCAGCCCGACTCTTCTGCTCCTTCCTCATATTGACGTTCTCGTACTCTGCCATGGAATACCTGCAGGGGGGCATGGGTTAGGGGTAGGAAATGGGATGTGAATTTGTCAGCAGCTCTTAAGCTTTTAGGAGACAGGGAGGATTTATTTTCCCTGTCAATCATCTCCAAATGACCCTGTCAAAATCAAATCAAATGTTATTTGTCACATGCTTCGTAAACAACAGCTGTAGACTAACAGTGAAATGCTTACTTACGGGCCCTTTCCAACCCTGTTAATCACATATATCTGGGAATGGGAGAGGATGGGAGAGGATTGGGACAGGATGGGAGAGGATGGGAGAGGATGGGGAGGACAGATTTACACGTCCAAGCCAAGCTCAATTGAGGAGAGTGGGGGATGTGATAGCTGGGGGAACGCAGGTGTCCTTCCTACTATTGAGCTGTCGGGAGGATGCCCACAATATCCAAAAGTGCTTAGTAAGACTCATCCTCACTCACCATCAATACTGTCAGGAAGTGCATTGTAAACAATGTTAAAGACTTTCATTTTACTTTGGAGGCAAAAAAATGACTCATTTGGTCTGAGTGAATTTCGATAAAGAGGAAAACGAATGCACATTTCAGGTAATAGATGTGTGACTGACGTGGTCCTATGGATCAGAGTCACTGGAATGGAGTATCCTAGGCTAGGGGTGTGTGTTTAGTAGTGTATTGGGTATATGTTGTGAAATTGTTAGATATTACTTGTTAGATATTACTGCACTGTCGGAGCTAGAAGCACAAGCATTTCGCTACACCCACAATAACATCTGCTAAACACGTGTACGTGACCAATAACATTTGATTTTACTCTATTTGAAGTGTTCGATGTGAGGAGAGGCAGACAGCACTCACTCTTCAGGCTCATATTGGCCTGGTCCAGGGCCCTCCACCACCTTCACCTCGCCTCGCTTCCCTGTCATCTTCCCAAAATGGACGCCTTTGTACTTCAGAGAGAAGCTGGTTTCCGCCTGTGGAAAAAAAAGTATCCAGGGGAAAAATCAGTGACGATGGAGCAAGGGGGTTGTTTCGATTTTATACTCTTTTTTTGCTTCGCTTTCTTTAGGATGGGATGATGAAATTCCACCAAATGTCAGTATATTTCAGAACAGTTGAGATTCAGCGACCAGTAATCTCTTTCCTTTACAACCTCCCTCACTTCTACTCTGGCATTTGAGATATGGCACAGGGGCCATTAACATACAGGAATGACAATAAAGACAGTTCTGGAAATGAGCAGCCTTTTTCTAAGTAACCATGGGTTCAGCATGACATGGCAGGTTTGAATTCAATCAGTGACACACAAACAGTAACTGAACATGTCAGTCAACAACACAAGCTGCATCCAATTTGCGAACACTACAAACTTATCTTTAACAAAAATACCATCTAACAAAATGCTACCAAAATACTAACTCTAAAAGCAAACCAAAGCAACTCAGGGCATAAAGAACTTAGTCAGCTTTGAAATTAATTGTACACTGTAATGCATATTCAAGTTAGGAAAAAAATGTTTATTCATCAGCCACCCAATAGATCAGCGGTGCCCAAACAAGTCTTATCAGCATAGTTTTCTCTGTTTTGAAAGAATGCCATTAGACAGCTACTTAACTCCATGACCTGATAAACTTGGTGGTTAAAAATGCATGTCAGTCAGGAGATTTAAAGCCTTTAAAGACAAGGAGTGAGAGGGAGAGGAAGAAAGGAATGAATTGATGCACTCTTGATAACCCTACCTCACTAATCTCTTTCTGTCAGTCTGGAGTGTTGATATAACCTACCTCACTAATCTCTTTCTGCTAGTCTGGAGTGTTGATATAACCTACCTCACTAATCTCTTTCTGTCAGTCTGGAGTGTTGATGTGACCTACCTCACTAATCTCTTTCTGTCAGTCTGGAGTGTTGATATAACCTACCTCACTAATCTCTTTCTGCTAGTCTGGAGTGTTGATATAACCTACCTCACTAATCTCTTTCTGTCAGTCTGGAGTGTTGATGTGACCTACCTCACTAATCTCTTTCTGCTAGTCTGGAGTGTTGATATAACCTACCTCACTAATCTCTTTCTGCTAGTCTGGAGTGTTGATATAACCTACCTCACTAATCTCTTTCTGTCAGTCTGGAGTGTTGATATGACCTACCTCACTAATCTCTTTCTGTCAGTCTGGAGTGTTGATATGACCTACCTCACTAATCTCTTTCTGTCAGTCTGGAGTGTTGATATAACCTACCTCACTAATCTCTTTCTGTCAGTCTGGAGTGTTGATATAACCTACCTCACTAATCTCTTTCTGTCAGTCTGGAGTGTTGATATAACCTACCTCACTAATCTCTTTCTGTCAGTCTGGAGTGTTGATATGACCTACCTCACTAATCTCTTTCTGTCAGTCTGGAGTGTTGATATAACCTACCTCACTAATCTCTTTCTGTCAGTCTGGAGTGTTGATATGACCTACCTCACTAATCTCTTTCTGTCAGTCTGGAGTGTTGATATAACCTACCTCACTAATCTCTTTCTGTCAGTCTGGAGTGTTGATATAACCTACCTCACTAATCTCTTTCTGTCAGTCTGGAGTGTTGATATGACCTACCTCACTAATCTCTTTCTGTCAGTCTGGAGTGTTGATATAACCTACCTCACTAATCTCTTTCTGTCAGTCTGGAGTGTTGATATAACCTACCTCACTAATCTCTTTCTGTCAGTCTGGCGTGTTGATATAACCTACCTCACTAATCTCTTTCTGCCAGTCTGGAGTGTTGATATGACCTACCTCACTAATCTCTTTCTGCTAGTCTGGAGTGTTGATATAACCTACCTCACTAATCTCTTTCTGCTAGTCTGGAGTGTTGATATAACCTACCTCACTAATCTCTTTCTGTCAGTCTGGAGTGTTGATATGACCTACCTCACTAATCTCTTTCTGTCAGTCTGGAGTGTTGATATGACCTACCTCACTAATCTCTTTCTGTCAGTCTGGAGTGTTGATATAACCTACCTCACTAATCTCTTTCTGTCAGTCTGGAGTGTTGATATAACCTACCTCACTAATCTCTTTCTGTCAGTCTGGAGTGTTGATATAACCTACCTCACTAATCTCTTTCTGTCAGTCTGGAGTGTTGATATGACCTACCTCACTAATCTCTTTCTGTCAGTCTGGAGTGTTGATATAACCTACCTCACTAATCTCTTTCTGTCAGTCTGGAGTGTTGATATGACCTACCTCACTAATCTCTTTCTGTCAGTCTGGAGTGTTGATATAACCTACCTCACTAATCTCTTTCTGTCAGTCTGGAGTGTTGATATAACCTACCTCACTAATCTCTTTCTGTCAGTCTGGAGTGTTGATATGACCTACCTCACTAATCTCTTTCTGTCAGTCTGGAGTGTTGATATAACCTACCTCACTAATCTCTTTCTGTCAGTCTGGAGTGTTGATATAACCTACCTCACTAATCTCTTTCTGTCAGTCTGGAGTGTTGATATAACCTACCTCACTAATCTCTTTCTGCCAGTCTGGAGTGTTGATATGACCTACCTCACTAATCTCTTTCTGTCAGTCTGGAGTGTTGATATGACCTACCTCACTAATCTCTTTCTGTCAGTCTGGAGTGTTGATATAACCTACCTCACTAATCTCTTTCTGCTAGTCTGGAGTGTTGATATAACCTACCTCACTAATCTCTTTCTGTCAGTCTGGAGTGTTGATATAACCTACCTCACTAATCTCTTTCTGTCAGTCTGGAGTGTTGATATAACCTACCTCACTAATCTCTTTCTGTCAGTCTGGAGTGTTGATATGACCTACCTCACTAATCTCTTTCTGTCAGTCTGGAGTGTTGATATAACCTACCTCACTAATCTCTTTCTGTCAGTCTGGAGTGTTGATATGACCTACCTCACTAATCTCTTTCTGTCAGTCTGGAGTGTTGATATAACCTACCTCACTAATCTCTTTCTGTCAGTCTGGAGTGTTGATATAACCTACCTCACTAATCTCTTTCTGTCAGTCTGGAGTGTTGATATGACCTACCTCACTAATCTCTTTCTGTCAGTCTGGAGTGTTGATATAACCTACCTCACTAATCTCTTTCTGTCAGTCTGGAGTGTTGATATAACCTACCTCACTAATCTCTTTCTGTCAGTCTGGAGTGTTGATATAACCTACCTCACTAATCTCTTTCTGCCAGTCTGGAGTGTTGATATGACCTACCTCACTAATCTCTTTCTGCTAGTCTGGAGTGTTGATATAACCTACCTCACTAATCTCTTTCTGCTAGTCTGGAGTGTTGATATAACCTACCTCACTAATCTCTTTCTGTCAGTCTGGAGTGTTGATATGACCTACCTCACTAATCTCTTTCTGTCAGTCTGGAGTGTTGATATGACCTACCTCACTAATCTCTTTCTGTCAGTCTGGAGTGTTGATATAACCTACCTCACTAATCTCTTTCTGTCAGTCTGGAGTGTTGATATAACCTACCTCACTAATCTCTTTCTGTCAGTCTGGAGTGTTGATATAACCTACCTCACTAATCTCTTTCTGTCAGTCTGGAGTGTTGATATGACCTACCTCACTAATCTCTTTCTGTCAGTCTGGAGTGTTGATATAACCTACCTCACTAATCTCTTTCTGTCAGTCTGGAGTGTTGATATGACCTACCTCACTAATCTCTTTCTGTCAGTCTGGAGTGTTGATATAACCTACCTCACTAATCTCTTTCTGTCAGTCTGGAGTGTTGATATAACCTACCTCACTAATCTCTTTCTGTCAGTCTGGAGTGTTGATATGACCTACCTCACTAATCTCTTTCTGTCAGTCTGGAGTGTTGATATAACCTACCTCACTAATCTCTTTCTGTCAGTCTGGAGTGTTGATATAACCTACCTCACTAATCTCTTTCTGTCAGTCTGGAGTGTTGATATAACCTACCTCACTAATCTCTTTCTGCCAGTCTGGAGTGTTGATATGACCTACCTCACTAATCTCTTTCTGTCAGTCTGGAGTGTTGATATGACCTACCTCACTAATCTCTTTCTGTCAGTCTGGAGTGTTGATATAACCTACCTCACTAATCTCTTTCTGCTAGTCTGGAGTGTTGATATAACCTACCTCACTAATCTCTTTCTGCTAGTCTGGAGTGTTGATATAACCTACCTCACTAATCTCTTTCTGTCAGTCTGGAGTGTTGATATGACCTACCTCACTAATCTCTTTCTGTCAGTCTGGAGTGTTGATATAACCTACCTCACTAATCTCTTTCTGCTAGTCTGGAGTGTTGATATAACCTACCTCACTAATCTCTTTCTGTCAGTCTGGAGTGTTGATATAACCTACCTCACTAATCTCTTTCTGTCAGTCTGGAGTGTTGATATGACCTACCTCACTAATCTCTTTCTGTCAGTCTGGAGTGTTGATATGACCTACCTCACTAATCTCTTTCTGTCAGTCTGGAGTGTTGATATGACCTACCTCACTAATCTCTTTCTGTCAGTCTGGAGTGTTGATATGACCTACCTCAAGGACGTTGTTGACTTGGTTAGTCATTAGCAAATGAAATATAGTTTAATTGAAGGCCAGACCAGTGGGCGGTGCATTATTTTAAGTGAATATTGTAATATAACTTGAAGAATAATTACTAATGGTCCTCTTTGTTGACACCAGAATAAATGAACAAGGTGCTTTGTAGAGCTCCGATCATTAGCTATGGAAATAGATTTCGGGCAAATTAAGAGGCCCACTGTTGCATTAGATCGGCTGCTGCTAATGGAACTCTCTCACACAGGGTAAGGGCAAACACACGCACACACACACACTTACTCACTCACTAATGAATTTACTCTCACCACTCTCACTGTCATAACTTACTGAGTGAGTTGTGTGTGTGTGTGTGTGTGTGTGCGCGTGCGTGCGTGTGTGTATTTGTGTGTGCCCGCTCCTCTCTTACCACCACTGGGTTGTAGAAAGCAGGTCCTAATGTTTCATCCTTTGCTGGTGCCTTTTGCTTGCAAAGAAATCCCTGTCCATTGTCTTCATAGCCAAAGGCCTGCCCAGGCGACGGGATGGAAGGAATGTCTGGCTGTGGCAGGAACTTGAGGCGATTAGGAACACCCTGAAGCCACTAGTGGAATAGACAACATAGGAAACACATTAACATGCCCAGCCAATCCCTGAATCGGAAACCTGAAATACACTACTTCCATTTATCTGCTTGCCCTGCCCTCATATTTAGCCTTACATTGAAGCGTTGTACCATTGTCTTTTCAGGACAACCAGCGCTACAAGTAGAATACAAAAACAACTTAACATAAACAGTTGCATTCATGTGTTTTATTGACAAAAGCAAAAACCTGATCAAAATGTATTTATATGACTGCTGTAAGTACATAAATGGTTTGCTCAGTGGGAAAGGAATATCTGCTCTCACAAACACCAGCCCCAATCAAACGCACAGGCTAATGGTCGGCATCAGCGGATGCAGAAGAAATAGACAAATCCAGAAGTCTGTAGCTCAAGCACACAACGTTTAAGAGGGGGTGGAAGCACAAAACAATCTCAGATGATAGCGTGGGACTCCAATTATTACATGGCTTTTTTACTATGTCTTCTGCATCAATCGTCTTAAAACATGTGCAGTGACAAGGTGGGATGGTTCCCCACTCACCTTTGCGGTCTGTCACAGAGTGTGCTGTGATGGGATAGCTTAGGCTAGAACGTGTGTATTCATTAGGACACACTGTAGCAAAACGTTTAGCAGTGGAAAACGTTTTGAAATGAAAACGAGAGTTTCTTATTGCACAAATTCAGGTAGGTACCTCCCCGTTTCGGCGTGTTTGCTTCCGTTTTGTTCCTAGTGAATACACCTCAAGGACACATACCACTTTAGTGCGTCTCTTCCCCAGAGGCTCACTCTCAGCTCCCCTCAGAGTGTTTCCTGCCGCCTGCCGGACGTTGTACGCTCCAGGGCCCGGGACTTCTGACACCACCTCATCAAACCGCTTTGATCGATTCTTTAGACTTTGTCCTCCCAGAATGTTATCCTACAAGGTTCAGATCAACGTCACCTTGGTTTATGATTATTAGCTAAGCTTGGGTATCAAATTGAACCCAATGCATTGATTCTTCAGACCCATTTGACAAGACTGCTAGAAAGTGAATTAATTTCACACTTGGGTGAATGGATGCATCCATGACTCACCTTACCATGTGAGCTGTTGTATTGTCCCGGTCCAGGCAAGGCTTTGTCATCGCTGGACCTGTGGAACATTGAGGGCCGGTTGGAGAGTGAGAGGAACGGAGCATAGCCATCTGCAAAACAGTGATAAATGTCAATGGATATAGGCCTATACACATATTTTGAACATATTTTATACACTGTCACAACTTGTAACAGTATGTATAACGTTTTCAATTGCTTTCAAAAACAGCATACTTTATGAATCAGAGCTCAACATGATGAAATATTGGATTAATCACAAATTGTACATGCATGCAACAAAGGCTACCTTTTGGGTCAATATGGCTACTTCAAACACAAAACGTAGCAGCTGAGCCGATAAGTCTACATACAGTGAGCTCCATAATTCATTGGACAGTGACCATTGTTTTGTTATTTTGGTTCTGTACTCTAGCACTTTGAGTTTGAAAGGATACAATGACAATGAGGGTGAAGTGCAGACTGTCAGCTTTAATTTGAGGGTATTTTCATACATATCGGATGAACCGTTTAGAAATGACAGCACCTTTTGTACATGGTCCCCCCATTTTAAGGTACTACAAGTATTTGTTAAATTGGCTTCACAGATGTGTGTCGTTAGGCAGGTGTATTCATTTGTGTCGTTAGTGAATGCAGGAGAGCTGTTGATGAATAGTAATGATTCTAGACGTTGCTATTGCCTTTGGAGGTTGTTATTGGGGTGTGACAACATGAGGAAGACAGCAGTGTCGATGCAAATGAAGTTGGCCGTCATAAGGCTCAGAAATGAAAATCAATCATTCAGGAACATTGCAAAAACCCCTGGCCATGCCCAAGTCAACAGTTTTGTTCATCATTAACAAGAAAAAAAACAACCGGTGAACTCAATTATGTCAAAAGACCCGGTAGACAGAGGAAGACCACTGTAGTGGATGACCGGAGAATACTCTCTATGGTGAAGAAAAAACCCTGATAACAGCCCAACAGATCAAAACACTCTCCTGGATGCAGGTGTAGATGTGTCAAAGTCTACCATACGCAGAAGACTACACCAGCAGGACTACAGAGGGTACACTACAAGATGCAAACCACTGATAAGCCTGAAGAACAGAAAGGCAAGATTACAGTTTGCTAAAAGCACCTAAAAGAACCCCCAAGAGTTCTGGAAAAAAAATGTGTGGACAGATGAGACAAAGATTAACATGTACCAGAGTGATGGAAAGACAAAAGTGTGGAGAAAAAAAGAAATGCCCATGATCCAAAGCATACCACCTCATCCATGAAACATGGTGGAGGGGTGTTATGGCTTGGGCCTGTATGGCTGCCAGTGGAACAGGCTCACTTGTCTTCATCGATGATGTGACTGCAGACAGAAGTAGAACAATGAATTCTGAAGTCTACAGAAATATTTTATCTGCTCAGATAAAACCAAATGCCTCCAAACTCATTGGACGGCACTTAATCACGCAACAAGACAATGACCCTAAACATACTGCTAGAGCAACAAAGGGGTTTTTGATGGCCAAAAAGTGGAAAAACCTTGACTGGCCGAGTCAATCACCAGATCTGAATCCAATTGAACATGCAGTTTACATGCTGAAGAGGAGACTTAAGGCAATAAGTCCCCGAAACAAGCAGGAACTGAAGATGGCTGTAGTACAGGCCTGGCAGAGCATCACCAGGGAAGATACCCAGCGTCTGGTGATGGCGATGCATCGCAGACTTCAAGCAGTCATTGCATGCAAAGGATATGCGACCAAATATTAACAATGATTACTTTATTCTACATTATGTTAAACTGTCCAATGATTTTTGATGCCCGAAAATGGGGGGGACCATGTACAAAAGCTTCTATAATTCGTAAACGGTTCATCCGATATGTATGAAAATACCCTCAAATTAAAGCTGACAGTCTGCACTTCACCCTCATTGTCATTGTATCCTTTCAAACTCAAAGTGCTAGAGTACAGAACCAAAATAACAAAAGAATGGTCACTGTCCAGTGAATTATGGAGCTCACTGTACATACAGTATTTTAGCCATAGGCCTGCCCTACATGGTTTTCAGATAAGCAACAGTCATAATAACTAATTTTAAAAACTGACAAATTATAACAATTTGAGAGCTTGTTCCTAAAATGCTGTTAAAACTTCCTTTTGAAAACATCAACAACCCTACCTGATTTTTTTGTTTTGTATTCAATGACCTCGTATGATCCTGGCCCAATTTTGGACGTGGTGCTGCCAACAGTGAGGTAGGTAACTCTTGGAGCGCGCCCATACATTTTCACCAGCAATGACGCGGCCAACTCGGTGAATGACGCTGGGACAAAACAACTCGGTGAATGTCAACTAAAATCCTCGTAGACCTAGTTTGTCGTTTCCCTCAGTAATTTGGAGTTAGTAAAACATCCTAATAGAGCAATAGATATTCTTTCTTTTCGGAGCTACAATGTTATTGTGCGTCGTTGCTTAGACACTTGCTACGCAATTTTGGAGTCACATTACACCCATTGAATAATAGAAGGATTATGGAACTAGAACTTTACAATGATTCTAAAGGCTGTTAATTATCGCACCGTTGTTAAGGAACATAAAATGCAAAAAAGCAAAACATGAACTTCTGTAATAGATCCGTTATTACGATGATAATTGTTTGACAGCTCATTTGAAGCTGAAGGCAATATCAGACGGAAGGACCCCTTTATTTAGAACAATGTTGCCATCTAGCGGTTTAACACGTGTCATGCAGTTGCATCTGATGACTGAGCACTGTGATGCTCCCATTTACATTTACATTTACGTCATTTAGCAGACGCTCTTATTTAATATCCAGAGCGACTTACAAATAGGTGCATTCACCTTATAGCCAGTGGGATAACCCCTTTACAATGTTTATTTTTTATTTATTTATTTTTTTTATTTTATTTTATTTTTGGGGGAGGGGGGGTTGGAATAAAGGGGGGGTAGAAGGGGGGGGGTAGAAGGATTACTTTATCCTATCCCAGGTATTCCTTAAAGAGGTGGGGTTTCAAATGTCTCGGGAAGGTGGTGAGTGACTCCGCTGTCCTGGCGTCGTGAGGGAGCTTGTTCCACCATTGGGGTGCCAGAGCAGCGAACAGTTTTGACTGGGCTGAGCGGGAACTATGCTTCCGCAGAGGTAGGGGAGCCAGCAGGCCAGAGGTGGATGAACGCAGTGCCCTCGCTTTGGGTGTAGGGACTGATCAGAGCCTGAAGGTACGGAGGTGCCATTCCCCTCACAGCTCCGTAGGCAAGCACCATGGTCTTGTAGCAGATGCGAGCTTCAACTGGAAGCCAGTGGAGTGTGCGGAGGAGCGGGGTGACGTGAGAGAACTTGGGAAGGTTGAACACCAGACGGGCTGCGGCATTCTGGATGAGTTGTAGGGGTTTAATGGCACAGGCAGGGAGCCCGGCCAACAGCGAGTTGCAGTAGTCCAAACGGGAGATGACAAGTGCCTGGATTAGGACCTGTGCCGCTTCCTGTGTAAGGCAGGGTCGTACTCTCCGAATGTTGTAGAGCATGAACCTACAGGATCAGGTCACCGCCTTGATGTTAGCGGAGAACGACAGGGTGTTGTCCAGGGTCACGCCAAGGCTCTTCGCACTCTGGGAGGAGGACACAACGGAGTTGTCAACCGTGATGGCGAGATCATGGAACGGGCAGTCCTTCCCCGGGAGGAAGAGCAGCTCCGTCTTGCCGAGGTTCAGCTTGAGGTGGTGATCCGTCATCCATACTGATATGTCTGCCAGACATGCAGAGATGCGATTCGCCACCTGGTTATCAGAAGGGGGGAAAGGAGAAGATTAGTTGTGTGTCGTCAGCGTAGCAATGATAGGAGAGGCCATGTGAGGATATGACAGAGCCAAGTGACTTGGTGTATAGCGAGAATAGGAGAGGGCCTAGAACTGAGCCCTGGGGGACACCAGTGGTGAGAGCACGTGGTGCGGAGACAGCTTCTCGCCACGCCACTTGGTAGGAGCGACCGGTCAGGTAGGACGCAATCCAAGAGTGAGCCGCGCCGGAGATGCCCAGCTCGGAGAGGGTGGAGAGGAGGATCTGATGGTTCACAGTATCAAAGGCAGCAGACAGGTCTAGAAGGACAAGAGCAGAGGAGAGAGAGTTAGCTTTAGCAGTGCGGAGAGCCTCTGTGACACAGAGAAGAGCAGTCTCAGTTGAATGACCAGTCTTGAAACCTGACTGGTTTGGATCAAGAAGGTCATTCTGAGAGAGATAGCAAGAGAGTTGGCGAAAGACGGCACGCTCAATAGTTTTGGAGAGAAAAGAAAGAAGGGACACTGGTCTGTAGTTGTTGACATCGGAGGGATCGAGTGTTGGTTTTTTGAGAAGGGGTGCAACTCTCGCTCTCTTGAAGACGGAAGGGACATAGCCAGCGGTCAAGGATGAGTTGATCAGCGAGGTGAGGTAAGGGAGAAGGTCACCGGAGATGGTCTGGAGAAGAGAGGAGGGGATAGGGTCAAGCGGGCATGTTTTTGGGCGGCCTGCCGTCACAAGTCGCAAGATTTTATCTGGAGAGAGAGGGAGAAAGAAGTCAAAGCATAGGGTAGGGCAGTGTGAGCAGGACCAGCAGTGTCATTTGACTTAACAAACGAGGATCGGATGTCGTCAACCTTCTTTTTCAAAATGGTTGACGAAGTCATCCACAGAGAGGAGGAGGGGGGGGGGATTCAGCAGGGAGGAGAATGTGGCAAAGAGCTTCCTAGGGTTAGAGGCGGATGCTTGGAATTTAGAGTGGTAGAAAGTGGCCTTAGCAGCAGAAACAGATGAAGAAAATGTAGAGAGGAGGGAGTGAAAAGATGCCAGGTCTGCAGGGGAGTCTAGTTTTCTTCCATTTCCGCTCAGCTGCCCGGAGCTCTGTTCTGTGAGCTCGCAATGAGTCATCAAGCCACGGAGCTGGAGGGGAGGACCGAGCCGGCCGGGAGGATAGGGGACATAGAGAGTCAAAGGATGCAGAAAGGGAGGAGAGGAGGGTTGAGGAGGCAGAATCAGGAGATTGGAGGGAGAAGGATTGAGCAGAGGGAAGAGATGATAGGATGGAAGAGGAGAGAGTAGCGGGAGAGAGAGAGCGAAGGTTGCGACGGCGCATTACCATCTGTGTAGGGGCAGAGTGAGTAGTGTTGGAGGAGAGGGAGAGAGAAAAGGATACAAAGTAGTGGTCGGAGACTTGGAGGGGAGTTGCAGTGAGATTAGTAGAAGAACAGCATCTAGTAAAGATGAGGTCAAGCGTATTGCCTGCCTTGTGAGTAGGGGGACGGTGAGAGGGTGAGGTCAAAAGAGGAGAGGAGTGGAAAGAAGGAGGCAGAGAGAAATGAGTCAAATGTAGACGTAGGGAGGTTGAAATCCCCCAGAACTGTGAGGGGTGAGCCATCCTCAGGAAAGGAACTTATCAAGGCGTCAAGCTCATTGATGAACTCTCCAAGGGAACCTGGAGGGCGATAGATGACAAGGATATTAAGCTTAAATGGGCTAGTGACTGTGACAGCATGGAATTCAAATGAGGAGATAGACAGATGGGTCAGGGGGAAAAATTGAGAATGTCCACTTGGGAGAGATGAGGATTCCTGTGCCACCACCCCGCTGACCAGATGCTCTTGGGGGTATGCGAGAACACATGGTCAGACGAGGAGAGAGCAGCAGGAGTAGCAGTGTTTTCAGTGGTAATCCATGTTTCCGTCAGCGCCAAGAAGTCGAGGGACTGGAGGGTAGCATAGGCTGGGATGAAGTCTGCCTTGTTGGCAGCAGAACGGCAGTTCCAGAGGCTGCCTGAGACCTGGAACTCCACGTGGGTCGTGCGTGCAGGGACCACCAGGTTAGAGAGGCAGCAGCCACGCGGTGTGAGGCGTTTGTGTAGCCTGTGCGGAGAGGAGAGAACAGGGATAGGCAGAGGCATAGTTGACAGGCTGCAGCAGATGGCTACAATAATGCAGAGGAGATCGGAATAAAATGAACTAAACATCTGGGAGAGGAGAGCGCAGGGCCTCCCTCACCACAACTCCCAAATATAACTCTCCCAACTTCCACCTCAGAAACTATAATTGTTGTAAACTACAGCAGAATACTCTTGCTCCCAGCCCATGTGATATGATAGAGCAGAAATAATTTATAGATAAGACAAATTAAATGTTGAATAACAAAGTATTCCAAGCAATGGCATTTCATGAGTTGCTATGTAAGGAAATGCTGATGATCCATGATCTGTGCATAATTATGAGGAAGAGACAAAAAAACGTTTTCCCTCAGCCATATCCAATGCAATATTTTAATGATCTGATTTGATTTCCAAAAAAGGGTAAGAAAAGCATAGAGTTTGTGTTGATGGAAAATCTATTTGACTTGGTGCATTCTTCCAAACTGCGGGTGGCAGAACAATATCATCCAGTCTGCCGGAAAGCTACAATTTACAAGAAGAAGATCGATAAACTCGCGAGAATTCCCGGAACCGCTGCTGTTGGAGAGAGGGGTGGTTGAAGAAAAGAAGACAAAACACAACAAAGTAAAACTGGCGCGGGCGCTACTTTTAGTAATAACTTTTTCATAAATTCATAGTTACAGACCACAGTGTCTTCTAACTATTACAACGTGTGGTATCAATTTAGTTAAATAACGTCGTTGGAAGAATTTCACAATGCCAAGTAGCACATCTTTGTTGGAAACGGAGGAAACTGAGCCGGAGATCCCGCCACTAGTTGTGCATGCATTCGCTGACATAAGCCTCGAAAACCACTACAGACAGACGGAACAACCCGAGAGCCTCTTGCATCCACGCCCGGTCTCTCATTTCAATGTGCTTGGTGCGGTGCTGGACCTGCAGCCTATACAGCACCACCACCCGACAGAAGAGGACGAGGAAAGAGCCAACGAAGACGTGTTGGAGGAGGATGGTTTCAACAACACGCTGCTTGTGCAGGCCCAAGTCTTGGGACTAGGCTCTGTTATGCCACCTGGAATGGATACGCCCGAGACACTCTTGCTGTACAATGAGCTTGATCACGGCACACTACAACAGGCTACGGGAATGATGATTTTGCCATCAGTGTACGGAGAGCCTGGCTATGAAGTTGAGACATCGCTGCTCATGCGGAGGAAGAGTGTGAACACAACAGAGTGTGTCTCGGTGCCCAGCTCAGAACATGTTGCCGAGATTGTCGGTAGACAGGGTGAGTAAGTTAGCTACTCTAGTTACCTAGCTAACTAGTATTATTATGTTTTAATTAGCCAGACGTGTATGTTGGATACTAGCTTGATTTGGCAAGAATTATATTTTATGTATGCTGCCAATTTGGTAATTGACATTGTAAAATGTAATTTGGAAACAACCAGCTGGCTAACTAATGTAGTTAGCATCCGCTATCTAACTAGTTACTATAACTAGGTCACCCTTCAAATCCACATTTCAAAGTTGGTAAACTGGCAAAGTAAATACCGTTATATTGATTCTAGCTATCTCTCTCTCTCTAGCCATGTGATTGATGCACATTTGGATTGCAAGTTAGTTAGTTACTAGTAGTTAGCTACCTAGCTAGTTGCGTTTAGCTTGTTTCATGGCATGCTAATTATGATAGCTTCGCCTTTGTTGATCACCATGCCACATCAGCTAGCAAGCTATCGCTAGAAAATCGGTGTAATATACCGTGATTTTAGTTTGCTAGCCATCTATCAAACTGTCTTTTCACCGATGGAGAATACTTTTGACCCTCATAACTTTTTGTATCGACTGGACTGCCATAGAACATGTTTGGCAAATTGTTTTCATGTCTGCATCTGTTATAGAGCTCGCCATCTTGTAGTCCTAAAACCCGGAAATTAGTTCGCTACCTCGGGTTCGAAAACGCCATTCATTTTCCTCATAGGCTTACAAAAAGACGCTATTACTATTTCTCTGTATGTGGGGGATGGTTGACTGTTGTTAAAACCTTGAGGAAATCGTAAATGACAAGATAGTGTAAAGTCCAACTTATACCATCTACAGCGAGACATCTAGTTATTAATTATTAGCATCATCTCAGATTTCACAATAGTAAGAAATCAAGATTGTAACTGTAATTCATTAAAAGGATATAGATTAATGTCTGAGATTCTCCCTTCTAAAGTTTTTTTTTTTTTTTCGTTAGGTTGCAAGATCAAGGCATTGAGAGCAAAGACCAACACCTACATCAAGACCCCAGTGCGAGGGGAGCAGCCGGTGTTCGTGGTGACAGGACAGAAGGAGGATGTGGTCATGGCCAAGAGGGAGATCCTCTCAGCAGCTGAGCACTTCTCCCTCATCCGAGCCTCCCGGAACAAGGCAGGTCCGATGGCTGCAGCAGGGCCAGGGCTGCCTGCTGCACCTTCCCTACCTGGCCAGACCACCATCCAGGTGCGTGTACCCTACCGCGTGGTGGGACTGGTGGTCGGGCCGAAGGGGTCGACCATCAAGCGCATCCAACAGCAGACGCACACTTACATTGTCACACCGAGCCGAGACAAAGAGCCCGTGTTTGAGGTGACGGGCATGCCTGAGAATGTGGACCGAGCGCGAGAGGAGATGGAGGCCCATATCGCCATGCGTACGGGCAACTGTGTGGAGATTCCAGGAGACGAGAGCGACTTCCACTATAACGGCACCGACGTCAGCTTCGAGGCGGGCGGCTGTGGGGCGTGGCTGCAGTCGAACGCGGCCGCACCTACCGGTGCCCAGCACAGTGGCGTGCGTATGACCGCCAACTACCGCAACGACAGCTCCAGCTCTCTGGGCAGTGGCTCCACTGACTCCTACTACGGTGGAGGGGGGAACCGCATGGCCGACTTCAGCCCCACCAGCCCCTTCAACTCCAATCGTAACAACAACAATGGTGGGGCCAGCTTCTGGTTTGAGGAGACTCTGCTCCCTTTTGCCTCTGAGGAGCTGGCAGCACTGGGCTCTCCTGGGTTTGACCCTCTGGCCATCAGTACAGCTGCTCCTGCACCGCAGCCACAGGTGGTGTGGAGCCACTTGGAACAGGGCGTCCAGCTGTTGGGTGGCCGTCAGGCCCCTGTCCGAGACAGCCAGCCTGGCACGCCTCGCCTCTCCCCTGCCTTCCAAGAGGCCTTGGAACACCCCATGGCCCAGCGGGTTCAGAGGGTCTCCCTCAGTGCCTCAGAGTCTCAAAAGTTCCCAGTCTACGGCCCCACCTTCTCATCCTCCAGTGACAGCTCCAGCTCTCCGCCAGACTCGTGCCGAGGACGCCAGGGATGCATCCGCTGCCTGGAGAGTGAGATCATCGCAGCCCTGGTGCCCTGCGGACACAACCTCTTCTGCATAGAATGCGCCAACCGCATCTGCCAGAGCCCCGAGGCCATCTGCCCAGTGTGTCAGGCACCAGTCACCCAGGCCATACGGCTGAGCCTGCCCTGAGCCCTGACAGGGTGGGTTGGGGGGGACAGAGTGGGTGGGGTGCGGGCCTTGTATTGTCCTCCCGGTCAGGGAACCGATTGGGTCAGACCTGCTAAGTAGCATTGGGATTCCCTAAAATGATTTTTATTTTGACATGTTAAAACTCTTCCTACCTTTTGTTATTGTATTTTTATTTTAAATCTAATGTTCAACTGTCTTTGAATCAAGGTTTAAGTTGGTTGTAACATTTTATTTCTCTCCTGGTTTTAAGCCTTTTATTTTTCTGTTATTGATTTTATATGAGAAAATACTTATTGTCTGTTATTAGCTGAGCTTACAGACAGGAAGTACCAAGATGTGCTACTTCAGTACTGCTTTCCATTGCAACTTAAAAACATTATCTGTTTACAGTAACTCGTGCCTAATTCCATTTAAGTAATCTAAACATACAACTGTTTTTGTGGGCACACAGTGTTACCATAGAACTCTACAAAAGAAAAGCCTGTGGCCTTTTTAGAAAGCATGTATTTTATTGAACACTATTACTCAACCCAAACCTTTATGCTTCAGGAGGTCAGACTGACAAAGGACAAGTCTTCGATGCATTCGGGGAGTGACCTGGTCTTCCGTTGGGGTGTGGTCAACTCATGCTCATATGTAGGTGGTTGGGCTCCTGACATTCCAGCCATATTATCCAGTATTTTTTGACCCACATGTGGAGTCCGACATGTGCGTGGCGCAATCGCCCACATTTAACTTAACTAGCCTACACCTACCCTAATGCGTTATTGGACTAACGGCCTCCTCTGACTCTGTGGTACCACCTCTTCATGTGAGCTGCCTTCTCTCACGTTTGAGTTTTATCATGTGCCCAAGCACAGACCCCATCTCTTCTCTCCCCTGCTGACAGATGAGACCTAGTATTCCCCCCGCTGTCATCCTCTCACCCCTTTTCCCGTCCGCTATAGGCTGCATTACACAGGCAGACGGATTCTGATATTTTGCCCAATTATTGACAAAGATCTAATCTGATTTGGTCTAAAGACCAATAATTGGTCTGCCTGTGTAAATGCAGCCATAGAGGTATGCAGCTCAGTGTTGAATTCTATCTAACTTCTGGGGAATACATTGGTCCTAAACCTCTCAAGACCAATCTTTACATTCTATGTATGGAATATTGTTAATGACAGGTAAATATACAGATATTTATTTTTATTTCACTTGAAGTTACATATTAAAATGTTTACAAATACGTTTTTTTTTTTTCCTCTAGTATGTGCAGAACTGGAAGGGTGAGTTGCGGTGTACTGCAGATTGTCAGTGATATTTGCTTGTAGTATAGTTCACCAGTATTGAAAAACGATTAGCTGCCATCTTGTAGTGGAGGGAAAGTGCACATACGCATGTTTTCGTAATGTACCGCATTGTACACTGCAATTGTAAAAGGCAATGGATCAAACATGAGCTGCGTCTGTCTGTTTGCCACCAAATTAATGGAATACATGTATCTTATATGCTGTACCAACAGTTAAAGAAAGTGCTAATTTTACTACACTTTTATGTATATGTAGGGAAGACTAATGGCATATAAATTAAACAAATTGAGTAAAGTTTAAAGCAAACTATATTTTATGATAAATGGCCCTTTTTAAGTTGTGGCCAAAGCACTGATATTATATATTTGCTGTTAAGAGAATTAAGAGTTTTATTTTTCTGATATTAAAGTTCCTTAATAAAGACGGTTTCATTTAAAGCCCTTCTGTCTCATGTTTTGACATTATTTTTTATTTTTTTACGAGGTACATTTAACAGTTGCTGAATATTCATAACTAATGAGTAAATGGTTACATTTCTGAAGTTCCACAAAATGTGGTTTTCTACCTTTCATACTGTTAGTAGGGCCTGAGTCTAGACCTGGGTTATCCAAACTCAGTCCTGCCCCCCCCCCACCCCCACAGCTGATTCAAATAACCAACTTATCAAGCTTTTATTATTTGAATCTGCTGTGTAGTGCTAGGGCAAAAACCAAAACGTGCACCCCTGGGTGGGGGGGAGGACCCAGTTTGAGAAACCCTGTTCTAGATCAGTGGTGTCAAACTCATTCCACGGGTATCTTCTGTTTTTTGCTTTCAATTAAGACCTAGACAACCAGGTGAGGGGAGTTCCTTACTAATTAGTGACCTTAATTCATCAATGGAGGAGTGAAAACCTCCATGGAATGAGTTTGATATTTGTGGTCTAGATTTTAGACCAGGAGCTAGACAACAGGCACCGGGTGTGTTGTACTGCACAGAGGAGAGTACTTCCCTAGCACCGGGACCTGGAGCTGATCTGCCTGCTGCAGTCTCTGGAGGTCTGTTTGACCTCGCCTGCCGGGAAATAGGTCAAACGTGACAGCTACCGCCCTGGCGCATGGAACCTCCCTGGCGCTAGGACCACATCTTCAGGGAGCGGTCTGTGGGGGCATTTACACAGCTATACACACCAGTTTGGAACTAGAAGAGGTGGCAGCATTGTTGGATCTGCTGTGAGTAGTAAATACACCAATAAGGAGTGGATGGGACACCGCTGTTGCTTTGTTTTTAGATGCACAAAAGCCTGCGTGGCAACTGACAAGGCGCTTACTTGGGCCAGTTGCTTCCCAGGTAGCATAGGCCAGGGTATCGCAAACTCGGTCCTGGGCCCCCCCGGGTGCATGTTTTGTTTTTTGCCCTAGCACTATACAGCTGATTCAAATAATCAAAGCTATTTGAATCCCTGGCATAGGCCATCGACAACTCTCCATCTCACTGTTTTGGGCTGTCTTGTCGATCTCATTCTACCCCACGCAGGATCTGTTAATGTCAGCCTCCAGGTGTTTCGGGTTCTAGGAAAGCACTCGTCTGGTGATGTTTCAGAGGGTGTGGCCAATCCATCGCCATCTTCTCCTCAGGAACCGGGCTGGGTACCTGCTAATGTGTATTATTCAGTGGGTCATAATCAGACAAAGATCCAAATATAAAGTATCAGGCCATTTTTAATAGTTTCACAAAAGAAATATGTAATTACCATTTGTCCAATTATCAGCAACTCATTTAGCTTGTTTCTCCAGGATCCTATGGTAAAACTGCAACTCATACAAACATGTGTATTGGCCTAAGAATGCAACTTAAGATATTGGGCATCGACAAAATCAATTCAACAACTATCACCGTTCCAAAATCAATTAAGGTTGTTGATATCCGAGCAGTTGCATGTACCTAAAGTATGTGTCCAAAATTAATTCCTTAAAACATGATACTCACAGCTTGAGCACACTTCAGTCCCAAAAGCAAAGTGAAACATTTAGGGGGGGGGGAAGCAACAAGACAATGTATCACAACAAACTTCTAAGACAGTAACCCATCATCTGACATGAAGGTTGCCTTAATAATGATCTGCTAATTATTCTCCTGAATAACTTCTCAAACAGTGAAGCCGAGAAACATCAGTAACAACAAAAGTCTATCCTAAATCACTTTCTTCTCTAGGGATACTGCAAGCTTTGCAGCAACATTTCTGCAGCATCTGATTTTAACTAAATCAATGACCAAATGTGTATTACCTGTTATTAGGAGATGATGCAACTAAACATGAAAGAAAATGGCAGTTCAGTATCATAGCTATAACAAATTGATTTTGTGTGTGCAGAAATATAAAATACTTAGCCTCATCAGGCAAAACCAGAAATGGTAGGAAAGTGACATGCAGTGTGAGAGGGATCATGGGAGGTGAAAGAAACAAGATGAGGGGTTTTTGTTCACAGCACACGAACACCATGAACCCAGTTAGTGCAGAACCACAACAGAAAAGGGAAGCATCACCCGGATGATGACAGATGACTTGTGATCTTGATCAAAGCCAGACACTGTGATGGGGTCTATGTCACACTTGATTTCTCCTTTTCGAGGCTGTCCTGTCCTGAGATCAAGGTATCACAAAAACCTGTGCCGTTGTGGGGAAGATGTGTTGCCATCACTTCTCACCATTTATGCAAACATTCACGTGCATTTAAAACAAACTACAATTCATTTATGTACATGAGATAAGGGGGAAATTAATTCAACTTAGAAATAAGATACCCTACAAAAGTGTGTCATCCCCTATATAGTGAAAGGGCAAATGTGAATGTAATTGAAGGTGTCTTAGTGACCTGCCTCTCTGGTCTGAAATATAGTCAATATATCCACCGTTATCGCCCATAGTTCAGGACAATACAATAGCCAAGGGGATAAGGAAGAAAAACAAATTAAGGGCCAAAATAATTGCTTTCAGAAAATACACATTAAAATAAACACCCCAAAAATGTATTATGGTATTGCTGGAAATTGCCTTCAATGCTTGTTTCTGTCTGTACACGAAGTGGCAGAGACCATTACCTGCTCTTCTCACGTAGAGCAAGAAACTGAGTATAGTTTACCATAGTAGTACTATTTTCTGGATAACCATACGAGGTTAACCAGATGGGATCACTGGTAAAAGTGACCAATCGGAGGTCACCAGGGCGATTGATGAGTGGCCCCCTTCCTTCATCAGAGCCTCCATGTCATGATCTGGACACACTTGACACTATGACGGCAAAGAGAAACAAGTCTTTGCTTCCTTGAAGCGGTAAAACGGGGTGTCTTTTCTGTCCGTCCTCATTCTAAGGTCTGTCATACTGAAGCGTCACAGTGGAGGGGAGGGGAGGGGTCCGGCTGGTGGTTCAGTCCAGGGGTTGGGGGTCACCGATGGGCATGGTGTGCAGCACCTCGTCCAGTAGCTGGAGGGCGCGGTGTAGGTGGATCTCGATCCAGCAGGGGGTCTCCTTGATGCTCTGCCGGGGGTAGTCGGGACCCCAGCCCTTGACAAAGCTCATGCGCAGGATGCACAGTCTCCTCAGGTCATCCACTCCGATGCCGGCGGCTGCCGAAAGGCCTGGGTGGGAGAGAGGAGTTGAGGTTTCAATGTAATGGAACCCAACTCGGGCTCAACGACATCACACATCCACACTAATGAAGAGCTCCAGAACAGATTCCTATGCATCGTCAATGACTGACCGATGCTACAATTGGATGGGACGATTGGTAAATGATTTTGGAACGGGCTATTAGAAAAGTGGCGTGCGAGGGGTGTAATTAGTAATGTGTTGTTCTGAGGGTTACACCACCGGTGTGAAGTTGTGTGCAAGTCAATAGGAGCCGAGTGTGGCGTCTGTGGGAGTATTATAGTGTTGCTCAAAAGGAGAGAAGTGTTGTGCTGCTTACTAATGGCGGGAGCGATGCCTCCCACGGAGCCCGGTCCAGGGATGTTCCCGGCCACGGCGGCTGCCTGGGCCGCGGCTGCAGCCTGGGCCGTCGCTGCCTGCTGCTGCATCTGCCTGTGGCACTGACGCAGGTCAAACACCTGGGAGGGAGGGGAACAAAACCAATCCATTTACTACCTAGTGCATGCAGTCCACAGCTTGGACACCAGGGGGCGGATAACAAAACAATCAACACATTGGTGATGCTGAGGATACGTAGGCGCTGGGACCTGCCTTGATGTAGGCGCTGGGGTAGATCTTGTGCACGGCGTCGCCGGGGGCGCGGCCGGCTTCCCGGTCCAGGTAGTAGCTCTGCACGAACACAGCATGGTCGCTGAGGCAACGCACCCACACGTCCCCTTCACCTTTGCCCTCCAGCTGGATCCCCTTACCGATGTGGAGCCTTGGGAAGTCAGAAGAAGAGCAGTTATCAGTGGCATGACCAAATACTCTGCCAAAGGCAATGTCATGAATTGACCTCCATTCAGAGCCAGAAGCACAACACAGTTGTGGTTAGGAACAGCGGTCAGGAGGCTGGTGTACCTGGCTCTTTCGATGGCCTCGGTCCGGTGCACGTTGCTCAGCTGGCCTAGGCAGAAGCGGTCTCCGCCCGACGGGTCCACATAGCCGTCCACTGTCACGACGGGGCCAGTGGAGGGCACCTTGAAGGTCTCTCCCACCTGCACGTCCATCTCAAAGTAGGCTATGGAGCACCAGTAGTCGGGAGCTGCAACAGACCCACAGCCCAAACTCAGTCTTCTCTCCTCTCCAGACCAACACAGCCCTCTGAACACCTTGTCAGGTAAAAACAGGCATCACGCTTCACTTACCTGGATGGTTGGATATGGGGGGCTGGAAGCCAAGGTCGTTGTGCACGGGCCCTGTGAGGGTAACATAAATGCAACAATGATCAATCGTGAACGGAATTCCTTCAACCCTGGCCACATCGGTAAGTTGCGGGAATTATGTGTTCTAATAATTAAATTCATGTTCTACTCATCCTGATAGTGGCATGGACTCACAGTAATGTCCTGGAGGAGGCATGGGTGGGTGGTGTTGCAGGTGCCCATTCTGATGGTGAGGCATGTTGGGCGTGAAGCTGCTATTTCTAGCCCAGGTGGAGGTGGCATCTGTAAGGGCACAGGTAGATGCCTACAGATGAGAATTGTAGGGAGAACCCACACTTCGACACTGTCCATACACCCAGTAAATGAGCTGTGATGCATTTCAGAGAGGGTGGGGAAAGTGGGGGTGTTAATAATAGCGAACGAGAGGGAAAAGAGTAAGTGACCACCAACAAAACAGGTTCCATTTCCTAAGTCATTACATTCCAGGACGAGTTTGATATTACTGTGAGGTGATTCTTGCATGCAATTTAGGGGATTTGTCCTCCAAGGTTTCTGTCTGTAAGCCACAAACTTACCTGTGTAGTTAGGCTGTAGCTAAACAAACATCCCAAACCTAGACTATGATAAACAACTTTCCAGGATTATTACCGCTACGAATGACTCAAGACCTCTACTGATTTGGGTGAGGAGGATACCAAGAGCCATAAAACTTGGGAAGATGGAGTGGATAGGGTGGTGGAGTTGGAACTCACTTCCTGATCCGACAGAGATGCTGGGGAAGGCGGAGCTGGAGGCGGTGCTGGCGTCAGAGGGGGGCAGCAGGCCAGGGGTGCCGAAGGGCTCTGAGGGGGGCCCACCTCGGCTAGAGGGAGGGTGCTGAATGGTCTGTAGGGAATGACCCCCGTCCATGGTGGGCAGTGGGGGCTGGCCGTCAAAGTCATACTCATCTTTTACCATCAGTCCCAGGCTGGGAGCTGAGAGCAGCACAGAGTCAATATAAAAGGTCAACAAGAAACAGAACAGACAACCAGGTTTCCGTCCAATCTGTTTATGCCAGTAAAGTGCATGTCGGGTAAAAAAATTAAAAGAATGACAGGCCCGAAGGAAACAGAAAACGTTTCGCTAAACTTTCCAAATGTCGACCAAACAAAATACACTAGACAAGGTGGTATCTTTTCATGTCAGCAAAATGAATTATGCGAGAATATGTTGGTGGAAACATTTTGATGCGCAAATATTGATATAATAACCATCACATCGAAGTAAATACATGATGACATGTTGTGTGGTCCTCCAACTACGACTCAGGAAAACATGCAGTTTATTAGGCAACAGATTAACTAAATTATGATGAACTTCACAGGGTGGTGAAAGGGCAAGGTGATGAGCTTGATGCTCCTTTCCAATAAATATTGAGGGTCTTATTCTGGTGACATGTTCATCGATGCTTGGCTGCCGTTTGACATATAAAAATAATCTTGCTCTTTTGTCCATAATAATTTCATCATGTAGGCTATAGGTGCCAATACCAGAGTGGGCACACTCGCTATAGAACACATTGTTTGTGAGAAAACCCATCAGTAGAGTTGAAAATGCGCTGAAACAAACAATTTAACTTGTATTTTCTAGTCGGTACGTGGTAATATTACCGCAAAAGGTGTTTTAATGTGCACTACGTCATCACGCACTGCCTTTCATCTGCAACAAGTCCATTTTCTAGAAACATCTCTGGTGGGAAAATACGCATAGTGTTTTTATGCAGATTTTAGAATGTAAAATATGTCCCCAATTGGATGGAAATCTAGCTATTGGCAAAAAATACTGCCGTCATAAGGTATATAACCATCAAAATGGAGGTCACTTACCTGAGCTGGTGAGTTGTAAACTTGATAGGTCTGTGAAATAAAATGGAAATGATGATGAGCTAAAGCTATCAGTCACAGGAGATCAACACAAACAAATGCCAGGGACATCAGTACACTCACCAATACCTGGAGACACCACCCGGTCGTAGTGGTAGGGGTTCACACAAACGCTGTCACACTTCAGGTCAAAGGCAAACTGGCAATATTTCACGTGCTTCAGTTCATTTTTATGCAGATCGGGCCATCTCCACAACCGAGTGTAGATGACGTGGGGAAACCCTTTCCGCCCTGCCACCTGAGAGGGACAGGGATGAAAGATATTACAGGATTAAGCCGGTTGATTGAACTCAATGAAAACGTTCTTCTTCACCCAGAGGTGCTAATAGGTCTCATGTCCTTATACTCAACCTTTTTTTATATATATATATATATATATATATATATATATATATAAAAATATATACTATAAAAGGTTGAGTATAAGGACATATATATATATATATTATTATTTTTTTAGGGGGTAGAGCAGCTTTAATATTGCAGATAGATTGTAACTTCCATCAATGTAATTGTCTGCATCACTTCCAATCCCCCATATGTTTTTTTTCTCTCGCATATAGATTAGATAGATAGATATATGTATATGTGTATCTATCTATCTATATCCTCATCTTGGCATGATCCTCACTTATAACGCTATCTAACCCTTTTTACATCTGGCTATTTGTAGCAGATCCCCAGACAGTGGTGTAGTCCCTACCTGCAGACGGCCATCCAGAGTCCGCCCAATGGTGACACACTTGCTGGGGTGAGCTCCATTGGTAGTGATGGCTGTGATGAGGGAGTCCAGTTCATCCTTCTTCTCCTTTAGCTTCTTCACCAGACTTTCTATTGCTCGCTTGGCAAAGGTCTCGCTCTCTCCCCCTTGCCTATGACACATCAAGCTGTGTACAATGCTCAGGCAAGCATCATTACTCGAAGGGGTGTTGGTGATAGACATCCTGAGAACCACTAGTGTATGCTGCTCCGTATCGTTCTATAGGGAATAAATACTTTGTCCCAACTATAAATGTTGTTGTTTCTTACTGTATGGCGCAACACATCAGAAAGATTAAGCTATGAGAGGGTGTCCCCTCCAGTCCAATTTTCCAAGTTGAAGTCCACCAAGGCATCCCAGTACAAAATTAAATGATTGACACACTGCTTCAAGGGAAAGGATTGAGGGTTCTGAAAGAGGACAGAAGGGAAGAATGGTTATTATGACACTTTATGGCCTTTACCAATATCTCAACAATATCTTATATAAACAAGATGTTTATTAGCTAGCTACCTACATCCCATCGTGTCATGATAAGCACATCTTATTATGACGTTCATCCTAAACATCATGCACTAAATTATTGACTTAACACGATGCTACAGTACTGCATGTGCAACGTAGTTAGCTAAAAGGTTTCTTGACCGATGGCATAGTTGGCTAACTACGTTGCACAACAGTGACCTGAGTAATAACAAAATAGCTAACAGTAGCTACCGTTCGTTACTAGCTAAATATTTATATAAACTGGCTAGCTAGGCAGCTACAGAGTAGCTACTGTATGCAAAATTCGTGTAACTGTAGCTAGCTAAGGTAACTAAAGTAGCTAGTTAACCCAATGCACAATAATAAAGTGCACTGTTTTAAACAAAAAAATATCTAGTGGTCGGGAACTGAGGCTATTGCTAGCCAGCTGCATAGCAGGACAACCAGTTAGCTAACGTTAACGAGCTAGCTTCTCAAAACGAAGAAATATGTCAACAACATAAATGAGCAGCCATTCTCAGTCCGAGTGTTTATAATATGGTCTTGATAACACTAGCTAGCTAACTATCCACGGTCATTTCGTCTGATATCAATCAAAAGCAGGTCGAAGCCAACGATTAGGCTATTTCGCTGGCTTACTCGCGAGTTTCACTACTAAGCGACGTAGCCACCCGTCCCTCATCCACATACATACCCTGCATACACGGCCGGGATATTCCGTTCTTGCATTTGCGCTGGAACTGTGCTGATCGACCGTACCTCTTTGTTTATCCAAAATGTTTATTTGATCATTTAAAATAACATAGGGGAATCATTTGAATGTCAAAATAAACGTTGGATAACAAATCACGCCTTTGTATCAACGCTTCCAAAGATTATGGATATTCTGACAAGATACATGTCTCTCCACCCTAACAATGGGAGTCGTTGTCCACAAAGCGGTACCGCGGGCTGTCTAGCTCCCGCCTATCCTTTCTTTGGATTGGTGGATTATCTCATTATTGTAATATTTTTTAAAAATATTTGATGAGGGTTGATGACGTCACATGCCTGTATTCAATGGAGAGGGATCCTATGCTACAAGCCTCATTATATGCATAGCCATCTCAAGACAAAACTCCGATATAGTTATTTTTCTCAAAGTTGCCGGAATGTCACGTGTCCTACTTTTAAACGATAATGCCCGAGATATATTGGCACGGGTGTTGTTCGTATCGGGCCAACAAACACCGGTTTAGAGGACATTTATTGGCCACATGCGCCGAATACAACTGGTGCAGACATTACAGTGAAATGCTTACTTACTTTTATACAAGGGGTTACCAACATATTCAAATAATGATTGACATATTTTCATTAAAAAATTATTGATGGTATGAACATTAAGTTGTTTTATTCTTCAGAAGGTTGAAGAACCCTATCACTGAGTAAAATTAGGAGAAAGAGAGTCAATAATTTATTTTATTCAGACAACTTACAAAATATTTCCCAGTCACCAAGTCTTTCATTCATTGCTTGATTTACAACCAGCTCCCTCTGGCTTTTGTTTACAGTATTTAACATCACAACCAAGTGTAAGGCCTCAGTGAAGCCTTATGAGGGGTATGGGTATCGTGAGAAAGTCCTCCGCCAGGGACACCTCTATGCCTGTGCCCTGCAAAGCCTCCTCAGCTTGTCTCCTGAGCTCCAAGACATTGTCCTCATCACCCTCTTTGTGCTGGCCAGCCGGCTTATACCTCTGACTGAAATGGTAGAGCACCAGCATGCGTGCGGAACAGGCCTGTGCCACTGCAGCTGCCATACTAGGTGTGCTGTGCCCATGGTCCACTGCCTTCTCCCGATGCTCATCTGACAGGGTGGCCTCATGCACCAGGATGTCAGCTCTGTGACAGGCCCTCAGGGGCCCCTCCCCCAATAACGAGCTGCAATCCCCTAAAACACAAACTTTTCTCCCCGGAATGGCTTCCTCCAGCACCTCACTGGGCTTCACCACTTGTCCATTTTCCAACGTCACCGACTCGCCAGCTTTCAGTCGCCCATAGAGTGGTCCAGGCTTCAAGCCTGAGGGAAAGACAAAAGGTTTTTCATTTATTTCAAAATTGAATGACCTTAAAATAAAAACTTGCACACTGCTATTGCCAGTATCACTTTAGTTTATTAAGTTTACATTGTTTTATCTGCCTCTCAGCCTTCACACACTGGCAAGAGCAGTGTGCAATATTATATTTTATTTTTAGATGTCATCGAATTATTCTCACCTGCAACATCCAAAGTTAGATATGTAAGTTATTTTACAATTGAGTAACCTCAATTCAGTATGTCAAATGATAGCTTTTTGGCCTTCATGTTGATGACATAACAATGGCTTGCCTAGATAAATACCAGAGATAAACATATAGATCATTATGCCAGGTATATATTGTGATTACCAAGATCCTTCAGTAGTTCTGTCTTCAAACGCCCTGGCCAATCATGTTCTTGAACGGAGAACCCGAAGGAGGGTACTCGATGGAACAAACGGAACGCCTTCACAACAAAACGCTTCTCCTCCAGTATAACATAGCAGTCACTGTTGACATCCAGGGGGATTGTTCGGCCAGGGCGTTCTTGGGGATGGAGACGCCCAGAATCTGCTGTGACATCAGGGCTTAGCTGACCCTCTGGAGGACACTGGTCAGTGGTGGGCTCTAGCTCATGTACTGAATAGGGAAAGAGAAGCTGGGAGCTGGTGAGCTCTAATGCCACCCTCAGGAACTGCCTGAGACCCTGGGGACCATAGATATCCACACATGTTGGAGGCTGGGTGGGACAGGGGTTGAGGTTTAGGCTCACAGTGCACAGCAGCCCTGGTAGTCCAAAGAGGTGATCACCATGCAGGTGAGAGATAAACACTTTGGTGATTCTGCCTGTAAGAAAAACATAAAGGCTGTTTTTTTTATTTATTCAGACATTTTTCAAAAGGCAGAGACCACTGTCATCGGTCAAAGGTTACAGGCTGTAAAGTTTGTAACCTTTCATCAATGACGTGATAGCAAAGAGGGTGGGCAAGTAACATTACCTAGCTAAAAATGCTAACAAATGACGTGATGGCAAAGAGGGTGGGGAAAGTAGCTAATCGTGTGTTTGTTTATAGTGAAAACAAAATGGCGAACATAGAATAAACCGTTAATTATATCGCCAGAACAACACGTTTGACATTGCTAATGCTAACTAGCTAGCAACGACTCACTAGCCTTCAATTGACTCTTCATCAGTTGAGTTTGCGTCCCTTCTCCGCAGTCAAATAGCCAGCACTCCCCTTCTGTTCTGAGTACCAGTGCAGAAGCGCCACGATGGGGGGAAGGGTATGCCGACCCTGTCCCCAGAAAAGTTAGGTCCATGGTCATGTTGAAAAACGATTTACATTTCATTAAACGAACATTAAAACAGCAGTAGCATTACCACATAATATCCATTATATTGTCCAGATACTCTAGTGGCCGCTTTAACAATGAAAATAAACGTCTTAAAAAATGGAAGGCGGTCGGGAGGAGGCAAGATCAGGTGGGACCACTCTAGCCAATGAGAAGGCAGTTAGCCAATGAACAACAGGCACAATATAAATTGCATTATATCGTAAAAATTAATGAAAACCAAAATGTGCTTTTTGGGTTAGTTAGGTTTAAAATCACATTTTAAGAAGAGAAATTGTAGAAATAGGCGGGGGTTGTGGCTGTGGTAACTAGTCACGACCAGGCACAACTCCAATATAAAGTGGGTTTTCTCAATGTTGCCGGGATGTCACGTGTCCTACTTATTTCAGTCTTTAGTCTTCAGTCTTTAGTACAGTCGTAACAACCTAATCATTACGAAACTTCTATTCGATCAAATAAGCCACATGTAGCAAATAAGCCATTCCGTGTCGTGTTAACAAAATTCGACACGTTCATTGACCTCCATACAAAAACTCATCTCTTGGTGAGCTAAAAGAATTAAACACCGCCACCTGCTGGAAAAGACAGATTTTGGGCCTAACACATAGATTTTGGGGAGTTTTCCCTCTCGCCCCGTGCGTGCCAGAGAGGAAGAGGCAATCTTTGTGCGTGCTCGAAACAAAACCAGGCGCGCATATATGACGCAAATACAAGCGACGCTGACGCATATTGCATAGGGGGAAGAGAGGGGCGCATTCGTTGTCCTGCTAAAGAGAATCGTAATTCTTGTTGAAGAAGAGGATCATGTCTATTTGTTTGCTCATCAGCAAAAATGGAAGCCATAAACCGATTCATCTACCTCACCTACAGACAGTTGTCTTGGGTCGGGGTCCAGAAACAACGATAAAAGACAAAAAATGTTCCAGGGAGCAGGTTGAGCTCAAGGCAGACTGCAACAAACGGTATATCAGTGTAAAACAACTGGGTTTCAACCCCACTAGTGTGGACACCGACGTGGTGGGTAAAGGCAACCAAGTGAGGATGAGATCTGGCCAGCAGCTGCACATGGTCAATGAGCTGTACCCGTATACCGTGTGCTTCAAAGAGGATCCGTCCAACTCTCAGTCCAGCACAGAGGACAGCGTGGGCACCAAGAGGCCCCGTGGGCCTGCCTCAGAGGAGCATGAGCTTCACAGAGGTCCCCCTGGGCATAAAGTACCAAGGAAAACAGAGGACTCCACTCAGTGCAAACATGGAGGGTCCATCTCCACCAACACATGGCCTGAACCTCACACAACAGAGAAAACTGAAACTTTAGGATATTGGAGCCAAGGATTGAAAGCCTCAATGCAAGACCCCAAAATGCAGGTCTACAAGGACGACAGAGTAGTTGTTATCATGGACAAGTACCCCAAGGCTCACTATCACTGGCTGGTCCTGCCCTGGGAGTCCATCCCCAGTCTGAAGACACTGCGCAGGGAGCACTGTGATCTGTTGAGGCACATGAACCAGGTAGCGGACAGGATTGTACAACAGCAGTGCCCCGATGCCGGCCTGCTACACTTCCGCCTGGGCTACCACTCCATCCCCAGTATGAGCCATGTCCACCTCCATGTGATCAGCCAGGACTTTGACTCCCCGTGTTTAAAGAACAAGAAACACTGGAATTCATTCACAACCGACTATTTCATAGAATCTCAAGAAGTCATTCAGATGCTGGAAAAGGATGGGAGGGTCACAGTAAAAGAAGGGACAAATGAGTTGTTGAAACTACCTCTCCGCTGTCACGTGTGTGGCATGGCACTGTCCACCATACCACAACTTAAGGAGCACCTGAAATCTCACCCCTATGGTAGATTGTGACACGTATACAAATATGATGCTAATGACGCAATTGTAGAAAAAAAACATGTCTATGGAACCACATTGTCCATTTTATTGCTGCAGATGCTCATAATATACATAAGCCAGTTGTCATTTACTTTAATAAATAGTCTGCAGCAAGTATGTTTTTTGTACAAATAAGAATTCAAACAAATTATTTTATTGTTTTCAGTGTAGACAGTTGACTCAAGTGTACATGTCTGAATATAAAGCTTGGGGAAACAATTGTTTATAGTTTCGATAGTTGCAAAAGTTTGCGACAAATAAAATCAAAATTGGCTTCAGAAAGTGGCACAGAAAATGGAAACCTGTGATTTCTATACTGTCTATAATCATCTTAGTGTGAAAATCCCATTTGAAAAAACAATCAACTCATGATTTGATATGGGATCCAATATTGGTGTTGATCATCAGAGGGTCATAATGTTGACCAGCTTGGAATTAAATCCATTTGGAGATGTTGTTCAATAGATACACAGAAGTTAAATCATTAAAGGACAAAAGGAAGGCGCAACAGCAAGTGTAAAACTAATTTTAATTCTGCACATATAACAGCACACATAGGGGTCTGGAGGAGCGCTTTTTCCGCTTTGTGCGTTCGTTCGCTAAGGCCATACTGCGTAACAAAAATAAACTCCAGAAACACATACATGTATGCACACATCAAAGACATTGGAAGAGGAATGACCATGGGGGATTGAACACTTTTACCAGGCCACTTACAGTAAATCAATGAAAAGGGAACAACAAGACAAATCACCAGATAGAACTTGCACGATACAGCACAGCAATTCTCTGAATGGGAGACCAATGTTACAGAATTATGGGCCAACATAATCATTGAATGAGACTGACTGTCATTTAATGGTCCGATCTAAATTCAAGGGTACAAGATAGTACATTTGTGAATGGCATCTCATCAAACTAGTTTGATCAACTACAACAAGAGGACTGTAAAATAGTACAAGATATATAAATTAGCCCGTGGGATATGCAGAAAAAGAATACAGAAACCGTAAGCCGATTTGAATATATATTTTTCTTCAACTATTGTGTTCCTATACAATCCATTGTTCTTGGGCTACGTCTGCGGTGAGAAGTGAGAGATGTGTATAAAATGGACTCATTTCGCCTTAGCATGCACTCCAGTGCAGATGGATAAAAGCCAGCCAATCATCCTTAGCTAAACGGTCTCACAAATCTAGGACCTGTGTATCTTAACTTCAGCTGCCTTACGCTGGTTTTCTATCCAGCTTATCTTTTTGCTTATTTCCAATTACTCACAAAGTGAATGAATAGTTATGTGTGTAAAATGTGACTAAAACGTATAAATCAGTAAAACATTTGTTTTTAATGCTTGTAAACCATATGCTGCCAATACAAAACTGACTGTGAAGAGCATTATAGTAATGTAACTTATTTCTATGTTTTCTGACAATGGAGCTTATCCTAACATTGGTCTATTTGGATATGGTGCTTATTGCAGCATCCTTCTCTCTATACTGTAAATTAGCCCCAACCCTTGAAATGCATATGTCAATGGAATATGACTGGTTCCCTATGCCTGGTCTTTAGTCTGGGAGAAACTCATGGCGATATGATCTGGGGTATATTCATTGGTCTTTTGTGAAATGTTTTGCAACGGAAACTGTTTATTCTAGGAACCAAACGGAACACATGTCCAATAGAAACTAATTTTCGTTGCAAAACGTTTTGCAATAGACCAAACTTTTTACAACGGAATCCGACTAATGAATACACCCCAGGATTATTGACAAAAACATATTGATCTAGTTCACAACTGTCACTGTCCATCTTCAAGTTAAATATAATCAGAGCTAGGGGACATTTGACACCCACATGTGAACTTACTCTCTACAAAAGAGCCAGGCTCTGTCAACTGTCTAACAAGTGCATAAGTTCAGTGCAAGTCGTTTTGGATAAGAGCGTTTACTTTCTGAATTGACCCCAACCCTGCATTTGCAGACCAAATTCCAATTCAAAATGTTCCTCATTGAAAAGCATTTAAGAGAATTGGAATTTCAGTGCACTTCCTGAATTGTCTAGAATTAAAATAGAATTGACCCCAACCCTAAATGACTGAATGTCAACACAATATACATACACTGTATATTATTATATTATTATTATGGGGATATGCATATTTGCACATTTGTTTTGTTTTTTAAAGCCTATAACCTATCACTGAGTTACATACTATTTTACTTATATTTTTGCATAACTTTCATGAAGTAATTCAAGCAAGGTCTCCAGAGCTTGGAGTGATATTATATGTTGGAATCCTTCCGTTTAGCTAGCAGCATGCTGACTAACACAAACCCCACTTCTGGAGGGTTTTCATGTGGAAACTGATCAATGGCAATGTCTGATATCAAAACAAAAACAAGTCAAATGAAGAGTAGGTGCCAAATTCAGAGAAATAAATAGGAGTGTAAAAGCCTTGAGACAGAGCAGATTCTGGTTACTCTAGTGCAGGGGTGGGCAAACTATGGGCCGTAGGAGGTTTGAGTAAAAAAAATGTTTTTTGGGGGGGTAAAAAAATAAAACTCCAGGCCACTCATGAACGACTAAAACTAGATATAAATTCTTCTGGCCCTCCAATTAATTTTGACAAACAAAATCGGTCAAAAAATATCTGTGCTGCCCTCTGTTGAATTTTGAAATCCCGATGTGGCCCTCGAGCATAAAAGTTGTCAATAGCCCTGCCCTAGGCGTGGATTAAACAAATAACCTCATTTCACTGTCCTCCCCACCTGCCCTCCTCCTCCTCATTTTCCCCATCACCCCAGTTTAACCATTCCCTCTTTAATGGCCGCCCGCCCACCTTCCCTTCCACACCCAAGACTCTCTACTGATCAGGTGCGGGTTTCATCCCTTTCCACTCATAGATGTCAGGGAGGAAGGAGTCGTAGTTGATGTCCCATACAGTTGACCTGACAAAGGTGTCCTTGTCCTTGGGCTCTGGGTACCGGAAGGCCATGTTGTTGGCGTACACAAACCGGACCACCTGCAGGGGGTGACAGTGAGACGCAGAGTACATTTAAAAAGACACATCTTTGCCACAGATAGAACAAAGACACAGATGTTTCACTGAATGTATAAATGTGAAGCATCCGCTTGGTGTTTCCACTCACTACCAAATATGGTGATGAGAGGAAGCCCAGTGGCCGGCAGTGGGAGAAGATGGAACGAGATGGATTTTGGCCGACATTATGCACATATTTTCATTAATAAAACATCTGATCTCAGTACAGTTTTCTGTTCGCAAAACTACAATCTGTTTTGAACAGAGCGGACAAAGTTTTGTAGACTTCAACCTTTGCCAAAACTAAAATGTGCCCTCTGACACCATCAGACCGAAGGCAGCGCGGGTACTCTTTACGCCATGCTCCTCAGTATATTTTGTGTATGACGAAGCCACCGATTTCATCGTAATCAAATGCGTTTTACCTTGCTCATTTTGTAGAATGCTTTTTCAACTTATTAATTTATCTCCCTCAAAATGTATTTGACAGACAAGAAGTGAGATGTCGAGTGTCTGATCCTGACCTTGACTGCCATCTGGATAGAGACCTCTCGGATGTTGGACAGTGGCGGGTACAGCCTCCCCTCCGCCAGCTCCTCGTCAGTCAACTGGTCTGCCAGGGTCTGACGGAATGACAAAAACCACGGTCAACACTTGCATATCATTTGCGTAACAATTTGCTCTGTAAACAAAATACTAAAACATGAGTAAAATATCTCTTTTAAGGGTCTTTTTGTCAATGATTGTGTAAACACAGGGGAGATCAACAGAGAGAGAGACAGGCCGAGAGTTCTGAAAGAGAGAAATGCGGTGGTATTTCTGACCTTGGCAGCCTCCAGGAAGACCGTGTCACTGATGTGTCTCACACCACTGAGGATCACAGCCAGGGCTACACCTGTAGCCAGACAATCAGACACACTGCACGTTTACCCCTTTCAACAGTCGACACATACAAGTCTCACAATACACTGTATGTGGCGCATCCATGCGTATCCACTTTCCATGGCTGTTGACGAGAGAAGGCTCATTGAGATTTTCTTTTTTTAAATACAGATGAGTAAACATGACCATCCAATGACTCTAACCTGGGAATATATAAGCATTGTTCCCTTGTCCAGGTGTGAACACACGTCCGTCAGCCAGAGTCACCGTGTCAAATGGACTTCCACTGGCAAACAGGCATCGGCCCTGGATATCAAACAACAACATACAGAGAGAGAAGCCATGGTGACTGTGGGTCAACGTGTGGGTCTGGGCCTACACACTACCAAAAAACATGAGGAGGGCTGCATTCCAAATGGCACTCGATTTCCTATATAGTGCAGTACGTTTGTAGTGCATTATATAGGGAATAGGGAGTCATTTAGGACGCAGCTGAGGACATGGGTGAATCGATGCGTACATCCGTGAGGGTATAAGCATCTTCAGCCGTGCACTCGGCCTTGTTGGTGGGGTTGCTCAAGGCGAATATAATTGGCCGTTTATTTAGGGTGCCCATCTTTTTGAGGACGTCGTGGGTAAAGAGGCGTCCAGCCCCGGACACACCTGTGAACAGGTGACAAGTTAGGGTTACCAGGCACAGACAGCAAGAGTTACACAGATTTAAATAATACAATATATTATTACTATTATAAAGACGAGAATGGCGAATATGGATCTTACCGATAATGGCTGTTGGTTGGATGACGTTGACTGCATCTAAGAAGCTCTGCACATCTCCGGGGCTTTCATGCACAAAAGCCTCCTGGTTGCTGTCTGTCTCCTGCGCTCGGCCCTACAGCAAGTCACAGGAAAAAAATATTGAATTCAAATTACATTTCTTGATAAAAAATTCAAAAATGACTGAATTCAGATTCCATTTCTGTTGGCGCTAATGTCACTCCATACACAGCGTTTCAGTTACGCCACACAGACAGTTACAAAGGAGAAGTGAAAGACAAAGTGTCTGTGTTTGGACTGGATCATGACCTTGACCAGTAGGCCGTCCTTGTCAAACATCCAGATCTTTTTCCTGGCTTCGTCCTGGGTCAAACCCTTCTCCACCATCGACATGGTAATCAGGTTGGCGATACCCAGGGCAGCCTGGAGAAAAAAACACACAATTATTTATATTCAGCTGACAAAAATATCACGAGTGCAAAAACAAGTGACAAGTAAAATGCCCTGCGTCAATTTACAGTATGACTTAGTATCTGAGTCAGAATGAAGCAAATGTAAAATTACACCTATTATTATGATTTAGTGAGCACAGTGTTAACCATTTGGTACAACAGTTTAGTACCTACTATGTCAGGTAAAGGTATTGCTGTATGCAGGCATTGTAATACAAGTAGGAGAATGGCCTACCTCCCCTGCTCCGCAGAACAGGACCTTGTGTTCAGTGATGGGTTTCCCAATGGCCCTCTGAGCTGCTAACAGCCCTGCCAGGGCAACCGCTGCAGTTCCTGAACACCGCAACGCACACTGTAAATGCATAACTCTTTCAAATACTTTTGAGCGTTTGCTCTAGTCTGCCTGGAGTGCCAGATGGGTGGGGTTTTGCATTTGCGCGAATATTCTATTTGTTACATTGCGCCAGGCTAGCTCAATCAATCACATAGTAAGTATTTTAAATGATTTCAAATAGTATTTGAACCCAGGTCTGCTATTCACCTAGCTGTACATACTCACTACAACACACTTCATTTGGCATACTGTATTTACATGGTGTGAATTCAGACCTTGGATGTCATCGTTAAAGGTGCAGTACTTCTCGCGGTATTTCCTCATCAAGCGGAATGCATTGTGATTCCCAAAGTCTTCAAACTGGATCAGGGTGTCCTGGCCGTACTTCTCCACCACAGCCTCCATGAACTCATCGATCAGGTCATCGTAGAGCTGGGAGCGATCCCGCTTCTGGTACAAACCCATGTAGAATGGGTCCTTCAGAAGTGTCTGGAATAAGGAGACTGGTTATAGATATGATACAGTACGTAAGATACCTAACAGATAAGCCACTATATTTCCTTTTGTATATAACATGACAAACAATTTGCATATTGGGAGCTCCTTAGTTAATCTTTGTTTTCAACTAATTGTACTGAGATGTTTTCATTTCGATGCGATTTTCAATAAAGCTTGATTTGATTTGGTTTTTTGACTCGCCTCGTTGTCAGTTCCCACATCGATGACCACAGGAAGGCACCTCTCGGGCCTGATCCCAGCGCAGGCGGTGTACAGACACAGTTTCCCAACGGGGATGCCCATCCCAAACACCCCCAGGTCCCCCAGGCCCAGGATACGCTCTCCGTCTGTCACCACCACCGCCTGGACAACAGGTAGGGGGTTCTATTCATTAAGCACCAAACGGAACTGAAACAGATTGGGGTGGGACTACCTGAACTTGCCCTAATGAATGCCACCCCGGGAGGGGCTTTCAGAGAGCGAGGGGCTGTCACTCCATTACACAGCAAAGCTACACCAGTATAAAGAAATCATGTTTCACTATGGTGCGGAAACTCAGCTTACCGCCACATTGGTCTCTGGCCAGTTGTCCAATATGGAGCGAATGTGTCCTCGATCCAAGATGGATATGAACAGGCCTCTGCGGGTAAAGTAATAGAGTCCTCAGACATAGTTAACTGCCTCTCCCTTTGTCTGATAGGAAATCTGACATTTTAACAATCTAATCAAATGTATAGCAATCTAATTACATTTTTACATTTTAGTCATTTAGCAGACGCTCTTATCCAGAGCGACTTACAGTTAGTGAGTGCATACATTATTTTATTTTTTTCATACTGGCCCCCCGTGGTAATCGAACCCACAACCCTGGCGTTGCAAACAATTGCGTTGCTAATCAACGCCAGGGTTGTGGGTTCGATTCCAACGGGGGGCCAGTATGAAAAAAATAAATGTATGCACTCACTAACTGTAACTCGCTCTGGATAAGAGCGTCTGCTAAATGACTAAAATGTAAATGTAATAATTTTTTGCCATCTAATCAGATTTGCACAATCTAATCAAAACCAATATCTATAGTAAATCGGAGAGGGTGTGTATTCTTATGAAAGAGCAGAGGGCCATTACTAAACATGTTTAAAAAAAAAAAAAAAATGAAGACCCAGATCTTACTTGGGTCTCCTGAAGATGTGTCCGTACTGTGTACAGGCCAGGCCCACAGTGGGAGTGTAAACGATTGGCATCAGCTCCTCGATGTCCTCCATCAGCACGCGGTAGAAGAGCTTCTCGTTCCTCTCCTGGATCCCCATCAGGTAAATGTACCTGGGAAGAGTTTTGATAGTGCTTACAGGTGCGTTCGTTTTTATGTCCAATTGTTATGCGATTGAGTTCATTACTTAGTGTAGCAATAAGAACTGCACTGCTGCAGTCTCAGACGCTGTAATGCGTGAAAATATTATTGGCACCCTATTCCCTATATAGTACACTACTTTTGACCTGAGCCCGTTCTCACTTCTCCAGTGGCTCTGTCATCTTCTTCAGGTTCCTCTGGAAGCGCATGGCCTGGATGTCCTGGGACTCTATCTTGGGGGGCAGAAGACCCTGGAGGCCCAGGATCTGCCTCTCCTGCAGTGAGAAGGCCATGCCCTGGAGGAATGGAAAGAAACGAGAGAGAGAGAGAGATGGAGAGAGAGAGAGAGAGGGGGAGAGAGAGGGAGAGAGAGGGAGGGAATAAGAGAGCATGAGGGAGAGGGAGGGAGAGAATGAGAGAGAGAGAATGAGGGAATGAGAGAGTGAAAGAATGAGGGAGAGAGAATGAGGGAATGAGAGAGAATGAGAGAATGAGGGAGAGAGAGAATGAGGGAATGAGAGAGAGGGAGGGAGAGAGAATGAGGGAGAGGGAGGGAGAGAGAGAATGAGAGAGAATGAGAGAGAGGGAGAGAGAGAGAGAATGAGAGAGAATGAGGGAGGGAGAGAATGAGGGAATATGAGAGAATGAGAGAGAGAGAGAGAATGAGGGAATGAGAGAGAATGAGAGAGAATGAGAGAGAGAGAGAGAATGAGGGAATGAGAGAGAAAGAGAGAGGGAGGGAGAGAGAGAGAATGAGAGAGAGGGAGGGAGAATTAGAGAATGAGAGAAAATGAGAGAGAGAGAGAGAGAGAGAGAGAGAATGAAAGAATGAGAGAGAATGAGAGAATGAGGGAGAGAGAGAATGAGGGAATGAGAGAGAATGAGGGAGAGGGAGGGAGAGAGAGAATGAGGGAATGAGAGAGAATGAGGGAGAGAGGGGGAGGGAGAGAGGGAGGGAGGGAGAGAGAATGAGAGAGAGAGAGGGAGAGAGAGAATGAGGGAGGGAGAGAGAGAATGAGGGAATATGAGAGAATGAGAGAGAGAGAATGAGGGAATGAGAGAGAATGAGAGAGAATGTGAGAGAGAATGAGGGAATGAGAGAGAGAGAAAGAGAGAGAGGGAGGGAGAGGGAGGGAGAGAGAGAGAATGAGAGAGAGGGAGGGAGGGAGAGAGAATGAGAGAATGAGGGAGAGGGAGGGAGAGAGAGAATGAGGGAATGAGAGAGAGGGAGGGAGAGAGAATGAGAGAGGGAGGGAGAGAGAGAATGAGAGAATGTGGGAGAGGGAGGGAGAGAGAGTGAGGGAATGAGAGAGAATGAGAGAGAGAGAATGAGGGAATGAGAGAGAATGAGGGAGAGGGAGGGAGAGAGAGAGCGAGGGAGGGAGGGATGGAGGGAGAGAATGAGAGAGAGGGAGGAGACATACTGTTCTTATTCTGCCTTCTCTTTTCTTTTATGTTGTCTATTTTAGTCTTTGAATTTTTTTTTTGTAGCTGTTGCACTGTTGAGAAGAGAGCTGGCAAGTAATCATTTCATTGTACTGTGTACACGTCTACACTATATCCTATGCATTTGACAAATAAACTTGATTTAATTCAATTTGATGAGGGAGAGAGCGAGCGATAATGAAGAGGAGAGAGCGGGGTAGACAGGGTAAACATTGCCAGTGAGCTAACAGGATCAGACTGGCACTGGGGCGAAGTAAACACAGTACCGAAGCAGAGATGCTGACAGATTAATTTGTATTTTTAAAGGTAATGACTAAAGGATTTCACCCCAAATATGGTAAAAATGTGTAAACTGTATTAGAATTATAAGACAATAAAACCACTAACAGGGAATCTGGGTAGAAACTGTTGGAGGCCAACATACCATAGTAAGAGGGGACTTAGAAACTGCTGAAAACTATACTGTGGAAAGTCACAGGCCGCCTAAAGGTGGGCGGAGCAAAGTTCCTTTGTGTGAAGGCATATAGAAAGCCTGTGTGTGTTTTGAGCGCCAGAGCTCTCATTGAATACAAATGCTGATCCCTTGCAGTGTCACACCCTGGCTCTGGGGACTCTATATTTTGAGCCAGGGTCTGTAGTTTCTATGTGTTTGTGTTTCTATGTCGTGTTCTAGTATTGTATTTCTGTGTTGGCCAGAGTGGTTCCCAATCAGAGGCAACGAGTGTCAGCTGTTGCTGGTTGTCTCTGATTGGGAGCCATATTTATACAGGCTGTTTTCCCACAATAGTTGTGGGATCTTGTTCCAGTTGGTTTTGTGTTTGTACCGTGGACTTCACGTATCGTTTTGTATATTGTGTGTACACTTAATTAAATAAGATGTACAAATCTCACGCTGCGCCTTGGTCTACTCTCTTCGACGATCGTGACATGCAGACTGGAGAATATTGTTTAATTCTTAATTAACTAGAGTCTTACAACCTCTGGGAATTATTCAAAGCTTAGTATTAGAGATATAAATTCTCATGACAGATGCATGACTGCTCTGAATATTCCCCTCAGACTGACAGCTGCCCTCTGCACCATCGGCCTCACAACTCACTGCCCAGGTTGCTATGAGACAGTGAATGTGTATTTGGGGTACAGCCTTCCTCTGCTAGGAGCCATAACTTTTCTATTTACATTATGTGGGAGTATGTGAGAGTATGTGTGGGTCTCTACCGGGCCCAGGAGGGTGTTCTGTTCTCACAGACTGTCCTCTCGCCTGTGGGTGTGAAATTGAACCATGCCTGCGGTACACGGAATCCCAGGTCAAATTTAGAGGGGGAACACTAGGTTCAAGGGGGAAGGACAGGGGAGTATGCTTATAATGTGCTTGAAAGCCAATATGGAAGTATGTTGGGACGACGACCCCTCGGAGGTGGTTGGGGGGTGGGGTGGGGGGGGGAGAACTAGCTCCAGTAGTACTGTGAGTAGCACATGGAAACCATAACTTTCTCCAGAGAGGCCGGGGGGAACGGGAGGGGATAGGAGAACTAGCTCCAGTAGTACTGTGGGTAGCATAGCGGAACGGGAGGGGATAGGAGAACTAGCTCCAGTAGTACTGTGGGTAGCATAGCGGAACGGGAGGGGATAGGAGAACTAGCTCCAGTAGTACTGTGGGTAGCATAGCGGAACAGGAGGGGATAGGAGAACTAGCTCCAGTAGTACTGTGGGTAGCATAGCAGTATTATAATGTACAGGGCTCTCCTCCCTCCACCATTTCCATCTGCATCACAGCATTCTGCCGAGTCATCTCTCTCATGCAGTCCAGACCCTACACACACAAATACTTAATCTTCGTATTCCACAAGCAGCTCATTTTTAGACACCGATTTGTTGTGCGAGGATGGTGTTAGTGCTCCTCTTGATTTCCTTGGGGGTGGTGGACTGCGGCTGCCAATGTGAGAGTGCAGTTACGGGATGAGAAGAATATGCTGCTGTTGATGAGAATACGGTAACACATCATATAATATTGACATGAGCAGCCCTGGCACTTACCTTGTTGGTGCGGGGGTTCAACATGAGAGGCTTGCCCTTCTCTTTGGTGTGTGTCCAGCGGCAGGCGTTCACACATGGCCGCAGCATCAGTGACGCCCTCAGTCTAGACAACATGGTGCACAGCAGTGGCTATCAGGTCCTGGAGGGGGAAACACAACAGCAGTGGCTATCAGGTCCTGGAGGGGGAAACACAACAGCAGTGGCTATCAGGTCCTGGAGGGGGGAACACAACAGCAGTGGCTATCAGGTATACCCAGTGAGTTGCACAACTGAATGCAAATCAACCGAAAATGTGTCTTCCGCATTTAACCCAACCCCTCTGAATCAGGGAAGAACAGCGGATTTTTCCACCTTGCCGGCTCTGGGATTCGAACCAGTGACCTTTTGGTTACTGGCCCAACGCTCCAATAGGTTATCTGCCGCCATATATCTAGAGCCTGACCAATATGGGATGTTTGTGTGGATTGTGCTTGATTTAAGCCTTACAAGGATACTCAGAAAGCTGATTTCTTACATTTTAGGAAAGAACATGAATGTAAGCGCCACGTAGAAGAAATATGGCCCTAAATTCTAATAAAACAATGGCCAGTTTGGGTCGCAGTTGCACGTAAAAAAAACAACAACAACAACACAAATAGGCTAGGTCTGAACCGCGAATTCATTGTGTTTTTAAAATATGGCCCGTGCGCTGATTGAGTTTGACACCCCTGGGCTAGCGTATCTATTTATGTAGCTAGTTATTTATTTAGCAAGCTAAAAACACAGAGCCTAATGTTGCTGGGAGGAGGTCATGTCATTCGAGGAGTGGGTGAGTGACCGACTTCTTGCCATCATATCATTTGTTGGTGGCTACAGCTAGAGATGCAGGTGTCATTTGGTTAGCTAGCAAGAAATGTGAATCACTTAGCATATCTCTTAGTTGTCAATCAAATGTATGTGGCATGGATCAAATAGGCAGGCAGGCAAGTTCCCATTCAGTTGTCAAAATGTGGGTTGGGACAAGCATGCATTGGCAGGCAAGCTGCAGAAGGACGAGCAGGCTACTATTCCCCATCGTTTATCAGTGCAATTTCGACAGCTAACTAGCCAAAATAGTTTGCGAGTGTTTATCTAATGTTCCCTTGTTAGATTTTAGCTGGGCTACAGAGATGAGGTAGTCATTCACAAAATAATGTTAAACACGACTATTGCACACAGAATGACTCCATGCAACTTCTTAAGTAAATGTTTACTCCTGAACTTATTTAGGCTTGCCATACCAAAGGGGTTGAATACTTATTGACTCAAGACATTTCAGCTTTTCAT
This sequence comes from Coregonus clupeaformis, assembly GCF_020615455.1. Classification (NCBI taxonomy): domain Eukaryota; kingdom Metazoa; phylum Chordata; class Actinopteri; order Salmoniformes; family Salmonidae; genus Coregonus; species Coregonus clupeaformis. The sequence goes on from NC_059207.1 coordinate 19,773,822, forward strand.
TTTTTATTAAATTAGTAAAAAATAAATAAAAACATAATTCCACTTTGACATTAAGGGGTATTCTGTGTAGGCCAGTGACACAAAATCTCAACGTAATCCATTTTAAATTCAGGCAACAACATGTGGAAAAAGTCAAGGGGTGTGAATACTTTCTGAAGGCACTGTCTGGCTTAAAGCGCAATTCTGCCACTTTTCAACCTCATGTTCATTATCTCCAGCACCAAACCAGTCTCTACATATGTGACAACAGCGTGTTTCTATGATCGGTGAAAATAAATAAATAAGAAAGGTCCTAGAAAATGCTTCTGACGTCACAGGGTAGGATTAAAAGGAAACAGTGATTTTCAAAACCTGCAACGAGTTTCTAGCCAGAGGGAGGGTCTTTTTTGCTCCCCTAGTAACATAGAAATGTGCTGTTTTCACATAGCCCATGTAGAAACTGGTATTGTGCTGGAGATCATGAAAATGAAGTTGACAAGTGGTGGAATTGCCCTTTAAGCTTTGTCACGTTAACATTCAGTTTGTCATCTCACTTAATTGCCATCTTTATACAAGTTTTATTTATTTCTTTTTATTTAACCTTTATTTAACCAGGTAAGCCAGTTGAGAACAAGTTCTCATTTACAACTGCAATCTGGCCAAGATAAAGCAAAGCAGTGCGATAAAAACAACAACACAGAGTTACATATGGGGTAAATAAAACAAAAAGTCAAAAATACAACAGAAAATATATATACAGTGTGTGCGAATGTAGTAAAATATGGAGGTAAGGCAATAAATAGGCCATAGTGCAAAATAGTTACAATTTCGTATTAACACTGGAATGATAGATGTGCAAAAGATCATGTGCAAATAGAGATACTGGGGTGCAAATTAGCAAAATAAATAACAATATGGGGATGAAGTAGTTGGGTGGGCTAATTTCAGAATGGCTGTGTCCAGGTGCAGTGATCGGTAAGCTGCTCTGACAACTGATGCTTAAAGTTAGTGAGGGAGATAAGAGTCTCCAGCTTCAGAGATTTTTGCAGTTCGTTCCAGTCATTGGCAGCAGAGAACTGGAAGGAATGGCGGCCAAAGGAGGTGTTGGCTTTGGGGATGACCAGTGAGATATACTTGCTGGAGCGCAGACTATGGGTGGGTGTTGCTATGGTGACCAGTGAGCTAAGATAAGGCGGGGATTTGCCTAGCAGTGATTTATAGATGACCTAGCGACGAATATGTAGTGAGGGCCAGCCAACAAGAGCGTACAGGTCACAATGGTGAGTAGTATATGGGGCTTTGGTGACAAAACGGAGGGCACTGTGATAGACTACATCCAATTTTCTGAGTAGAGTGTTGGAGGCTATTTTGTAAATGACATCGCCGAAGTCAAGGATCGGTAGGACAGTCAGTTTTACGAGGGCATGTTTGGTAGCATGAGTGAAGGAGGCTTTGTTGCGAAATAGGAAGCCGATTCTAGATCTAACTTTTGATTGTTATTGCTTTACGACTAGCCTATAATTACCTACACTTTCTCCTCAGCATGTAAATGACTGACTTTCATCTAGTGTCACTAGTCTCATTCTGTTGTCCGAAATGTCATGTTTTTTTTAACTTGCAATAGCCAAATAAAACAGTCATTACGATGTTAATTGTGAGCGAGAGTCACACCCGTTCCCTAATCCCTCCAAAAACATTAAACAAGTGACATCATCACTGTCCCCACCCCCCAACGTCTTCTTGACCTGACACGGCTAGGCCTGGCTGTACAGATGCTGAGATCCCAGACAGACAGACTGGGTGCAGGATTACATCTGACGAAAGCAATAGAGAGAGACAGTAATCTGGAGGAGAGAAAGTAATTTACTGTCCATCTGCAAAAAAAAAAGGAAGAATGTCCTAATCCTCTTCTAAAAGGAAGGCTATAAATAAAAGCCAAACATCATAAGGGAATAGGGAAGTCGTGCCTGCTTAAACTGAAGTGGTGCTTTCAACTAGAAACTGGGGCGTATTCTCTAGGAACCAAACGAAAGAAAACAGGACGAAAATAGGAGGGATCTACCGGAATTTGCCCATTAAGAAACACTTGTTTAGCTACAGTGCAAAACATTTTGCTACGGTGTGCACTGGGCTAACGAATACACACACCCCTGGTGACTGCATAGGCCTAGTATTGAACTACGGTCGAAATGTCAGGTTAAGCCCTGTGAGTCACACTCACAAGCTTTATTCACTCCACAGTGACCTCCTTTTCTGCCCGGCCCTATAAGTTAGCTCATTGTAGCTGGCATGTCATGCGATGCGTGCAAACAAAAACACAGGCCTGCTCTTTGAGATGCTGTATTCTGGCTGCTCTACTGCGGAAGGTTTAACAAGCAATGCTATGCTGCACAAATAGTCCCGATAGTTCCAATGCTATGCTGCACCAATAGTCCCGATAGTCCCAATGCTATGCTGCACCAATAGTCCCGATAGTCCCAATGCTATGCTGCACCAATAGTCCCGATAGTCCCAATGCTATGCTGCACCAATAGTCCCGATAGTCCCAATGCTATGCTGCACCAATAGTCCCAATACACCAGTAAGCTTTATTTTCTCAGAAGATTTAGGCCTATCCCAACGCTCTGACTGTTTACTCGGTTGATAACTAAACTTCTTTGCAAAGCAGTCGATGACAATACCACACAGGGATAAAGGAAACCGAACTGCTACAAGAAAGTTAGGGGAAAAGGATATAACTCTGTAGCAAAACATTCCAAAATTAAATATGGTTACAAAATATTGTATTTCACAGAAATGTCAGGAACTGAAGAAGAATAAAAAAATGTTGATTTGAATGCCTCAATAACCAGGTTTCCCTCCAACCTTTTTATGCGAGTAAAGTACATGTCGGATAAAAAAATATCACAACAGCAAATTTGTCAGTAAACTTCCAAATGTCAACAAAACAAAATACGCAAGACAAGCTGGGATCTTTTTGTTTCTGTCAAATTAATTATGCGAGAAATGGAGGTGGAGACACCTTTGTGCGCCAAATACTGACTGCAAATAAACTTGAAGAAGTCATGCGATGATATGTTATGTGGTCCTCCCGCTACAACTTGGGAAAGCATGCGATTTATTAGGCTACAGATGAAATAAGTTATGATGAACTTCACAGGGTGGTGAAAGGGCAAGGTGATGAGCTTGCTGCTCCTTTCCAATAAATATTGAGGGTCTTATTCTGGTGGCATGATGATTGATGATGTAGTAGTAGACTATAATGTATGTGTGAGCTGTTGGCTAGAGCGCATGAGCCAAGACCAGAATGTGCACATTCGCTATATAAACACAACATTTGTAAAAAGAAAAAAAAGAATAATCTGTATTCGGTACATGGGAATTTAACCGCAAAATATAAAATATATTTTACGTGCACTACGTCATCACGCACAGCCTTTCATCCGCAACAAGTCAATTTGATGGAAAACATCTCTGGTGGGTAAATGCGCATATTGTTTTTATGCAGATTTTAGAATATTCGCATTAAAATCTGTTGCCAATTGGATGGAAACCTAGCTAGGTGACCTGTACACTAACTGCTTTCATGCTCTGAAAAACAACCACGGCACCGCCACCGAACTCATGTGAATCAATCTAGAGCATCATGTGGGGCTTGTCCAGGCAACCTTCCCCCACACCATTAATCTCATCCACCTGTATCGCCATCCTCACCATCATCATCATCCTCACCATCATCATCATCCTCTCTGATCCCCTGTTGAGAAACAGGCAGCTGAGCTGTCAACAGCTTGACAACAAAGAAGGCAAGACAAAACACCAATAGGAGCAGGGTAAAGACAAGGCACACAAGGCAACTATATCAACATTGGACAGCCATGGGTTGCACTAGGCTATGTGACAGCAAGGACAATCAACACACACTCTCTTGATTCAAAAAGATTGGAGAGGAAAAATAGCTGCAACGTGTATTTATCTGTGTCTATTTCTATACTGGATGGCTGACAGAATGTGCTGTAACGGTGAGGAGGGGTCATTCAGAGCTGCAATGCATAATATAGACTAGGCTCACGACCTGCAGCATGTGACCTTGCTGACGAAACTGCATTTCTGGCAGGTCTTAGCCACTTGACTTTTGTGCGCACGCTGCTAGAAGGAAGGAAGTGTGACAAGTCGTTTCTTTCTGCTCTATTGGCAATATTGCTGGTGCCAAGTGAACTTCAGCCCCAGAACATCCCAGCCAAAACAGGTGGAGATATTTGACAGTGGAGAGCGGGTATTTTAAATCCCAAAGCACTGAAAGCCACAGACGTCTGACTGAACAGATGCAAAAAATGTAATGGGCAATTCCACGAAAAACGGAATTACGCTTTGAACAAGGCTCGAAATTAAGGGCTCCCCGGCATCCCGGGGACAAATAAAAAAACATCTGTCTAGTATGGTTCAAACAGACACTGGGACAGTTCTCCTACAATAGATCCAAAATTCATACAACTAGCCTACTGTACATAAACCATTTTTTAAAGCAATGAAGCTGATGCAACAGATCAGAACGTTTAGCTTAAAATGTTGATAAACTATTATTTCTTCACATTATAAGGGCAGCAATGCAAACAATGCAGTAGGCTGTGTGTGAACGTACCAAAATGCAATTAGCTGGAGCACACCGTTCTACAGATGCAACAAGCAACATGGGTTGCTAGTATGACTAGGATTGTGAATGCGGACTGCCTCCGCTCAGACTGCAAGGTGTCACAGGCACTAGCCTTTCTCTCCACTCATGACCATTTGATCTGAACGAACTGTGCCTCGAGTAGCCTATGTCAACAGAATCAAGACGTTACATTTTAATTATCCTACATTATATTTGTCAAACATGACTGGCATTTAGCCTATATTTATGTAATTAAAAGTCTCATTAAAAAGTTTGGCTACATTTTCTGGTGCCTCCATGTCAGCATCGGTGTGGGCATGAGAGGTTGTAGCCAGTCCGCATATAACCTAGGCTACACTTTTACATGTAGGCTAATTATTTACGTAGGCTACATTTATGCTGAATAGGTTTCAATATTATTCCAATGTTGGCCTTTTTAAATTATTATTTTTTCATGACTTTCTGGCTCAGTTGACAGCCCCCATTTATCTATTTAAGTATTAGGCTACTCGTGTTAGTCTTTTAAATCACTGTAAATGACCTAGGTCCTCGAGTAGACCCATGTTTGCATATAAAAACAAACAGAAAATTATTTTAATTTCACGATTTAAAATTGCACTTCGGTACAATTTTGGGACGGTGATGAAAAAGGTTAGTCTCGAGCCCTGGTTTTGACTAAGTTGTTTTCACTTTCAAATGTATGCCAAACAAAAACCATTGATTTCAAATTTTAACAAACCATACAACTATGCCCAATGACTACTTGTAACAATTTCCAATGAAAAATGTAGAGCCTACACACACAGCAGGGCGCCTGCTAGAGCGTCACCTCGTGCTTTATCAGCTCCGGTTAATAAAGTAGCTTCAAAATGTGACTTTTCTGCTGCTTCCCCTCACTTGGATCGGACCGAGTCTGGATCCCACCAGGTCTATACGGAACGGGTATAGTTGTCCTCGGGTCCATTCAGAACGGGTCTCTATATTATTATTTTTTATTTATGCATATCGGGTCCGGAAGGTAAAGCCCCAGGTCTATTTCGGAACAGGTCCAACTTTTTGGACCCGTGAAGGCCTCTACTCAGTAGGTCCGGGAAGATACCAGTATCGCAATACTTGTTAGTATCATGGCAAGGAAACAAAACACGAAGCGGAGTTAACTTCTTTAGGAAAACATCCCTAATGTTGGAAACAAACATCATTATGTTGTCATCCAGGGTCACATGTATTTCTTTTCCAAGATATAGCACACAATATTTTACATACAGCTGTTTTTTAAAGGACCAAAGAATTTGGTCTGCTTCGTGTTATCATTTTAGCCATGGAAAAAATATTGTGATACTGGTATTGTCCCGGCCCTAGTGCTCAGTGGGAGAGGATGCTGGTTACTCATGGGTAAGTGACAGTATGATCTGCTAGATGTGACATTAACTGGAGAGAGATGCAGAGAGAGAGAGAGGGAGAGGCAGAGAGAGAGAGGGAGAGAGGGAGAGAGAGAGAGAGGGAGAGGCAGAGAGAGGGAGAGAGGCAGAGAGAGAGAGAGGGAGAGGCAGAGAGAGGGAGAGAGGCAGAGAGAGAGAGAGGGAGAGGCAGAGAGAGAGAGAGGGAGAGGGAGAGGCAGAGAGAGAGAGAGAGGGAGGGGTTGTCCAGACTCAGACTGTTATCACTCTTGGTTTGACCACCAGACAACAGAAAGACAAAGAAAACAGTTATGAGCTGAACATAACAGTATGCCAGCGGAAGGGAGGACAGTAGCAGGTGACCCAAGTGTGGTTCGTGACTATTATGATTTCCCATTGTAGCCAATTCAGTTGCAGTAATTTCGTTTACAGATTTTTTTTAGGTAATTCCGTTACCAATTTGGTAATGGAATTAGGAGTTCTAATCAGTTAATTCATTAACAAAATTGATTTCAGTAAAATCACTATAACTTATTGGTAGGTCTACCATTACTTGTTACTTCTGTGAACTGTTATTATCCTCCTTCCTCATGAGGAAGAGAAATTAGATAATATCTTAAAGATATGTGAATTTTGGTAACGGAATTACAAGGCACAAGGCAATCTTTTTTTTTATTTACAGAAGGTAAACAATTTCCCCAAAACTAAATATACGTGTTGATATTAGTTGGCAGGGGTCTTTACATCAACATTATTGTGTTTTCATGTATTTCTGATACTTTTTAAGACTTTCTGGTAGATGTTTTCCAAGACCCCTCTTCTGTTTATCCAGAAATCAAAGCCTTTACTTATGCCAAAATTTTAAGATGGAAAATTGTTGAAAAATGTATCTATGCTTTCGTTTCCCAAAAATATAGACTCTTAGCTTTCATTTGATACCCAATTTGATATGATCCTATGAACTTCACATTTGGTGCTCATGGTTCCTTTTCGAAGGAAATGTCCTAATGTAATTTGGAAATGTGATTAACAAAGAATTAGGGCAGCACTTCAGGAGACATTCAACTTTCAATACACGTCGATGCAATAGTGAAATGCAGGTTAGGCCTACACCAAGGACTAGGATATGGTTTCATTGAGGAAATCACTCTGTAAACTAAGGACCAGTGAGTGAGACAATGCCTTCTTTCAATTTCACTACATATTAATTTGAAAGTAGCCTGTGTACCCTGCCACTCCCTCCTCTGACTATAGAATAATTGTTGTAGTAGGCTATTCATTTTTTACAAGGAGCAGAGTACACTATGGGATAAAGCCTACTGTCATTATGAGGCCAGACAGGAATGGCTCTTGCAATAACACACAGTGACACACAGGTCAGACTGCCTGAACAGGCTGAAAAGAGTGTCAATGCACAAGACATCTTTCAAAATTACTAAGCAACAGAATCATTCTCTTGGAGGAACAAAACCAGTACATAATATTGTTGCTATTATTCAAATCATGACAATATAAGATGTTCTAGCCAGGCTAGCTTTTACATTAATTTGCCCTTTTCAAAAGGGCAGCTATTCCTGTAAGCCCTATGACCTTTAAACTTGTATGCCATTTGAACTGGTTATTTTGGTCACGAGCTGGGTAACCTACAACATTGGTCTGAGTGGATGGCTGTTTTGAATGTACTATATTTCAAACAGCCTACTATTGAAGACGGTTGTGTGGAACAGTAAGTTAGCTACAGCGATACATCTATTCAATACCACTAGTTGGCATGTAACCGTTTGCTGGATATAGATAGCTAATGTTACAACAATGACAACAGAGGGTGGGATTAACCTGGTTCACAGCTGAAGGCCTAAACCTATTAGAAAGGGAGTGCAACACGTACTGTACCCATCGACTGTGTGGCTTGCTTGCGCATGGTCTCAGTCTGCGTATGATGGCTTGAAATTCAGGCTGACTTTTACACTAGCTAGCCAGGGGAGAGGCTACACGGACACGCCAGGTGCCCAAATGTATGACTTATGTCGTGCAGCTGAAAGTTGAGTGGAGGCAAACGGATTAAGGTCAGTCAGTTGAGTCAGTTGTCCTGAAGAGCCATTCCCAGCTAGCTAGTTTATGCTTGTGGCAAGAAACTTAAGAGATCATTTGAAACTTGTCTGGGACATGGGCGAGTGTTCAGAATCATTCAGTTTTTTTTTTAATCGGAGTAATTGTTCATTTTTTACGTAAATGTAGACTTTAAAGCCGTAGTTGTACATTTTAGCTGTCACCCTGGCCTGGTATTGCATATTGGCTACACTATCCCAGCTACTTCCCTTTCCTTACTGCCGGACAGCAGTGCTCGCCGAGCGAGAGCGAAGGCCACTGTGCCCCGTGGTGGTGTTGTGTTACCGGCTTACGGCGCAAAATCTGTTTAGAAGCAAATTGGCTCTGGCAGCCAAAACAGCCAAAATACTCCATCTAAATGCGAATCGATTCTCAATTGCGGTATGGTTCTAGAAACATAAATCCCTCTACATTCATACCACATCAAAATTATTTAAACAAATGCAAAATACACACCTACTGTACTTTTAACCGGTTTTAACAGTTGCAGCCGACAGTATTTTATAGTGACAACATGTTTATGTGGCGTCCATCTTCCGTTTACACACAGGTGTTCAGAGACACAGATAGCTATTTAGCACAGGTGGTCGACTCTGTCTTCCGTCTGTTTTCCATTAACAAGCGCTGTAACATGGAAATATGGCCGTGTGGGAACCCTATCCCTATAAAAGGTGTGTAGTAATTTAACCTTACGTTTTTTCAAATTTATTTCTCGCTGATATGAAAGATACATTCCTTATGTTTCCAAAACCGTACTGCAAGCGATGCGTGTTAAAGGGTAGGAAGCATGAGCTTTTCCTCACCAATGTAACACAGTGTGGTCAAAGACTTAGTAACTTAGTTTTAGTCACGATCTGGTTACCTATAAGTACAAACATACTTATGATTTTGGGTTATTACATATTTATTAACTTATTTCCGGATATCAATGCACCATTTCTCAACGTCATATGGAGGATCTACTCTGTGATACCGAGTTCGTATGCTAATTCGGTAGCTAGCTCAAGGTTGCGCCTTAAGGATTGCTGTTGTTGTGGATGGCTGTTCACAAATTTAGGCTACATGTGTATTTTAACCCAATAATGGTTGATTTGAAGAAGTTTAAGCTGCCGATCAAGCATTGTTTTTGCGACCAGTGGACAGCCAGTGATAAAATGCGCTCTTGCAACAGCTGCATATGTGGATCCCAGCCTATGGAATAAAAGTTTGAGGGAGTTCCTCACAACTCCATGGTATTGTGCTCCATACTGTCAAAAACAAGTTTAACTTAAGAAGACCATGAGTGGGGCTTTTATTGCTCAATCTAATTTGTGCTGACAAAAAAAAAATTGTCCACAGGTCTAACAGACACATGCTCAAACTCGCGCACTTTTGATAGACTGAAACAGCTGCAAATTATGGAGATAAAGTGTCACCAACAAATACGTAAACAATAGGCCTTTCCCAAATGCAGCATATGGCATACATTTTTCACATGCAAATAACACTTTTCGGTAGTGCTCAAAGCATGCCATTCTATGAGAGCTAGCTAGCTAGGGAACTAAATATTATAGCTAAAAAAGCATAGCTTGCTGCCAAAAAAAACTCATTCTGATTGGCTGGGCCTGGCTCCCGGTGGGTGCGCCCCTGCCCAGTCATGTGAAATCCATAGATTAGGGCCTAATGAATTTATTTATATTAACTGATTTCCTTATATGAACTGTAACTCAGTAAAATCTTTGAAATTGTCACATGTTGCATTTATGTTTTTGTTCAGTGTAGCTAGTTGTAGCTTAAAGGACGATCTACAATGTCTAGCTAGCTAGCAACATTAGTGACAGTCACATGCACTTCTGGAGGCAGTGGAAACGCAATTCGCCCACCAAGGCCAGCCTAACGCGGGTTGACTTCAAAGTGCCAGGCTTTAGATCACAGTCTTTTCTTGAATTCGAACAACGAGGTATGCTACAACAGGACTTGCTCTTGGTTTGCACCATCTCTATTGAGAAAAGAATATACGCCTTAGACAGGATATAGGACTTCTCTGATTTTCCCAAAAACGGATGTCCTACCCCAGAAACAAGAGAACGGCCTATTCACCACATCACAGTTACTTGTCATTGTTGTTAGCCATCTGGTCATCCAGAACGCCTCATGTCCACCAGATGCATCAAACTATTTGCCTTCTGGCAGAAGTCATTCATTGTCAATGCAGCAGTCCGCAACGCTGCATTGGTGATGCTGCACTAGGCTGCGGTGCCCCATGTTTTAAATATTTTCAACTTCTGCACCTTGCTTTAGGTGTGGTGGTACAAATTGAAGTACACACACAGACTCCAAATGGTTCACTTTTAACTAGTTGAAAAGCGATGCACATATGTTTCAAATACAAGTACGGAAAACGCGGGCTAGACATCTTGCAAAAATAAAACGTATATGCATCTTGTGGACATCTGTCTTATAACAGGGCCTTCTGCCCCCTTGAAGCGCGCGCATCATTTTCCTAACGTTATCAGCTTACGTCATACATTTGATACCAGGCGTGTCCCTCTAGCCTCTCCCAGCTAGCAACAATTCCGTTCAGACTATGAAAATACAACTAGCTAACTACCCGACACATAGAGAAAACAGTTAAATAAAAATATATTTACTAACTGACACAAAAAGCGGCAATGTTTCGATTTTTTTGTATCACCAAATTGCCGTCTTGCCACACATTAACTAGTTAGCTAATGCTAGCTAGCTAGCTTGGGTATTCAATTAAACGTTTTAAAACCGATAGCTATAGGTTTGATTTTCTCTAGTAAGTAACGTGACACCTTACCTTAGCTTTATGTTGAGTGAAGAAGAGTCCTTTTTTCCTGCCACTTATAATTTAGAGGGCATATTACTGCAACAATTGCATGAGAAATGTCATCAAGTGCCGAGTGGCCGCCTCGTTCTTTGACAGGCAGATGCGAAGCTGGAAAAAGATGATACTCAAGGCAGTGGTTTACACTAGATATCACATCCACAGAGTCAAAAAGGCTATATCGTAAAAATGAATGAAAAAAAAAATGTGCTTTTTGGTCTTAATTTAAGGTTAGGGTTAGGCATAAGGTTAGCAGTGTGGTTAAGGTTAGGATTAAGGTTAGGTTTAAAATCACATTTTAAGAGACATTGTAGAAATGGGCGGAGTTTAGGACGTTGTGGCTGTAGTAACTAGTGACTACCCCAAGGCAGTGGAGACTACGACCGCTTGGCCAATCAGAAACCGGGGTTTCCCTTCTCCGCTACTGTAAAATCAGAGAGGATGGAGACCATGGTAAAAACTTGTACTGGTGCATTTATTTTGACTTTTGTATCTGCTGAATATTTGTACCCCAATGCATGGAATAGATTTGGGGTTTGAGGCGTGGTGTATAATTGAACAACTATGAATCAAGCTTAGCTAATCAGTGGAATCCCATTTATCTTTTCAACATGACTTGGTGTATTTACTCTGTTATTGACATTTAGGGTAGATGCACAGTGACTATAAAAATGTTTCAAGAACTTGAACTACAGGTTGCAGGAGCAGTGTTGATGGATTACAAATTAAAACTACCATTTTATTTGCTGCTACTATGGTGCAGTATCACTAAAATCAGCAGCAATACGAAATGTATAACTTAATTCCTTACACCTACATAGGCATCATAGCATGGTGCAATTTTGTGTTGTGTGTGTGTACACAAATCCCAATACCTGTAGGTCATTACACTTTGTTCAGCAACTCATTGAATCATTTGTGCTAATTCACGTATAGCCTATTCTGAGAACTACATTCAGTATCAATAACATGCATAGTCCTCCTCAAATGTCATAACACATCAAATTATTAAAACCACTTAGAAGGAGCTCGATTACACATCGCGCAGTTGTCTGTTTTTTTTTTCTTTACACAATCGCTTCCTGTAGAACTTAATTAGTGACTTGCATTGAGCAATAATGAACACTGGAGGACAGCAGAGCTCTGTGTAGCACATGGGGCACTAACAAAACGTGATGGCCATTTACCATCGTTGGTTTCCAAATCCATCATTACCCACAGCATCAATTTCTCCACAGCTATCAATCTTATTTATTATTATGGTCCTCTGTAGCTCAGCTGGTAGAGCGCGGCGCTTGTAACGCCAAGGTAGTGGGTTCGATCCCCGGGACCACCCATACACAAAAAAAAAAAAAAATATGCACGTATGACTGTAAGTCGCTTTGGATAAAAGCGTCTGCTAAATGGCATATTATTATTATTATTATTATTAACATTATTTTTATTATTATTATTAAGTTCAGAGGATCCATGCTCTTCACACCATATGTGATTATAACCTCTTTTTCTTATTTAAATCACCCTTTAGCCTCCCAGGACCCAGATGTGCCAACACATAATAGGATGAGATTCATCCCCAGCTCCAGCAGTGCTGATATCAGCGGTCAGAGGAAAATAAGAAGAAAAAAAACACCCTCCACAAAATCTTTAGTCAACTTTTATTTGTCTGTTCATCAGCTAAAGAGGTACTGCAAAGGGGATAGTGTAAAAAGCTGCAGCGTCCACCATATGTGATACAAGCAGGATACCCTCAAGTAAAGATTGTCCACAATTTCACATTATTAAAGTCATGTAGTTAAAATCATTTGACAGTTTAATCAAGGTCTAAGCCATGCAAAACTATTACATTCAGCGAACTGGAAGCATTGAGCTGTAGGCCTATTCAGAGGCACATTCATAAACCGACTCAAGACTAAAAGGAACATATTCTGTCGCAACAAGCACATTGGATGTAATTATTTATTACTGATATTATTGCTGACTGTTATTTTACCAGTAAAGAATCATGGACTGGCCCAGATGGCGTCTGTCACTGTACATGAAGCCTAATTGGCCTTTAAGAACCTGGTCCCTGGCAATGTCTGTCTGATGTGCTTTTGGTATGTTATTAAAACGACATGAGAAAAGACTTTGCTCTGCTCGGGAGATAGTTTGCACCCTGCAATTCCCAGAATTGACTATGTTATCTCATTGTGTCCCCTTTATAATGTCATGTGACATTGTGCAATGATTCATTTCTCATGACTCGAGAGTATACCATTATGAAATCCAACCATTTTGGAACGTTAGCTGTCATTGAATAGTAGTAACAATGGTAAAAGCATGAGACAAGATCTACGTCCCCAAACGGCACCCTATTCCCTTTACAGGGCACTACTTTAGACCAGGGCCAACAGGGATCTGGTCAAAAGTATTGCACTATATAGGAATTCGGTGCCGTTTGTTTTGGACGCAGCCAAGGAGTTTCGAGTGCTTGATGAGTGCGTAACCTTTTTTACTGCACTTCCTTGTGCATGACTACTCCGGAGGCTTTCTGTTATCAGCTTGATATCAGCTAGGCTGACTACCGTGTTGTCACTGTTCTGAGTATATCTCCCTGTGATGAGCGCGTGGCTGTGCAGATACTAGACACATATATCTTACTGCATTACCGTGACAACACTCCTTTTCAGCTAAATAATAACACACACACACACACACAAATCCCTAAAAGCTGTACTTAACCTTAAACTGTGAACAAACCATTACAGGCATCTGGAAGATGCTGTAAGAAACAGCAGTTCAATGTATACAATTGTACAAGGCATACTGTTGGAAATCACAGCAGCAGTGTTAACAGTAAAACATCATTATATGAGTCCCAGAGACCATCTCCCTTTGACTGTTATTTAGCTCTGGTCCAGGTTGTTAGTGAACGTTCCTCCATTAACACATTCCTTAGTAGAGGAACACGCACTAATGCCCTGGACGAGAGCTAACTGTTCTTATGCTAAGATGTGTATCTATAAATACATTCAAACTCCTGATAGGAGATACTTCCCACTCAATGGAAGATATTCATATCATTCTTCTTAAGTATTTGCTGCAGGAAGACCTATAGCTACTCACATCCAGAAGATTTCTAAACAAACAAAAGGGTTGTGTTTGAAAGAGTCAACAAAATTATAACCAAAAAATAGCTGGCTGCGTTCTCTTTAAGCTATTCTGCTATGCAATACCTGGAATTTCCTCTCTCCACCTAACTGTTGATCATTTGCAGGCATTCTTGTAATGAGTACAGTTGCTGCTTTCATGCAACATACTGTAGGCTTACTACATAACCTTTGCGTTAGATACTGTAAAACGTACTGTACATTAATTTACAGCAGTGACCTAAATGACAAAACCACCGGAAGCTCATTATGTAGTTTGTAGCTAATGGATCTTGATCCTCACTTTTCTCTCCTCACCTCCTAACATGCAGTAAAAGCAGCTCTGATCCGAACGACCAGCACCACTTGTTTAAGTGAGAAGGGTCAGTGTCAAGGCAACTTACGAAAAGTTGCACGCCGCATTGATTTAATGGATAAAAAAAACTATTTTACACATTAAATCATTGGGAGCATACAGTATATAGAGTGTTTCTCCATACGTTTACTATTCTGTTAGTCAACACCTCGCCTATTACTTTGGGCGTGTGTCAACTCATGCTTTTCACAAGGCAGCTCTCACAGTCTACCAGTGCTTTCTGGGGTAGCCTTAAACGCAGCTCCCACAGTCTACCAATGCTTTCTGGGGTAGCCTTAAACGCAGCTCCCACAGTCTACCAGTGCTTTCTGGGGTAGCCTTAAACGCAGCTCCCACAGTCTACCAGTGCTCTCTGGGGTAGCCTTAAACGCAGCTCCCACAGTCTACCAGTGCTTTCTGTGGTAGCCTTAAACGCAGCTCCCACAGTCTACCAGTGCTTTCTGTGGTAGCCTTAAACACAGCTCCCACGGTCTACCAGCACCCTCTGTGGTAGCCTTGGACCTAGGTCCTATTAGGAGTTGGGAGTCTGAGGTGGGGGTGGCCGGTGCTCCGGGAGTCTAGGTACCCTCTTGATGTTGGCCCGTTTGGCCCCGTCCGTGCTTCCCCCCAGGTCCTCACTCTGACCACACAGCTTCAGCGCTCGAGAGATGAACACATCTAGGTCAAACGGTCCCCTTTGCCCCCTGGAGGGAAGAGTCTGTGGGGGCTCATGAATCGATGAAGGAACGGGAGGAGACAAGGGAGAAATGGGCAACAGGGAGGCAGGGGAGTGGGACGTGGCAGGCGGGCTGAGTGTGTGGTCCTTGTCCAGTCCAGGTGACGGCTGTACGACCGGCGAACAGCTGGGAAAGAGTGGGGCAGGGAGGGAGGTGGGAAATGGGGGCAGCGGGGGTGAGCTGTGGTAGGACAGGGGTTTCTTGGGTGGGCTGGGGTACGACAGGGGTTCCTGGGGTAGGCTGGGGTAGGACAGGGGTTCCTGGGGTGAGCTGGGGTAGGACAGGGGTTCCTGTGGTGGGCTGGGGTAGGACAGGGGTTCCTGGGGTGAGCTGGGGTAGGACAGGGGTTCCTGGGGTGGGCTGGTGGAGGACAGCGGTTCCTGGGGTGGGCTGGCGGAGGACAGGGGTTCCTGGGGTGGGCTGGCGGAGGACAGGGGTTCCTGGGGTGGGCTGGCTGAGGACAGGGGTTCCTGGGGTGGGCTGGCAGAGGACAGGGGTTCCTGGGGTGGGCTGGCGGAGGACAGGGGTTCCTGGGGTGGGCTGGCGGAGGACAGGGGTTCCTGGGGTGGGCTGGCGGAGGACAGGGGTTCCTGGGGTGGGCTGGCGGAGGACAGGGGTTCCTGGGGTGGGCTGGCGGAGGACAGGCGAGACTGTGTGCTCTCCACCCAGCGAGAGATCTCCTGGAATAGGTCCCAAGGTGGCTCCTCGACAGGCAGCTCCTCCACGCTGGCCCCTCCACGCTCAGGCCCCTCAGGCACAGGGAGCTGGCTATTCCTCTTCCAGTGAGACAGGTCCAGGATCAGCTTGGGCTCGGAGTAGTGCTGCGGCTTGCCGTCCCTCCACGGAACCTTGTCCAGATGGGAAGGGGAGCCCACTTTGTAGTCACAGGAGTGGCCACAGTCCAGCTCAGCATAAGCCCCGCCCCCACAGGCCCGCACCAGAGAGGAGTGGGAGTGGTCCAGGAAGCGCTCGGCAGAGCTGCTGTGGGAATACTTGCGAGGGTCCACCTGGGCCTCCTCCAACAGAGGGTAGGAACCTGCCCTGGGATCTCTCTGGACCTCCTCCTCTTTGGAGTCGGCCACCTCTGAGACCCCAGGCATGCACTGACACCCACCCTGCTGCTGCCAGTACAGGTCTGATGACAGGCTGGTCTCATACCTGCACAGTGGAAAACAAAGAGCTTGTCAACGAAACATCGACATTGCCATGTCAGTCTACTGTGGTGAAGACCATATTGGTGTTATCTTTAAACTCTCTCTCTCTCTCACTCTCTCTCTCTCACACACACACACACACACACACACAAACAAACACACATAAGCCAATGGGCACAGACGTCAATTCAACGTCTTTTCCACATTGATTCAACGTAATTTAATTGAAATGATGTGGAAACAACATTGATTCAACCAGTGTGCCCAGTGGAAACTTTTCTTTAAAAAAACTTTTCATCAAGTGCTTATTCCCTAGGGCTCATTGTGGGGTTTCTTTCTTTCTTGATGCTTTTACTTTCAAAGTGTGGTGTATCTGTTGTGTACAGCATGTCACAGTTCAGATATTGATATCTCTTTCCGTTTGCATGGTGTTACTGTGCTGTTCCCCCTCAATGTGGCTGCTGCTGTGTGTCTGTGTGTGAAATGTAGCTGACACCATAGAATTCAATAGAAATGAAATGAATGGCATAGTACAATATAGATGTATCTCTGTGGCTGACACCACAGGAGGTTGGTGGCACCGTAATTGGGGAGGATGGGCTCGTGGTAATGGCTGGAGCGGAATCAGTGGAATGGTATCAAATACATCAAACACATGGTTTCCAGGTGTTTGATGCCATTCCATTTGCTCCCTTCCGGCCATTATTATGAGCCATTCTCCCCTCAGCAGCCTCCACTGGCTGACACACACTAGCCTGGTCCCAGGTTAGTTTTTCCTATCATGTCAACTCCTTGTCACTAGTTGACATGATAGCACAAACAGATCTGGGACCAGGCTAGACACACACCTGTCCCAGTGAGAACTGGAGGCCTGGCTGTGGCTGTGGCTGTGGCTGTGGCTGTGGCCGGGCTCCGTGACCAGGCTATCATCTAGCTCGTCCTCTATGCGGAAGGGCTGGGGTGACATGGGCTCGTCCTGGGGACACGAGTACTGCTGCAGGAAGGGATGGGACAGGGCCGCCTCTGCCGTCAGCCGGTCCATGGGGTTAAAGGTCAGGATACGCTCCAGGAAGTCTATGGCTAGTGGAGAAAGAGACAGGAACGGAGAAAATAAAAGGCTTTCAAATGATGTGGGCATATACAGTACCTGGCTGCAAGTAAGGTCATAGAGCATCAGGAAATCGATATTTTATGAATATAAGACATTTTATGAACTTAAGACAATACATTAGTTAGACACATGTGCTTGTTATTTTTAGTGACTACAAATTTTAACAGAAACCAGTTATCCTTTCAGGGAGGTATAGTATAGAAGGCATTAAAAGTTTTCACTGCTCTCCCTTCCCCCCATCCCTCTCACCGTCTGCATCCGCTTCAGGTAGTAGCTCTCTGAAGGACCTCCTGACCCTCCAACCATGGCTGACGTAGGAGGGCATGACCTGCCGGAGGTCGTGATGGTCCTCTTCCCTCAACACAGGCACCGTGTACAGGATCAGCTGCATCTGCTCCAGCTCATGGGCTCCTGCATAGAGAGCAGCGAGGAGGAACCAGGCAGGAAGCAAGGAGGAACCAGGCAGGAAGCCAGGAGGAACCAGGAAGTAAAGAAGCATCATGATTCTAAAACTAGAAAAAGTCATTTTCCTGAAGAAAAATGATGTGCCTTGTGGAAGAAGTTCAGAAGTTCAAATTGTTAAAGGCTAGTGTTGAAAGTTTGAGGATAACGTAGTACTAGAAGTAGTGACTTTTTAAAGACGGGTATTAAGATGGTTGGAGCAGGCTACTGGGAAAATAAAAGTTGTACACTCTCATGACTAACGAGCAGGCTAGTGACAAGGTCATAAGTTGAATTTACAGATGGGACCACACACGAAATATGTGTCTACAGTAAGTAGGTCTGGATAAAAGCATGTGTCACATGACCAAATTATTATTAGAGAATGACACAAAGCCTAGTGAACATCATCAAAATGGTCCAATATCCAACAAATGCATAATGTGTTTGAGTTTGAGTTCTGATATTTGGCAAGCATAATAAGGAGTACAGAAGTAGCTAATCCTAGGGAAATTAGACTTATTTGTCCTGATGGTGGCACTGTGGTGTTATAGGGCTTGAACCCCACCATGGCTGCTTGCAGCTATATTTTTGTTCTGTTTTGCTTCTGTTTAAGTCTCCAAATTATATATTTTTTTCTCACGATTTCAGCCAGTGTAATTATAACAGCAGGGGGAGCTATAACAACACTGTCACAGCGAGACAATAATATATCATATCATGTATACGTACCAAATGGCTACGTACCAAATGGTACACTATCCCCTATATACAGTGCATTCGGAAAGTATTCAGACCCCTTCCCTTTTTCCACATTTTGTTACGTTAAAGCCTTATTCTAAAATTTATTAAATATTTGTTTTCTATTTGGCCTGAATGCCAAGAGTCAAGTCTGGAGGAAACCTGGCACCATCCCTACGGTGAAGAATGTTGGTTGCAGCATCATGCTGTGGGGATGTTTTTCAGCGGCAGGGACTGGGAGACTAGTCAGGATCGAGGGAAAGATGAACGGAGCAAAGTACAGAGAGATCCTTGAAGAAAACCTGCTCCAGAGCACTCAGCACCTCAGACTGGGGTGAAGGTTCACCTTCCAACAGGACAATGACCCTAAGCACACAGCCAAGACAACGCAGGAGTGGCTTCGGGACAAGTCCCTGAATGTCCTTGAGTGGCCCAGCCAGAGCCCGGACTTCAACCCGATCTAACATCTCTGGAGAGACCTGAAAATAGCTGTGCAGCGACGCTCCCCATCCAACCTGACAGAGCTTGATAAGATCTGCAGAGAAGAATGGGAGAAACTCCCCAAATACAGTTGTGCCAAGCTTGTAGCGTCATACCCAAGAAGACTCGAGGCTGTAATCTCTGCCAAAGGTGCTTCAACAAAGTACTGAGTAAATGTGATATTTCCGATTTTTTATTTATTTATGCATTTGCAAACATTTTAAAAACCTGTTTTTGCTTTGTCATTATGGGGTATTATGTGTAGATTGATAAGGGGGGGGACTATTTAATCAATTTTAGAATAAGGCTGTAAAATGTGGAAAAAGTCAAGGGGTCTGAATACTTTCCGAATGCACTGTAGTTCCCTGTCCCCCCCTCTGCCAATGGGCTCTGGTCAAATGTAGGGCACTATATAGGGAATAATGTGCCATTTGGGACGCAGCCCATGTCTTGGATCATTTAGCTTTTTTAACAACTACTCTTATTGAGCTGTGGTCGGATAGAGAACAGACAGACAGGCAAATGGCAATTTCTGTATTATGCAAAAAACTGAAAACATTTACATTTACATCATTTAGCAGACGCTCTTATCCAGAGCGACTTACAGTTAGTTAGTGCATACATTTTTTTTCATACTGGCCCCCCGTGGGAATCGAACCCACAACCCTGGCGTTGCAAGCGCCATGCTCTACCAACTGGTTAGACAAAAAAGACTGTACTGCCCAACAGCATAAAAACTAACGGGCAATACCCTCAGTTTATCCGAATCATGAATCATTCAATCCATATGACTCATATCCTATTCATATCCACACCTCTCCACCTCAACAGACTCTTACCTGCAAAGAGCATGCGTCCTGTTAGCATCTCTGCGAGGATGCAGCCAGCTGCCCACATATCGATGGCCTTGGTGTAGTTGTTAGGGGAGAGCAGCAGGCGCGGAGACCGGTACCATTTGGTCACCAAGCCCTCGGACAGGTAGCCCTGGCCAATACACACAGACAACAGCACACACAGGGTAAGTAAGCTTGACAAGGAAATGAACACCTATGTACATTTTCCTGGCTCATTCGCTAAGGTGTCTTGATGGCTCATTCTCTAAAGTGTCTTGATGGCTCATTCTCTAAGGCGTCTTGATGGCTCATTCTCTAAGGTGTCTTGATGGCTCATTCTCTAAGGCGTCTTGATGGCTCATTCTCTAAGGTGTCTTGATGGCTCATTCTCTAAGGTGTCTTGATGGCTCATTCTCTAAGGTGTCTTGAAGGCTCATTCGCTAAGGTGTCTTGATGGCTCATTCGCTAAGGTGTCTTGATGGCTCATTCTCTAAGGTGTCTTGATGGCTCATTCTCTAAGGTGTCTTGATGGCTCATTCTCTAAAGTGTCTTGATGGCTCATTCTCTAAGGTGTCTTGATGGCTCATTCTCTAAGGTGTCTTGATGGCTCATTCTCTAAGGTGTCTTGATGGCTCATTCTCTAAGGCGTCTTGATGGCTCATTCTCTAAGGTGTCTTGATGGCTCATTCTCTAAGGTGTCTTGATGGCTCATTCTCTAAGGTGTCTTGAAGGCTCATTCTCTAAGGTGTCTTGATGGCTCATTCGCTAAGGTGTCTTGATGGCTCATTCTCTAAGGTGTCTTGATGGCTCATTCTCTAAGGTGTCTTGATGGCTCATTCTCTAAGGTGTCTTGAAGGCTCATTCTCTAAGGTGTCTTGATGGCTCATTCGCTAAGGTGTCTTGATGGCTCATTCTCTAAGGTGTCTTGAAGGCTCATTCTCTAAGGTGTCTTGATGGCTCATTCTCTAAAGTGTCTTGATGGCTCATTCTCTAAGGTGTCTTGAAGGCTCATTCTCTAAGGTGTCTTGATGGCTCATTCTCTAAGGTGTCTTGATGGCTCATTCTCTAAGGTGTCTTGATGGCTTTTGTACAGCTTTCCACCAACTCTTCACACTCACTCATTACAGGTACACTCTTAGACAAAAAGGTGCTAGGTAGAACCATACAGGGTTCTTCGGTTTGTCCCCATAGGGGAACCCTTTTTGGTGCTGGGTAGAACATTTACATTTTACATTTACATCATTTAGCAGACGCTCTTATCCAGAGCGACTTACGAATTGGTGCATTCAACTTATGATAGCAAGTGGGACAAACACTTTTTTTTTTTTTTTTTATGGGGGGGTGGGGGAGGGGGGGTAGAAGGATTGCTTTATACTATGTATAACAATGAAAGAACCCCCTGTATATGTTTTTTATAAGGTTCCTCCTAGAACTGTCTATGAAGGGTTCTACCGAGAACCCTTTTATCTTTGGAGGGTTCTTCCTAGAACCCTCTATGAACAGGTAGAAGCCACCAGCCTTGTTAGCCTTTAAAATGTTATTTATGGCAATACATGACATATATCATAATGCCTTTCTTTGAAGGCGTAGTTATACCCTAACACAGTGGTGTTAGGAATCTCCTGGTTTACAGGCCACATCAGGCCTGCAAGTCACATTATGCTGGCTTGCAAAGTGATGTGTAATTCCTATTGGAGTTAGGATATCCAACACTGGAATTGGTAATCACCCACCACTTGCATTCAGAATGACTGCCAGGGTAGGGAAGATTGAATATTGAGACTACCTCAATCATCTAAACTGGAACAACCATCTCAGTAACAGGTGTATTAAATCCAATTACTAACAGATTGGATTAGTTACTTTGTGTAGCATAACATTCATCAACCAATCAATCTACATGCAAAAACACAGATATTACAGTAAAACAAACAATTCTGAAAATCTCCCTGCAATAGAGCATGCTGGGAAATATTAGATATGGTTCTATGTAGAACCCTTCTTGCCTTCCAAAGAATCATCAAAGAACCCTTTCTTCCAAAAACGGTTCTTAGGATGTTAAAGGTTCTAGGTAGAACCCTTTGACTTACAAAGAACCCTTGTCTTCCAAAAAGGGTTCTTCTGATCAAAACAGTTCTTGGTAGAACCCTATTCCTCCGCAAAGAACCCTATCCCTCCGCAAAGAACCCTTTTGGAACCCTTTTTTCTAAGAGTGTATAGACGACAGTATACTTTTTCAGGTCAGCTACAATGGTTCTAGAAATATATCTAAGTATGGTGGAAGAGAAGGTCAGAGAAAAAGCCTTTTCTGTCATCATTTATTATCCAATTACTGCGCCTTCCTCCTTTGATGTGGTCCTCTAACGCTGTTCTGCCTAGCGACACACTGGTTTCATCTCGTTAGAGCAGCTCCCTTTGACTTTTTAATTTATAACATACATACACATACACACAAACACACACACACACACACACACACCTATCAAGAGACAGCGAGAGATTATGAAAACACAGCCACTCTGGTTCGTGACAATACATTCACAGCAAGCGACCTCTGCAGGCTCTTGAATTGAATGCATTTAATGCATGTCACAACCTGCACAACCCCAGTGCAAGGCAAGCATTGACCTGTCCTCTCTGTCCTTCCCCTCCACTCTCTGCCAATGGATGACGGAGCACTGTTCAATGTGTGACGGAGCACTGTTCAATGTGTGACGGAGCACTGTTCAATGTGTGACGGAGCACTGTTCAATGTGTGACGGAGCACTGTTCAATGTGTGACGGAGCACTGTTCAATGTGTGACGGAGCACTGTTCAATGTTTGATGAGAAGCAGCTGAGACAGCCTTAAAGCGTCCCTACATCCCCCTCTCCCCAACTCTCCTTCATTTCACCCCTCCCTCCCTCTCTCCCTCACCCTCCCTCCCTCCTTCCTTCCTTCTCACCTTTCTCACCTCCTACCCTCTCCCCAATTCTCCTTCATTTCACCCCTACCTCCCTCCTTTTCCCCCTCCCGCTCCCCCTCTCCGTGACTCTCCAGGTGATTAATAATTTGTGGAGTTTGACAGGGTTGGCTCAGCAGGTAGAGATTCAGATGGGCCTCCTCTGATTAAGCAATCTGTCAAATCTCTGCTTATCATCCAAAAGCACAGTTTAGTCAGTCACTGATGATTCCAAAGGCTGAGTCAGATTTACAATGACAGCTGTATGGCTGTATCCCAAATGGCACTGTGTTCCCTTTATAGTGCACTGCTTTTGACAAGGGCCCATAGGGTTCTGGTCAGAAATAGAGCACTTATAAGGGGAATACGATGCCATTTAGGATGTATCTAATGTCTATATTTTTTATTGAGTCTTTAGACAGTAAGGAGGCGTTATTAGGTGTCTTTAGCACTTCAATCAAAGCTTGTGTCATAATGCCAACACTGGCAAAAGAATGGTACAGTGCCTTGCAAAAGTATTCATCCCCCTTGGCGTTTTTCCTGTTTTGTTGCATTACAACCTGTAATGTAATGGACATAGTCCAAATTGTTGAAGTGAAATGAAAATAAATAACGGAAAAGTGGTGCGTGCATATTTATTCACCCCCTTTGCTATGAAGCCCCTAAATAAGATCTGGTACAACCAACTACCTTCAGAAGTCACATAATTAGTTAAATAAAGTCCACCTGTGTGCAATCTAAATGTCACATGATCTGTCACATGATCTCAGTATACAGTTGAAGTTGGAAGTTTACATACACCTTAGCCAAATAGCCTTCCACAAGCTTCCCACAATAAGTTGGGTGAATTTTGGCCCATTCCTCCTGACAGAGCTGGTTTAACTGAGTCAGGTTTGTAGGCCTCCTTGCTCGCACACGCTTTTTCAGTTCTGCCCACAAATTTTCTATAGGATTGAGGTCAGGGCTTTGTGATGGCCACTCCAATAACTTGACTTTGTTGTCCTTAAGCCATTTTGCCACAACTTTGGAAGTATGCTTGGGGTCATTGTCCATTTGGAAGAACCATTTGCGACCAAGCTTTAACTTCCTGACTGATGTCTTGAGATGTTGCTTCAATATATCCACATAATTTTCCTTCCTCATGATGCCATCTATTTTGTGAAGTGCACCAGTCCCTCCTGCAGCAAAGCACCCCCACAGCATGATGCTGCCACCCCCGTGCTTCACGGTGGGGATGGTGTTCTTCGGCTTGCAAGAAGCTCCCTTTTTCCTCCAAACATAACGATGGTCATTATGGCCAAACAGTTCTATTTTTGTTTCATCAGACCAGAGGACATTTCTCCAAAAAGTACGATCTTTGTCCCCATGTGCAGTTGCAAACCGTAGTCTGGCTTTTTTATGGTGGTTTTGGAGCAGTGGCTTCTTCAAAGTGGTAGGCATGTTGTGTAAATCAAATGATACAAACCCCCCAAAAATCCATTTTAATTCCAGGTTGTAAGGCAACAAAATAGGAAAAATGCCAAGAGGGGTGAATACTTTCGCAAGCCACTGTACATTACCATTGATGAGAGATCAGGAGGGCTGATGACAACAGTTGTAATGCTTATTGCCAACCCTCTGCCACAGACTGACAGGCTTACTTTCACTCGTGAGACAAGCCCACAAGTGACTTCAAATGATATGAGCAATTCAATTGGATGTGTCACCTGTCAAATACCTCTCTAGATTTGAGGCTGATGACAAATTCCTGTCGTCTTGTCATCGTTGTGTCTGCTGTTCTTTGCAAGTCTATTTTTGGATTAAACGTTCTCTTGATCGTGGCACTATCAAGCATTTTCTCCTACTCCACCTCACTGCCAAGCAAGAACCATCCCAGCCTCCCTCACGGCTGGCGTGGCATGGCGTGGCATGTGGAGAACCAGAGCTTTCTGGTAGACACTATAATTGTGTCTGAAATGGCATCGAATTCCCTATATAGTGCACTACATTTGACCAGAGCCATATAATCTCTAGTCAAAAGTAGTGCACTAGGGAATAGTGGTGCAGCACTAGTGCACTATAAAGGGAATATGGTTCCATTTCGGACACACTCTGTATTTCTCTCCTCTCTGAATCAACACAGGCCTGTTAGAGGAGTTTAGTACTAAACATTCAGTACAGTAGCTAGGTACACACTCTGTACAGGGCTGTCTGGACTGAGGAGTAGCTGTGTGAATAGGCGTTGTTCTGTCATGAGGGAGAGAGGGCAGGCTGAATGTAAGAGGGAGAGAATCTAACAGGCATTTTCCTGGTTCCTAAAAGGAATGGCCCCAGGTAAATTATTTTACTTCAACGTCCATATTGAAAGGGCATAAAACCTGACGTAGGCTTTGAGGTCTGAAGTAAAACTCAGCTCCCGCCAACGTTCCTCTGACACATGGCACCCAGATGCCATACACACATACTCTGATGATGAGTGAGGTTCCGGGAGGCCGGGGCCAGACGGGGGCGAGACACAGAATGCTCTGTAGCTGGCCCGTCTCACACTCCACTGCATAAGAGCAGCAGAGAAGCTTTTTGTTTGATTTCACCATCCCAGAACACAGCATTGCCCATTGTTATTCTGGCTACACTCTTGGCCAGTCTGTTATTCCTGTCCTGCTCACAGCCTGATTCATCTCTTTTCCCTGTCTGCACCCTGCTGCCCCGTGCTCAGATCTCTGGGCCTGGGCCCGGCCAGGACAAAGCTCCCCTTCACTGGGCCTTCTGGTGCTACACACTGTGTTCCACCACAACAATAAAGCAGCACAGCAGAGAAGTCGACTGTCAGATTAATCTCTCAGAGCCTAATCCACAAAAAAAACAAAAAACGGACAGGGTAATCGTTCAACTTGGGGCAGCAGGTAGCCTTGTGGTTAAGAGCGTTGGGCAAGCAACTGAAAGGTCACTAGTTTGAATCCCCCAGCCAACAAGGTAAAAAATCTGTTGATGTGCCCTTGAGAAAGGCACTTAACCCTAATTGCCCCAGGGTTGCCGTTGATAATGGCTGACACTGGCCGTGAACCCACTCTAGGGGGAGTGGGATATGCAAAAATATATATATTTCCAATTCACACATTTGTACATGGATAAATAGGATAAATATAAGACCCGCCAATTATAATATTATTAATTTGTAACTTAACAGGACATGTTTGGACAAGGTTATGAAAGCTCTGCTTTAGCACTAGCTATAGACGAATGCTAATGCACTAATTTCCAACAATTCAAAGGAGATAATCATCAGTCTACAGGAGCCAACAGACTTGGTGCAAGGATATGTTCATACATGCAACACGACCACACAAAAACACGCTCAAAGAGGCATCTTAATATGGGTGAATGCTGTATCGTTTGGGTATTAAGTACGTTTGTTGTGAAACGTAAAGGTAATGCTAATTTTGCTCAGGTTTCAGCCTCACAGCAGTTTCTGCTTTTGAGATGTGTGCCACAACTGCAAATACAAACAAACTGAGCAAGGAAACCTTATTGTTTGATTTCTAAAATCGGTCTTTGAAGTGCAATGAAAAAGGAAAGAAGAGGCTCAACTCCAGCAGCACTGGCTATAACAGACCTGACAGTGAATTACAATATTTTCTAGATACAGTATTTTGCTCGCCATCAGAGCCTGGCTTTGTCACTCACACACAAGCCCCACTGTAATTATAATTATTTTTTATGAAAGGACACTGCACTAGTCCTTAAAGCAGTCTTCCAGTAGACAAGCTGGGAACTCCCATCTTAATACAGAAAACATCCTTCTCTCAGTGCAGACATCCTGCTGTCTTAAACCAGCCAGTGGTATCCTCATCTTTTATGTCTTCCACTTACATGTAGGGCGAGGAGCTTTTCCCTAGGACTAGAGGCCAGGAGCCTTTTCTGCTCAGGTCACATGGTTAGGAAAAACCCCTGGGCCCTGATTCATGAAGCGTCTTGGATTAGGAGTGCTGGACTAGGATCAGTTTTGCTTTCAGGTAATAATGAATAAGATGACATGGACAGGGGGGACCTGATCCTAAATCAGCCCTAGTCTGAGAGGCTTTATGAAGCTTTATGAATACAGACCCCGGGCTAGCTATTCCCTTCTAATGGCAGCCCACTGTAGTCTCACCTTATGGGAGTAGTGTGGGTCGACGATTCGGGCAAGGCCAAAGTCTCCGATCTTGAGCAGTAGCTGGTCTGTGTTGAGGAACACGTTGGCTGGTTTGAGGTCGCGGTGCAGCACATTTGCTGAGTGGATGAACTTGAGGCCTCGTAGGAGCTGGTAGAAGAGCAAAATGGCGTGCCCACCAGGAAGTGGTCCCTGCTCTAGCAGCTGAGCTAGGTCCGTCTCCATGCACTCCTGGACGATGTACAGGGCACTCAGCTGGGCCGGGTCGCGAGGCAGCGGGTGGCCGTAAGGGCCCAGAACCTCGTGCACGCGCACCACGTTCTCATGCTGCAGACGTCGTGTGATCTTGACCTCCCGCAAGGCATGCTTCACGCTGACCGCGTCACGCATCACCAGCTTCTTCACAGCCACCCGCTGTCCGCTGCGCTTGTCCACAGCGGACAGAACCAGACCAGTGGCCCCGCTGCCCAGGGGCCGGGGGTCTATGAAGTGTCCCCCCAGGTCAAAGCCGTGGAGGAACAGTGGGGAGTCCTGTTTTGCCATGGCTCAGCTGACACTGGTTATTGCATGATGAGGTCTAGAAATCAGAAAGGATCATTCATGATTGGATAACAAAGCAAATAAAAGGACTGGAATCAAACATACACATACTGTAGGTAAATAATCCGTAAAATGGTCATGACTTTATATTGAAATGTATTTATGTAATAGCACAGATAATAGATCAATATGAATGTTGTATTCTATTTTCTATTATTATCTAGACTACCAGTAAAAAGTTTGGACACACTTACTCATTCAAGGGTTTTTCTTTATTTTTACTATTTTCTACATTGTAAAATAATAGTGAAGACATCAAAACTATGAAATAACACATATGGAATCATGTAGTAACCAAAAAAGTGTTAAAAATAGCCACCCTTTGCTTTGATGACAGCTTTGCACACTCTTGGCATTCTCTCAACCAGCTTATGAGGTAGTCACCTGGAATGCATTTCAATTAACAGGTGTGCCTTCTTAAAAATTAATTTGTGGAATTTCTTTCCTTCTTAATGTGTTTGAGCCAATCTGTTGTGTTGTGACAAGGTAGTGGGGTATACAGAAGATAGCCCTATTTGGTAAAACACCAAATCCATATTATGGCAAGAACAGCTCAAATAAGCAAAGAGAAACGACAGTCCATCATTACTTTAAGACATGAAGGTCAGTCAATATGTAAAATGTCAAGGACTTTGAAAGTTTCTTCAAGTGCAGTCGCAAAAACCATCAAGCGCAATGATGAAATTGGCTCTCATGAGGACCGCCACAGGAATGGATGACCAAGAGTTACCTCTGCTGCAGAGATAAGTTCATTAGACTTACCAGCCTCAGAAATTGCAGCCCAAATAAATGATTCACAGAGTTCAAGTCACAGACACATCTCAACATCAACTGTTCAGATGGGACTGTGTGAATCAGGCCTTCATGGTCAAATTGTTGCAAAGATACCACTACTAAAGGACACCAATAATAAGAAGATACCTGCTTGGGCCAAGAAACACGATCAATGGACATTAGACCGGTGGAATTGTGTCCTTTGGTCTGTGTAAGGGCTATTTTACCAAGAAGTAGAGTGATGGAGTGCTGCATCAGATGACCTGGACTCCACAATCCCCCGACCTCAACCCAATTGAGAGGGTTTAGGATGAGTCGGACGGCAGAGTGAAGGAGAAGCAGCCAACAAGTGCTCAGCATATGTGGGAACTCATTCAAGACTGTTGGAAAAGCATTCCAGGTGAAGCTGGTTGAGAGAATGCCAAGAGTGTGCAAAGGTGTCATCAAGGCAAAGGGTGGCTATTTGAAGAATCTCAAATATAAAATATATTTTGATTTGTTTAACACTTTTTTGGTTACTACATGATTCCATATGTGTTATTTCATAGGTTTGATGTCTTCACTATTATTCTACAATGTAGAAAATAGTAAAAATAAAGAAAAACCTTTGAATGAGTAGGTGTGTCCAAACTTTTGACTGGTACTGTATATTATTATTATTATCACTGCATTGTTGGGAAAGAGCTCTCAAGGTAAGAATTTCACTGTACTGTTTTACACCTGTTGTATCCTGTGCATGTGGCGAAACTTGAATATGCATGGGTTTGATTGCAATTACACTTTTCCTGGAATGAGCTCCATAGAATTTTGAGTGTATCACTCTTGAACGAAGTGTAAATAAATAGGTATACAGTAGCTCCATCTACCTCATATCAGATTCAGTGGAGCAAGTAACGAGACAACTCTACACCATGGTGCAGGGCAAGTGTTGTCATAGCAACACCCCACCGTCTGTGCCTGCTACAGATAGATGGACGGCAGAGGCAGACTGGTCTCCGATCCTAGCGGAGCTCAAGTCCCGCTGGAGAAATGAGTTGAGTTACATTCACAGAGATTGTAGAGGATCCTGCTCTTCCCGTAGCAGTCTGTCAGTCAGTCGGCCGCCCCGACCATTCAGTCCCTCCCTGGTCGCTGTTCCCAGACTCCCCACTCAGTCTCGGTTTTGTGGCATTGAGTTAATGAGTGTCCGTGTAATCCCTCAGTAATCTACCAGCCGGCCGCCTCGTGCCTGTGGAGCTGTAGCTTGACTCCCTCTGGACTGGACACAGCTATTGGCCACCATCACATACCTGCTGTTTCTGTGACGAGGGGCGAGATAAATCAAGTTACACATGAAATGCAAAGAAGATATTATGTGCCACATTTCAATATGAACTGGTGATAAAACGTTGTCTCCCATTCACACTCTGTTAATTTTGCCACATTACTCCTACTTGGTGTCATTTTATTGTTACCTGTGGATCTAATGTAATAGCTGCAATGAACAGATATAGCATATGCTGCATAGCCTAGTGGGAGAATAATCTAGACATCACCAGAAAGTCTATTTTAATATAAATATTTTGTATATTCAAATGAATTAATAGCTATATATGATATAATGATAACTAGGACTTTAAGATAACTACTGGGGTACAATATGTCATAGGCCAAACATCTGTTATTGTGTTAAATCAGTTGACATTTGAGGCCCAGATATTTATGAAATGAATGTGCTCCAATTGGACATTTAAGTATATAGCTACTCAGTTCCAACCTAGCAAATGCGCTGAAGAATGCCGCTTTGCTATAGCCTACTATCACAAATGTAGACTTCAGTCTTTTACCACATAATAATAGTGATCTTTCAGTAAAAGACACAATTAATATGCTCTTGTTCTATGCAAGTTTTATGCTATATGTTCTTTATTGTTCTATGCTATTTTTCCCTCTATGGAAACGAGGATATTGACACTGGATCTACTGGAAGGTATAGAGGGTATTGGCTAACTTTATAAATGACGTATAGGGTGATGGATGTGACGCCTGCTGTGCGCGCTGACCTTTATTTCATACTTCTGGCGTTATGTAACATGTATAATGCCTGAAAAACATAGATGATTGAGGCATTCGAATGTTTATTAGCCAGTTGTAAATAGCCTGTAGATCCATAAGCAGTAGAAGTAGTCGTTATTGTAACCTGTGTGAAAGAAACACTAGTATGAGAGAAAATGTGGGGAAATGTTCAGTTGCCGGTTGTTATTCCATGTTCTATTTTATTTATTTATTATAGCCTTATTATAATATTACGGTCCATTTAAAAAATGTATACATTTTCTCAGTGATAGTCTAGGCTACTGTAGCACAATGCACCGATCTGTGTCTGCCTTTGTGTGTGGTTGTGGCTACATTGTAACGACCCTATCGCAACAAAAACATTCAAAACCCCTAAAGATAAAAAAAGAAGATGCAGTAAAACTAGTCATGAAAACATCTGATGCACATGGGCCAGTGAGTAGCCTATTGCTCAGCAAGTTTAGCGTTATCTTTACATCTATCGGCCCATCCATTGTGAAAACTACAAAGGCACAAGATATCACAACACAACGAGAGCACTTACCATATTAACATATGCCGCGGTGAACATAGCAACCTTTCACACAAAAAAAGAATGCGTGTTTTTGGCAGTCTATTTGACTGTCAAAAATAAAGCAAAACATAACATATTTGATTCATTTTTGTTAATGAATCAGCCAGCGGGACTGTACCCGTATCCGTGATTGTGGTTATATTAGCCTACCTAGCAATCCGCTGCAACGTAAATAATGTATTTAGAAGAACAGGCTAGGCTACCACTCTTTCCGATCTGTTCCAGTAGTCTACACAGCCAGTAAGCAAAGACGGACAAAAGCTGCACCATGAATGATTGAGTGTTCCTCTGCGCTCTTCTTCTTTCGGTAAGCCGGCCTATAGGCTACTTCTCACACCGAGCGTTGTATTACCTCTTCTAAAAAAAAAAAAACTCCACCACTGCGCCCCCCCCGATATGACGTCACGCTCGCAGCCGTCAATCAAAGTGTCTGACACCTGCTGAAGCCTGAAGTGCCAAATGGGCCTAAGAGAAAAAAAACCTGCTCTTCTAATAATAATTAGGGAATAGTTTATTTTTGCACTCTATTCAATGGCATTTGTGTCCTTAGTCCTTTTGCAACAGCTAATGGGGATCCTAATAAAATACCAAAAATACCATGCCAATGCTACCTAGAATAGAATAGAATAGAAACGCCACTCACTTTTCTCCTATGCTCTCACTTAGCGATTCCTTCAGTCAATCATTCAGTTATACCAGAAGGAGCACCAGCTCAGAACGTAGCTGGTTAACTAACTTATTTTGTGAGGTGAGCGACCTGTGTGACATACTGGTCACACACAAGGTTAAGAAAAATAGAGGCTCCTGTTCCATCTGTTTTGGGGTGAAATAGGTCAGTGTTTTCCAAATTAGGGGTCGCCTTGAAAATGGGGTTGCGAGAGGAACTCTGAAATAAAAAATAAAAAAATGTGCTTGGTTCACAGAACCGAGATTATGTCAGTTGTAATAAACAGAGGTCGCAATTTTTTTTATAACTCAAAATGTGGTCGCGGGCCAAAATTGGGGAACCCCTGCCTTAGGTACCCCTTCCCCGCCCCCGATCCTACCCTTAAAGACCCACTCGAGCCTCTGCCTCCATAGTAATTCATTTTCTCCTCTATTGTTCCTCAAGCTAGGGAGGAGGCCGATGACATCAGAGTGCATCCATCAGACCAACTCCTTGAATTGCCAATTTCACAATTGTGTCTAAAAGTGTCTAAGTGTGTTTACTTTACTGTATCTATACTTGGAATATCATTTTTCAACGGGAAAAGTAAAAAAAAAAGATAACTGGAGTGGGTCTTTAACCATTAGTAAAGAAAATGTTAAACTGACCCAAGATTAGTGTCTACGGGCAACTTCACCCTAGAGCCGGTCCTTGGGCTGCTAAAACCCCTCAACAGATGCCCTTTTCACAGTACACCCTGTGGGCCCAGGTTAGCAGTGGGGTGGGAAGGAGGTCTCACAGAGGGAACTGGTGAGGTGACATCGCATCTCAGCATCTCAGCGGTGGAGGGGAGTCCAGAGAGCCGTCAGGGACTCGGTGAACATCCCCTTACAACATGTCACACGGGTAATATGAATATGTCTTATAACCCTGTAGGCTACAATTATATAGAACAGGAATACTCCTCATTAGAATTTACTGCCACACATATATATTATGCCTACAAGAGTTGCCTTGTTGAATAGACTAGCTAACAAAACATAAACTACTACAGTTATGGAGTACTTAGAACTTCATAACGGTCTGTATAGCTACATGTGTTACGATGTAACTACTGGTATTTTTACATATTTCTTCAAGACAGCAGAAGCAATTACACCGATGTACCTTTTCTAGTTACATACCTTATTCCACTACCTTAGAGTAATGCCTATGCAATGTTATGTTTTGCCAAATGTATACGTCATGTTATGTATGCAGAGTAGCTTAGTATGGTGGTTGCCTTTTTGTGGGTCTTTGCCTGGTTAGTTTGAATGTGGGCTTTGGGAGGGGATATTTGATGTTCAATTTATTCATTTTCACAACAAATTAGAGTGCAACATTTCCATCTCTCTCTCTCTCTCTCTCTCTCTCTCTCTCTCTCTCTCTCTCTCTCTCTCTCTCTCTCTCTCTCTCTCTCTCTCTCTCTCTCTCTCTCTCTCTCATTCCCTCTCTGTTTCCCACCCACTCTCTCTGTCTCTGAGCAGGGTTACTCTTCCTAATGATGTCCAATTACGGTTCTTTCTGGTGTGTGGATGACGATACAGCCAGAGACCTGGGAAACCACTTGCTCCAACTGAACCACATTACAAATGACCAACTCCTTAACATCAACATGAGCATAAAACAATTGTGTGATTGATGGTTCCCAACATTTCATCCAGTCGAATGTTTGATATTACACATATAATGAGACCATATTCTCATATGTACAGAGAAAGTGTATTAGGCGGAGACACGTTTGTAATGAGCGACAGTCTTATCTAAGCTAACATATGGATTATTTAGCTATTTGAGTTTGAATTTTAGGACCCCTTTAGGTATAAAAAAAATGATATTTAAAAATGATTTGATAAAATATTGAATTTGGCCTTTACTACTATAGCCCATAGAAACGCATTGAATAACACATTCATAAATGGCAAAAAAGACAGTCCCAAAATAAATCATAAGGAAAAAGGTTTTGAAGTGTCTGTCCTGTATCTAGGAGATATATTTGAGGTTTTTTGGACACATATTTAACCCCTTATTTTTGTTGGCACAAAACTACCTCCATACTTCTGTTAATTTGTACGGGTTACTTTTAGACGAGTTGAGATGCGGTAGGCCGACATAGGCGGATGTGGTGGACTGAGACGCAGCCCATGCAAAAAACAGACATCTCTTGCTTAAACTGACGGATTTTGATGGGGATTTTTTAAATTTTGTTACTTAGATTGACGCATGGGTGTGCCAATGAGAATTCAGCATAATGTTCATGCTGCTTCTTCCACAGACAAATATGGTAGGAATCACCTCAATGTTAACTCTTCTCTATCAACACATGTCTGGGGCTCTTCCCTTAGAGTGCCCTCTACAACTGGCAAAGCCAGTCTACAACAAACGCATCTCTCTCTCTCTCTCTCTCTCTCTCTCTCTCTCTCTCTCTCTCTCTCTCTCTCTCTCTCTCTCTCTCTCTCTCTCTCTCTCTCTCTCTCTCTCTCTCTCTCTCTCTCTCTCTCTCTCTCACTCTCTCTCGCTCTCTCTCTCTCACTCACTAGATGACATCAGAAAAGTGACTTGTGACTATTTCCAGAGGAAGTACTTGACAACGTACTCTAAATGAAAAAGCCAGTAACCCTCATGTCCTCTTTGAAAGGCAGACGAAATTCAGCTCACCAAAATGGGCCCCAGAGACCACCATTTCTGTGAGACGGGTTTGGTGATAATTGTTTAGACCATTTTGGGTATCACGAAAAGACAGAGGTAGAGGAGGGGAATGAGGAAGAAGAAGAAAAATAACATTTAAGCAGTATATTAAATATAACCAATAGGTCATGGTCCACGCCATCCTTGGACCTTTGTAGCAGAGTTATGACATGATGAAACAGTAATAATAACATCTAATAATAACAATAATAATGTCTCAGCTGAGGATTCAAACTAAAAATGCCTGTGAGTTTTGAGACAAACATTTATTATCTTCATTATGATCAAATAAAGCTGTAGACATAAAAAGCTGCAGACATCATTTGCGCCTTGCACCAAACAAAAGCTTTTAGGGTAGGGGAGTAGGCAGTATGTTCGAGAGCCAGTATGTTTGGCCCCTTTGAGAGGCAGTATGTTTGACCCCTTTGAGAGGCAATATGTTTGGCCCCTTTGAGAGGCAGTATGTTTGGCCCCTTTGAGAGGCAGTATGTTTGGCCCCTTTGAGAGGCAGTATGTTTGGCCCCTTTGAGAAGCAGTATGTTTGGCCCCTTTGAGAGGCAGTATGTTTGGCCCCTTTGAGAGGCAGTATGTTTGGCCCCTTTGAGAGGCAGTATGTTTGGCCCCTTTGAGAAGCAGTATGTTTGGCCGCTCTCCCACAGCACCAGCATCAACATCCTGTGTGTCAGGTTACTGGCCAGAACACTCTGTGCAGAAGTGGTGGGAAATGAATAAATTAGGAGCAGGTCTGAAATTTCCCCACTGCAACACCTGACTCAGGTCTTTGTGTGAACTGTTTTGGAAAGGCGTGATCAGAGAGGACTGGGGATAGAGAGGAATAGTTGAGGTGAGCGGCATTACAGATAGCGATCAGGACCTGTCTCAGATAAGGAGTGCTGATCTAGGATCAGTTTTGTCTTTTAGATCATAATGAATGATATTATATGGACAGGGGAATAGATCAACACTCCTACTTTGAGATGCTTTATGACTACAGGCCCTGTTGGCTAATTCAATGTAGGATACAATGCAATTCTGGTTCAGAGCAGGATACACTGTAACTTGTATTGAAGACTTAATGTGACTTACTAAATAGTCATCATATCTGAATTGCAGATTGAGCTTCTTTAAAGCCTCATGGATCAGGTAGGTTAACAACACTCATGTTGATGACGCAAACTGAGCTACAAGCAAAAGAAAGAAAGAAAGAAAGATTACATGTTATCCTGCTGTCTGCATTTTAAAGTAGGAAGAAAACAGTTCTCTCTGGAATAAGAGGACAGCTGTGTTTAAATGTCAATGGGAACTGGAGCTGAGAGCATGTGTGTTGAATTTAATATCTCTTCTGGAGATAGTAACCTCCCTAGTTTATCACTGAAACCATAGTGTACTCTGCTGGTTGATTCTGCTACTACAACTGTATGGCCCATATTATTTCCTGTAGCTATTGTAGACAGGGATGGAGTGGGACGAGAAATCAAACCTGGAACTTTAGGAGACGGTCCAGGCGCTTGTTGGACTTGCTTGGGCGCCCTGAAGCCTTCTTCATAACAATTGAACCTCTCTCCTTGAAGTTCTTGATGATCAGATAAATGGTTGATTTAGGTGCAATCTTACTAGCAGCAATATCCTTGCCTGTGAAGCACTTTATGTGCAAAGCAATGACCATGGTTAACAGAGGAAGAACAATGATTTCAAGCACCACCATCCTTTTAAAGCGTCCAGTCTGTTATTATAACTCAATCAGCATGACAGAGTGATCTCCAGCCTTGTCCTCGTCAACACTCTCACCTGTGTTAACGAGAGAATCACTGACATGATGTCAGCTGGTCCTTTTGTGGCAGTGCTGAAATGCAGTGGAATTTTTTTGGGGGATTAAGTTCATTTTCATGGCATAGAGGGATTTTGCAATTAATTGCAATTCATCTGATCACTCTTCATAACAATAACAAATAATGATCATTTTGCACATAAAAAAAAAACATACAGTAATTATCAATTGGGGTACCCACATTTAGACAGGCCAACTGTGCTAAAGATGATTTAATAGAACTGCCCTTAAGCCAGTCCGTCTATGACTGTAGATGGAATTCATGACTGTTTGGTAAATACTCTATCAAACAGAACTTGGATCAGTTCTTCTAAGGCTTATGTTGCATTATATTCTAATATTGGGGTTGAAAGAGGTTTCATTCCTAATTAAAAGGCACTGTTCATCAGAACACATTTATGGATGGCTCTAAATGAAGTGTTTTGTTACTTACTAACCTTGCTCATAATTGTTTAAAATCACATGAAGCCAACTAGATGATGTCATCAGCGTCTCCCTATGATGTCATTGGAAACATTTATCTTCCTCTATCTTGTTGACTACAAAACAGAAACCTGCTGTTTTCACATATGCTGAAATTGTGGTGGTGCTGGAGATTATTAATTTGATGTTGAAAAAGAGCGAATTTTCCCTTTAAGACTGCAAATGTACATGCCAAGACTTTTCTAACCTCAAGGTACTTTCCTGGTTAAATAAAGATTAAAATAAATAGTTAGACAACGATGCCTGGTGCCCTGTCTGTGTTTATACTGTATGTAGAAGTGCATAGGGGATTCTTGTCAAACATCCTATCTTGAGCATATAGACGCGTCTTTATCAACTAACCAAGAGAGATAAACACTACGCTCAACGCCTACAAACTTCTCAGAATTTGCATTTTGCCTCACTAGTTTTCTGGGAAAGGTCATGAAGAAGTACTTGTGTATATACACTACCGTTCAAAGGTTTGGGGTCACTTAGAAATGTCCTTGTTTTCGAAAGAAAAGCAATTTTTTTGTCCATTAAAATAACATTAAATTGATCAAAAATACAGTGTAGACATTGTTAATGTTGTAAATGGCTATTGTAGCTGGAAACGGCTGATTTTTTATGGAATATCTACATAGGTGTACAGAGGCCCATTATCAGCAACCATCAGTCCTGTGTTCCAATGGCATGTTGTGTTTGCTAATCCAAGTTTATCAT
Source organism: Coregonus clupeaformis (assembly GCF_020615455.1). Taxonomy (NCBI): domain Eukaryota; kingdom Metazoa; phylum Chordata; class Actinopteri; order Salmoniformes; family Salmonidae; genus Coregonus; species Coregonus clupeaformis. Next base: position 19,811,233 of record NC_059207.1, read on the forward strand.
TTTAAAAGGCTAATTGATCATTGGAAAAACCTTTTGCAATTATGTTAGCACAGCTGAAAACGGTTGTGCTGATTAAAGAAGCAATAAAAATGGCCTTCTTGAGACTAGTTGAGTATCTGGAGCTTCAGCAATTGTGGGTTCCATTACAGGCTCAAAATGGCCAGAAACAAAGACCTTTCTTCTGAAACTCGTCAGTCTATTCTTGTTCTGAGAAATGAAGGCTATTCCATGCGAGAAATTGCCAAGAAACTGAAGATCTCGTACAACGCTGTGTACTACTCCCTTCACAGAACAGCGCAAACTGGCTCTAACCAGAATAGAAAGAGGAGTGGGAGGCCCCGGTGCACAACTGAGCAAGAGGACAAATACATTAGTGTCTAGTTTGAGAAACAGTCGCCTCACAGGTCCTCAACTGGCAGCTTCATTAAATAGTACCAGCAAAACACCAGTCTCAACGTCAACAGTGAAGAGGCACTCCGTGATGCTGACCTTCTAGGCAGAGTTGCAAAGAAAAAGCCATATCTCAGACTGGCCAATAAAAAGAAAAGATGGGCAAAAGAACACAGACACTGGACAGAGGAAGATTGGAAAAAAGTATTGTGGACAAACAAATCGAAGTTTGAGGTGTTCGGATCACAAAGAAGAACATTTGTGAGACGCAGAACAAATGAAAAGATGCTGGAGGAGTGCTTGATGTCATCTGTCAAGCATGGTGGAGGCAATGTGATGGTCTGGGGGTGCTTTGGTGGTGGTAAAGTGGGAGATTTGTATAGGGTAAAAGTGATCTTGTAGAAGGAAGGCTATCACTCCATTTTGCAATGCCATGTCATACCCTGTGGACGGCATTTGATTGGAGCCAATTTCCTCCTACAACAGGACAATGACCCAAAGCACAGCTCCAAACTATGCAAGAACTATTTAGGGAAGAAGCAGTCAGCTGGTATTCTGTCTAAAATGGAGTGGCCAGCACAGTCACTGGATCTCAACCCTACTGAGCTGTTGTGGGAGCAGCTTGACCTTATGGTACGTAAGAAGTGCCCAAGCCAATCCAACTTGTGGGAGGTGCTTCAGGAAGCATGGGGTGAAATCTCTTCAGGTTACCTCAACAAATTGACAACTAGAATGCCAAAGGTCTGCAAGGCTGTAATTGCTGCAAATGGAGGATTCTTTGACGAAAGCAAAGTTTGAAGGACACAATTATTATTTCAATAAAAAATCATTATTTCTATTCCTTGTCAATGACTACATTTCCTATTAATTTTGCTATATTTCCTAATCAAACTCATTTCATGTATGTTTTCATGGAAAACAAGGACATTTCTAAGTGACCCCAAACTTTTCAACGGTAGTGTAATTGATAGAAAATTGATTAAATTTTTTAAATTAAAAGGTAGAAATGTGTTTTATGCAAAATCAGTAAACATATCAAATGTAAATGTCTTTGTAGTTAGCTTTTAATACATTAGAAATTAAATATACACAACCAAGTCCAACTGTATACCGTCTATTCTACCAGATATGATTACATTCAATTGCACAATACTCTACAATGATGCAGAAATCAGTGGTGTTCATGAACATTGAAATCAATATCTGTTTCAAGTACAATAAGCATTAATTTCCAAAAGAATGTTGACAGTCCTTTTCTAATGTAATACAGTATATCCTAGACAAATCCCTACTACCTGATGTGTTGGAATCTGAAAAAGTACTTGACAGTATCAAAACAACATTTCAATCATTAAAGGGGCAATCTGGGATTGGCAGATGTTTAATTTTTTTTTACTTTTAATTAATTATATATAGCCATCGATATAGACATTGATTCTAGAAGAATTGCCTCATGAGCTTAGTTCAACTGTCTTACCCCATCAGAACCCAAAATATAAGCATGTTTTACACCATTGTTTGTAAACAAAGTAATTGTAAACAATCACGGTATAGCTTCAAAACAAGGTTAAAACTATCATTTTGATCTCATTGACGGTCAGTCCATGCATGCATCCATAGCTCTGTCTATGAATTTGAGAGTGGTTTAAGAGTGGTTACATTTCCCCAGCCCCATCCCTCAGCTGTTTATCAAAAAAGTGTCGGGGGTGCCCTCTTTGTTGTTGTTGAATCCCAGGTCACCCCAGATTTCCCCTTTAAAGGAATGTATCCCATGTACTGATATATCACTGTGCATATCCTTTCTTTTTTTCATTATGTACAGCAGCAAATAACAACACCGTTAAGCTTAAGCCAACTTCCTTTGTTTAAAAGTTTGAGTGGTAATTTGCAACTATCTTTTAAAAAATGGCATTTCGTGGTTTACCATTGTTTCCAATGTTGGCAGTGGTTTGCCCAAAGTTTGGTGGGTCTGACAACTGCCCGGGAAAGCTGTATAAAAACGGTAAGACGATGTTCCTGAAAGGATACTAAAATATTGGTGTGGGGAACACAAGTCCTTAGGCTTTATGACCTCACACTGCTGGAGAGGAGTGGGGAGAGGTGTCAGGGGTCAAGGGTCAGGAGCTGCTGGGAGACAAGCCTCTAAAGCGTCCTTGGAGACTGCAGGATCAGGTAGTATCAGACATACAGGGCCTGGTAGCCAGTTCGCCTGACACTTTTACAGGTGATCACACACACACTAAGCATCCCGAAAAACTGAAAGAAAAGGACAGATATTCAGTGAAATTCAGAGTAAATTGTCTGGCACCAAAAGGTTCCACTATACCCAAGTCAGGGTAGGTCCACGGGCTAATACTTTTGGACTTTTTCGTAGATTTTTTGGGGCCCGGCCTCAGAGATGGAAACACAAAAGCCTTCATCTTTAGGCCAAACACCAGAGCAAAGTCTAATCATGGAAATGACCATAATAAAGTCAGAGGACAGTCAGGTACAGTACCTTGATGATGGCAAAGCCAAGGATGACCAGCATGGCATAGCTCATCACATCCTGAAGGAGCTGTTCCAGCTTACCCTCACAACCCTGGAGCGACACACACACACATACAGTATATACTGGTCAGAGAGTAATGGCATTACACTTTAAACCATTGTGTCAAATACAAATACAGAAACTAGAAGTTAGACATTGACTGAATTGGGTCCATACCTGAGTATTGAGCAGGACTGGCTGGTCCAGGGTGCCTGTGCACTCGGTGTTGTTCCCTTTACAACAGGAGATGGGCACAGTGTTGTTACTGCTGCTGAACCAGGGGGTGGTGGTCCAGTTCATGTAGGTCTGCACTCCACAGCACTGCAACTGTATACAGAGAGAAGAACACTTGTTCACAGCTCCAAGCTGACAAAAGCCTAATGTTCAGTATCATCCCATCTCTGTGTGAGCCAGTGCGTGTTAGCGCCAAATAAGTTTGAAACAGAGAAACTCAACAAGTGATTACTTCCTCTAACGCCCACGACAAAGACCGTCAATGGGAGAGTGGTACAGTTGGCCACAAGGTAGGCCTGTGTATACACAGGAAGTAATCGCACAGTGAGTCTCTCGGTTTCAAACCTAGTAAGCCCCTGCTTGGCATCATACTGGTTATCAGGGGAATTCACACTTGTCAATAAAGGAAAAGTGGCACTGACCTGAGACTGCAGATAATCCACAGCCCGGGTATCAGCGTTCTCACCATCATACTTCTGGAACACATCGCTCATTGACCGCTCCAAGTCACCTTTAATCTGTAAAGATATACAAAACAAAATGCATCTGTGTACTTAATTATTGTACCTGCAAGCATTAAATACATAGTATATGATCGTAGCATATAATACATTAAATACATGTGGTGAAAATGTGTCCAAATGTGGTGTTCACTCACCCTGCCTCGGTAAATGAACGCAAACACTAGGGCAGCGACCTCTGCTGCAAAGACGGCCAGGAGGATCATCAGGAACTGGAAAGGGATGGGCAGACCAGACGACTGTCAGCAAGGAGGCCGAGAACAAGTGGTGCAGCAGGATTTACCAAACACAGAGATCCTTAGTGCTTACAGTGTGTCCCAAATGGCGCCCTACCCTATGTACTGAATGCACTACATTTGACCAGAGACCTATGAGCCCCGGTCAAAAGTAGTGCACTACATATGGGAATAGGGTACCATTTGGGACACAAAGTGTGCTTATGAAAGTCCTGGATGGCTGGCACCACCAGTCTCTCCTTTTACCATCACCCACCAGGAACCACCACTACAATGTCTGAGGCAGGTGTAGGGTGAAATTTCCCCTAGACGCTGATCTTGGGTCAATTTGGAAATTTCCCCACTAATGGTTAAAGTTCAGATTTGGGGACGTGATGCTGATCCTAGATCTGTACATAGGGGAAACGCCCTGTTGCGTCGGAGGCTCATACTCACAAAGCTCAGGCCCACTTTGGACTCTCTCAGGGTGGCGCAGCAGCCCACAGTCCCGATGATGAACATCACCACTCCCACAGTGATGATGATGGCTGCAGGGATGAGTGTGTACTTATCCTCCAGGAAGTTGTCAAAGTTGTTGTAGCTCTTGATCACATAAGAGCCTACGTAGGCAAGAGCGCCACCCGCAGCCTAGAGAGAACAACACAACAACATGAGGACTTTCTACAGCTAATCAAGGCTGTGTTGCCTATTCTCCTGGTGCACACTCCCTGTCATGGATTTCAAAGCATAGGATTGGTGTAAGGATTGGCTGGAGTTTACACCATTGTTAAACCCACATGAGAATGTGTGCAAGTGCACACTACAGGAGAAGGGTAGAGAATACATTGCATTTGGAAAGTATTCAGATCCCTTGACTTTTTCCACATTTTGTTACGTTACATCCTTATTCTAAAATGGATTCAATCGTTTTTTTCCTTCATCAATCTACACACAATACTCAATAATGGCAAAGCAAAAACAGGTTCTTCGACATTTTTGCAAATGTCTAAAAACAATGTGGGGGAAATATCACATTTATATAAGTATTCAGACCCTTTCTTTACACAGTACTTTGTTGAAGCACCTTAGGCAGCGATTAAAGCCTTGAGTCTACTTGGGTATGACGCTACAAGCTTGGCACTCCTGTATTTGGGGAGTTTCTCCCATTCTTCTCTGCAGATCCTCTCAAGCTCCGTCAGGTTGGATGGGGAGCTTCGCTGCACAGCTATTTTCAGGTCTCTCCAGAGATGTTTGAACGAGATTGGTGGAGTGCTGCAGAGATGGTTGTCCTTCTGGAAGGTTCTCCCATCTCTACAAAGGAACTCTGGAGCTCTGTCAGAGTGACCATCGGGTTCTTGGTCACCTCCCTGACCAAAGGCCTTCTCCCCTGATTCCTTAGTTTGGCTGGGCGGCCAGCTCTAGGAAGATCTTGGTGGTTCCAAACCTCTTTCACTTAAGAATGATGAAGGCCACTGTGGTCTTGGGGACCTTCAATTCTGCAGACATTTTTTGGCGCTCTACAGACAATTCCTTCGACCTCATGGCTTGATTTTTGCTCTGACATGCACTGCCAACTGTGGGACCTTATATAGACAGATGTGTGCCTTTCTAAATCATGTCCAATCAATTGAATATACCACAGGTGGACTCCAATCAAGTTGTAGAAACATCTCAAGGATGATCAATGGAAACAGGATGCACCTGAGCTCAATTTCGAGTCTGATAGCGAAGGGTCTGAATACTTATGTAAATGTGACATTTCAGTTTTCTATTTGTAATAAATGTGTAAACATTTCTAAAAACCTGTTTTTGCTTTTTCATTATGGGGTATTGTGTGTAGATTGATGAGGGGGAAAAAACAATTTAATTCATTTTAGAATAAGGCTGTAATGTCACAAAATGTGGAAAAGGTCGAGGGGTCTGAATACTTTCCAAATGCACTGTATGTTAGGCAAACTCATACAAGTGTAGCATTGTCCTGTGAATTGCAGCTTATACAATCAATTCCCCAGTTAAGTAGAAGTAATCTAACTTCTGTAAGCAGTCCATGGACAAGGTAAGACAGCAATGCTTTGGTTTTGTTAACTTGGCCACTGTTTACAAATGCTAACGTTTTAGTATTTATGGAACAAAACCAATGCAAGTGGTTACCCCCGATATTAGCATAAGAAAACCCATTAGTAATGTTGGTGAACCATCCCTTTAAGTTGGTTATGCTTTTATGCCATAGTGATACAAACGCGTGTGCTAATCAAATGCATTGATCAGATGGTGAGCTGCTCCTTGCCTAATAGTCCTTTAGATTCAAGGCTCCAGAGCACATTACCCGGTTCTCTCACAATCAGGCCTCAAGTCACAAGACCCACCACCACCCACACCCCACCCGAGTGGAACACACACACACACACACACACAGACCACCCCCTAATCTTTCCTGGAACTTGGATCTTGTGCTTCAGATATGAGTGTAAAAAATGAATGTGTTGTGGTGATTGCTAAAGCGGAAAAAGGAGAAGGAAATGGAGTGTAAATTTACATTTCCCGCTTGTTTTTATGTTGTTGTCAATGTCTAACTAACATTCGACCAGATGATCTCCTGTATTGGCCGAGTGAAAGACATATGTTCGCAGTTTTGCTGCCTTATAGTGCATGTGGATTTGTGAAAACCTCATTATGTAAGCACAAAATAACATATTTATGGTAGGCTGTTTCCCTCCAGACTCAGATCACAGATGCGTTCTCATGTGAAGTGAACTCACAGATCAGACAAAACTAATCCAACACTATGTGACAGTGCAAAGCAGGGCCGTACCTCCCTCCTCATCTCCCAAAAGAGTCAGGTTTTAGGGCTACATATTTTACTTCAATTCAGGTGTAACAGTTGTTAAAATACTTTGAATTTCACCAGGTTCATATATTCATATAGCATGTTTGAGTTATGGTTTAGCATCCCTGCATCATGGTGAATAGGTGCATACTTACGTTTTGCGCTGCGTGCTCATGCTCAAATAATGTTGACGCACTAATAAAGGCAGCTAGGCACGCTTTTCCGTCCGCAGAAAAGTCATGACACACGCTGTTCATGAATAATGCTCTACATTTAATGGCAACTCATAAGGGGATGGTATTGTCAAGAATCAATTGTAATTGTACTTTTTAAGATGACTAACATTTCGAATTCAACATGTGGTTGCTTACTAGCTAATGTACTGTATATGTGAACGATATCTAGTTCCTCGCTGATCCTCGTCCTTTGTATCGTGTGTCTATATTTTCGAGAGAGAGAGAGAGAGAGAGGCGACTATTGGCAGAACATACAGTATTGGTGCTCTATGTCTTTTACTTTGGTTATCAATGTCAAATTACTTCATGACATATAAGAAGAGTCTATAATATTCACTATTGCATTACAAAAACAAAAACAAATGTGGGGACGCACTAAGAGAGAGAGGCGACTATTGGACGAATATATTTGCGCTCTACAAATTCTGTTGTCTTTTCTTTGGATACAGACGAACTCTGATACATTAAAACAGCCTGATCTCAGAAGTCCACCTCTTCAGTCTCAACCAATCACACACACAATGCAGAGCTCCAGGTACCGCACCGGCTAGACAGAGAGAGATAGATATTTGAGCGAGGGATAGTTCAAGGGGAACTACAAAGTATATGTGGCTTTTGACCGCTGATACACAAGCAGACCTATGTTTACTCCCGCTGGTGAATACACACAGGGTTCTTACTCCTTATTGAATTAGTTCAGAGTTAACCACCTAGGAAGCTATGCACTGCTGCAACCTAACATCTACCAGAAGGTTTTTAGTAACATGATCTTTCTGACTCATCATGTAGTGGAGAAAACCTGGCATGTAGAAGTGTTCACTCAAAAAAAATTTAAGCAGGGGACACTGGGACCAGAAATTGGCCTGGGCATTTCTAAAGTACAGGCCCATTTTATCCTTCAGATCTCAAAACCACCAAATAATGATAATTCTTCATTCTGCATTAAAAAAAGATTTAGAGAGAACCCTTGGCTAAATATGTACCAGCCCATCTGGCATTTGCCAGAACTTCCCTATGCAAGTCTGTCCCTGGATTAAGCTACAAATGTAGTGTGGGTGGTGGTGGGTTGCGAACGTTCTTAAACAGTAAACCGTTTCCGATGCAAAACGTAATGAATACATCCCTGGTTAGAGCAGTGGAAAGAAGTCGTAAAAAGATAAACACAGACCAAGCACTTACCCAAAATATTAAACTTAGAAGCAAAAGGACTGTTTTGGATGTAATAATCCCGCAATCCATGTTGATTTTGTGGTAGGGAGCCTTTCAGCTGGTGATGAAATAGGATCGTGTCGCTCTCTGTTCTGATTATAATGGGGTTCCTGACGACTTTTCTTTGTGCTGCATGACTGGGTTGCTGACCCACTGTCACATGCTTGTGGAGCGCATGCCGCGGCGATTAATGTGTGTGTGTGTGTGTGTGGGGGGGGTCCTAATACACCTTTGTGATTGTATTTCTCCATAGGGTCCAGGGGAAATGTGTGTAATTCAATGGGGTTTTATTGGGGACTGTGTTTTATTAACCTTATCCAAGTGGCTAAGTCTTTATAGAAAGTCTTCATAGAAACACACAGTTTATAGAAATGGCTCTGATCTGCTGCACTACACGTTTGACTCATGATTATGTATATTCAGGTCCTTTAACTTTAGGTGATAGGGCCACTGCCACTTATAAAGTTTACACAGCCAGTCATTTCAAAGTCAGTCATATTTAATTTGCAGTGTTAGATGCATTCATTTCATTTTGATCTTCAGACTTCATGCCAAATTTTTTTTTTTTAAATGAAGCCCTGTAGGCTATAGGGCTACTACACCAGAGAGGAACAATCCCCCGTTTATCCAGTCGATCCGTCCCCAGTCCGAGCTATCAGTCCTGCGTCACAACAGCGTGAGGAAGCACTCACGTGTTGAGATCTGTGCCGTTTTTGAAATAATTCACTTTTTTTTTCATTAGTCATATGCCCTATATGCCTACATAAGTTAGATTCTGTCATATTATCATAATTATTAAAAAAAGACTTAAGGTAAACAGCTTAACATAGGCTACATGTTTTACTGAAAAATAATATATAAATAACATTGGAAATATTATTAATACCCTACGAATATTTCCTATGAGTCATTTGTGAACTTGGCCTTCCCTATCTTGGCCCATTAAAACAGGCCATCAATCTGCGGTTAATAATACAAAACAGGCCATCAATCTGCAGTTAAATAGGCCTAATACAAAACAGGCCATCAATCTGCAGTTAATAATACAAAACAGGCCATCAATCTGCGGTTAATAATACAAAACAGGCCATCAATCTGCAGTTAAATAATACAAAACAGGCCATCAATCTGCGGTTAAATAATACAAAACAGGCCATCAATCTGCAGTTAAATAATACAAAACAGGCCATCAATCTGCGGTTAATAATACAAAACAGGCCATCAATCTGCGGTTAAATAATACATGTCCAATCATTTTCTTTAGTGGTCCTTTGGCGCCTCGATCCCACACAAATTAAATGCGATTTGACGCATGTATATGGCTGGGTGTACACTCTTATATATAAAAAAAACGGTTCTATCGCTTGCTTTGTAAAAGGTCTATATAGAACCACAAGAAACCATTTTTCCCCCCAAGAGTGAGACCATCTGAACTATTCCTGGGGCTGTTTTGTTCCTTTATGGGTATGGATGGAACGCTTACTACAGTCAACTCGCTGAATGTCTTATGCATAGGCCTATGTGCATCTCTATGGCAGCAGCAGCCAATTTGAGGCGCTGTTACGGAAAAAAGTAACCTACACTCTAAAAAGTAAAGGTTCCTGGAGGATCCTTTAAGGGTTCTTACATTTACATTTTAGTCATTTAGCAGACGCTCTTATCCAGAGCGACTTATAGTTAGTGAGTGCATACATTCCCCGTGGGAATCGAACCCACAACCCTGGCGTTGCAAACGCCATGCTCTACCAACTGAGCTACACAAATTGAAACTGTGGGGGAACCCCTATAAGTCCTTCGAATAACTCTTTAAAAGGGTTCTTCAAAGAACCCCTTTTAATGGATCCTCGAAGAACCTTTTGAAGAACCTTTTGGGGTTAATTTTTGAACTACTCACCCCTCCCCTATTATTATTATTAGTAGTAGTAGTAATACGCTTAATAATAACACCAATAACACAATATTTTAGTTGTCAGTGTTTATTAGGATTTTAGTGGCAAAGCAGAATAAAAAAAGCTAAATATAAGGTAAACTCCCAGCAGAGCCCCAAGTCCAATGGACATATCCTCTGGCATGTTGATGTTGGCATGTTGATGTTAATGTGCTGATGTTCATCGTATCCATAGCCAGAATGATTTTGCAGTGCATGGTGATCGAGCAGGTTTCCAGTTATATTCATCAGAGGTGTACGGGGGTGAAGTTTGCGAATCCAAAAATTAGGGAGATACATGCATCCTTCCATTAACCCTATCGGCTTATAGCTCAAGGTTTCGATCAGAATCAATTTAGGTTAGAGACAGTGACACTCAAGATCATAAATAGGCCTAATTTATCAGGCCTACTTGATAAAATGATATTCTGTGTATCTTAAGAGCAAGACCATGATTGATTTATTCTAATTCTGTTCGGTTATAATTCGATACCCTATAGGCTAGGGCAAAGGACCAAATCATATTTTTTTTATAAACATTAAGCTACATTATTAAATTACATGATAAACTTTCCCATCAATAATAATACGCCTAAGCTATCTTGTGAAATGAAAATTAAACAACATAAACAATTATTGAACCGCAAACACTACATGCATTTGGGGTTTGGATGGTTGTATTTCCAGTATTTAGTTGAGTTTAAAACAGCGAAAAAATAACCCGCGATTTCAAACGAAAAGCCTGCATGTGACAAGCTGAATGTGAAACTGTAATGTGTTTTTTCTATCACCACCCATGCTATACTGATAACTCATTATTTTGGCGTGGTTCCATTGCGCGCAAATAAGCCTCCATTATTAGTCCCTAGTCCCGTTACCTGCTTTAGTAGGTTCCTAAAGGTTCCTTTAGTGGTTCTTCAAATTGAAACTGTGGGGGAACCCCTGTAAGTTCTTCGAAGAACTCCTTAAAAGGGTTCTTCAAAGAACCCCTTTTAATGGATCCTCGAAGAACCTTTTGGGGTTAATTTTTGAATTACGCCCCCACTCCCATATTAATATTATTATTAATAATACGCTCAACAATAACAATAATATTACAATATTTTAGTGGTCAGTGTTTATTATTATTTGAGTGGCAAAGCAGAATAAAAAAATCTAAATATGAGGTAAACTCCCAGCAGAGCCCCAAGTCCAATGGATATATCCTCTGGCATGTTGATGTTAATGTGTTGATGTTCTCCGTATCCATAGCCAGAATGATTTTGCAGTGCATGGTGATCGAACAGGTTTCCTGTTATATTCATCAGAGGTGTAGGGAGGGTGAAGTCTGTGAATCCCCAAAATAGTAGTTATACAGATGATTAACAAAATATGCACACGACATTATTCATACCTCGGTTTTTGTGGTAAATGTGAATGAAAAAAAATCTGTTTTAATAATGGTTTTCATAAACATACCTTGTCCATAATGTAGAGGCCTATGGGATATTCATTGTAGAGGTAAGGTGGAGGATGGAAAATGTGATCTGCATAACATACCAAAACCAATTGACATAACTTTGTATGCCTCCCCGTCTGTATACCTACAGACACAAAAGTCTGCACCCAATGCAGCTAGCCTTCAGCATATTCTTATAGCCTACAGTACATATTCTTACCTCTTTGTCGATTGATATCCATTGAATTGTGTCTATTTTCTGTTTTAGAAAGATTTGCACAAATATGAAAAGATGAAGTGAAAAAATATTTTCACTCGTAAAAAACTCAAACAGACATATCGTGTTTGTTATTTTAGAAAAATATTATATTTAGATGAAGCTTCTCATCTCAGTTTGGACATTAGGTGTGCTTTTTTGGTCATATAAAAATGTTATTAACTATTCAGTGCATTATCAACCGAGTAACATTTTGGGGAATATTTACTAGCAAGATGTCTGTTTAAGAGTAAGGAATTACTGTAGCACCTACGCAAACGTTTGCATGATATCATTTAGTCAAAATGTCGAAAAGGTCCATTTTTAAATGGCATTCAATTACTGCCCATTAACAATTTAAGAATTTACCTGGCACGGCGTTTGCATAATGGTGGCACTAAAGGTACAAATCAAAAGTACAGTTTGTGCTGATTCTTAGGATATGATGATTATATAGATATAGTGGATATTACGAATAAAATATACACATTTCTTATGAGGAAGAAAACACAAGTCAGGTTTTGACAGGGGAAAAGGCGCCTAGTGGCAATGATTGAATCTACACGGTTCTCATCAAATCTTCATAAATGGGCATGTCACCCATCACTCCACTCATTCCAAGGCCTTCATCTCTCAAGCATCTTCAGCCAATACATCTCCATAACAGGGAACATGTCTGGGGTGATTGCAATTTCCCTGGCGACTCCCGCCACGACTCCTAAAAAGAGATCCAAGCCCAAGAAGACTGGACCCACCGTATCTGACCGCATCCTGAAGGTTGTGTCAGCATCGAAGGACCGTAGTGGTGTGTCTCTTGCGGCTCTCAAAAAGTCTCTGGCAGCCAGCGGCTATGATGTTGTGAAGAACAACGCTCGACTCAAACTCGCAGTCCGGCGTTTGGTGGCCAAAGGATATCTTCTGCAGCCCAAGGGCACTGGGGCGTCCGGCTCTTTCAAAATTAACAAAAACAAAGCCGTCGTTAAAAAGAAAAAACCTATCAATAATAAAGTCAAGAAGGTAGGGGGCAAGATTGTCAAGAAAGCGTCACCTAAGAAGGCAGCGGGCGCCAAGAAGTCCCCAAAGAAAACCAAGAGGAAGAGTCCCAAGAAGGCCAAAAGACCCGCAGCAGCAAAAAAGACCAAGAGCCCCAGGAAGACCAAGCGCAGAGTCGCCAAATCCACACGGGCTAAAGCTGCTCCTAAGAAGAAATAGGCCTACCGTAGGTCTGCTCGATCCGTTCTTGGTGGAAGACGTGGAATTGATTTTCCCTGCACAGTTTAAGAGGCCTCACAGTGCATTTGTACATCCGAAGAATCCATCTCATGAACTTAAATACGTTTGCTTAGCAGTTTTTACAGTGCTGACACTGTTACCCATCTTGCGCTAGCTTTTCATGAATGCGGAGATAGGGAGGAACCTGTATATCATTGTTTAAAAAACAATAAATGTATTTAATTTCCCTTGTTGAATGTTTTATTGTGGAATCATTGAATTTAACCTATATAGGCCTACTATAAATAGTAAATTAATTATTACAGGTTGGGAGACAGGATTCCATTGCATTACGCACAGAAATGGAATGGTACAATCTAAACCAAAAACAGTTGTTCAACCATGTCAGTCAGATAATTCACACGAAAATATGTTTACTGTGTTTAAAAGTTTTTAATTGCATGGAAAAGTAGTCCTACCTGACAAAACAGTTGAACTACATAGTTGTATTATTGTAACTAAAATAATACATTATCAATCATAATTACCAATGATTAACTAGGCATCGTAGAACTATATGATATTGTCATTAATTAGGCTGTAGGTATTTGCAGTAGGCCTATTAAAAACGAGTCTACTGAAAAAACTCTAATTCATTTTGGTTCTGAACCAACATACAAAGAAAGCAAAACAAATGTATAGTATGGGAATACTTAAATTGACAAAATAAAGCCTCATTATTTTGTCGCCTTTCATATATTGGCATAATGTTAAATCATATTTTGCGCGCGACACAGACATAGCCTATTCAAACGTTAGATACATTTGCAAAGGGTGTGTCTGAAATAGCTTGTGTGCTGCATTGATACCAGTTCAATATATTTAGATTAGTTGCGCGTAATTTTTTCTCTCCGCTCCGCTGGAGCGCTTGGAGAAGATGAAATGTGTAGCTTTACGTGCACCATTACGCACTTCCAAGATGCGTGCTATGCATAGGCTATGCTAATGTTTCGCGCAACAAGCCTAAAGACCACCTTTTGGACAGAGAATATTGGATGAGCAAATGTACACGTGGAGCATGCCAGCCGCCAATCATTTAGCAGCACTGATATTGAGTAGATGGTTGCAGAGCTTAACCTAATCATGTCTGACAACATTGAGTGGAATGGGGTGTGACGCGAAACATTCGTTGGTGCTGTTATCTATAGCAAAAACATGTTCACAGGTTTAATGTGTGTGAACACATAACATCAATATGGCCTACCTCTTCACAATGTTTTACATTTTATTGATGGCCAGCGGTGTTGATAAAAGATCATTGAGAGGAACGAAATCATAATCATGTCATATTCTATAAAAAATATTTTAAACGTCTTGGCCTTGACAAAGCCGTTGATCATTGGCTTCACGTCACCTTTCTCTCACCTCACCTCACCACGGAGTAAATAAGTGAAAAGTAGTCATTGGCATATTATTCCGCAAATTGACTGAAAGCGCTACACTTATTCGTTAAAATGATTTCATTGTGGTTTGAATGTCGGCTAATTTAGTTATCTGGGTTTTATCTTTTGATAGTTTAAATAAACGAATGGTTATGAAGACACAGGAGTTGCCAAATGGCTTTGGGGGACAACCATCGATTGGTGACGGGCGACTCAGCGTGCTATCTGCTGAAGTTATGAAAGCCCTTCGGCGGGATTTTCATTTTGGGGTAACATTTATGCAACCAAGTATCAATATCAATGAACAAACCTGGGGCGTGACAATAACTTTTGCTGGCAATTTGAAGGCTACATAAATGCATTTGGCACACCCAAATGGCGCATTCTTTTGTAGCATTGAGTCAGCCTAGACCCCTCGCCCCCAAAAAGAAAAAGCAATGGCAAGATCCTCATACTGGCTGTACCGGGAAGAAAGACAGGCCTAGCTTGACAGGAGATACTTAACTATACAGAGCATGTTTTTAGGGTGTCAAGAGCTTCAATCAGTGATACCATGCTGAAGAGGGAATGCAATGCTTTGTGTCCATGTAACAACAACAACAACAACAACAACAAACAGCCGAATGAGCTTACATGCTCTGCTCAAGGTTGTCACATGTTTTTGGTCATTACTGATAAAAATACAAAGTATGTGGTCACCTGCTTGTCGAACATCTCATTCCAAAATCATGGGCATTAATATGGAGTTGGTCCCCCCCTTTGTTGCTATAACAGCCTCCACTCTTCTGGGAATGCTTTCCACTAGATGTTGGAACTTTCCTGCGGGGACTTGCTTCCATTCAGCCACAAGAGCATTAGTGAGGTCGGGCACTGATGTTGGGCGATTAGGCCTGGCTCGCAGTCGGTGTTCCAATTGATCCAAAAAGGTGTTCAATGGGGTTGAGGTCAGGGCTCGGTGCAGGCCAGTCAAATTCTTCCACACCGATCTCGACAAACCATTTCTGTATGGACCTCGCTTTGTGCACCCCTGTGCACAAAGCGAGCTCCATACAGAAATGGTTTGTCGAGATCGGTGTGGAAGAACTTGACTGGCCTGCACCGAGCCCTGACCTCAACCCCATTGAACACCTTTAATGGGGTTGAAACAATGTCATGCTGAAACAGGAAAGAGCCTTCCCCAAACTGTTGCCACAAAGTTGGAAGCACAGAATCGTCTAGAATGTCATTGTATGCTGTAGCATTAAGATTTCCCTTCACTGGAACTAAGGGGCCTAGCCCGAACCACGAAAAACAGCTCCAGACCATTATTCCTCCTCCACCAAACTTTACTGTTGGCACTATATATTGGGGCAGGTACCGTTCTCCTGGCATCCGCCAAACCCATATTCCTTCGTTGGACTGCCAGATGGTGAAGCGTGATTCATCACTCCAGAGAATGCTTTTCCACTCCTCCAGAGTCCAATGGCGGCAAGCTTTACACCACTCCAGCCAACCCTTGGCGTTGCGCATGGTAATCTTAGGCTTGTGTGTGGCTACTCGGTCATGGAAACCCATTTCATGAAGCTCCTGACGAACAGTTCTTGTGCTGACGTTGTTTCCAGAGGCAGTTTGGAACTCGGTAGTGAGTGTTGCAACCGAGGATAGATGATTTTTACGTACTACGCTCTTCAGCACTCGGCGGTCCTGTTCTGTGAGCTTGTGTAGCCTACCATTTCTCGGCTGAGCCATTGTTGCTCCTAGACGTTTCCACTTCACAATAACAGCATTTACAGTTGACCGGGGCAGCTCTAGCAGGACAGAAATTTAACTAACTAACTTGATGGAAAGGTGGTATCCTATGACGGTGCCACGTTGAAAGTCACTGAGCTCTTCAGTAAGGCCATTCTACTGCCAACGTTTGTCTATGGAGATTGCATGGCTGTGTGCTCGATTTGATACACCTGTCAGCAACGGGTGTGGCTGAAATAGCAGAGTCCACTAATTTGAAGGGTGTCCACTTACTTTTGGATATGTAGTGTATGTGATCTCAGATCACAACAAGCCCTGTCTTAAGAGATCCTTTGTAAGACATCCTTTGTAAGATATCATTTTTAAGAGATCCTTTGTAAGACATCCTTTGTAAGACATCCTTTGTAAGACATCCTTTGTAAGACATCCTTTTTAAGACATCCTTTGTAAGACATCCTTTGTAAGACATCCTTTTTAAGACATCCTTTGTAAGACATCCTTTGTCCTTTGTTGTAAACTGGCTGCATGCTCAGATGGCTGCATGCTAACTGAAACAAAGAGTGTGTCACAAATGGTTGTTCTAACACTATGGTTATTATCACTTAGCCAGACAAGGATGATTATCATCAAGCTTTTAAAACTAGTCTGTAAATGACTGATGAAATAAGGACACGAGGATGAACAATAGTCAGCCCAACCCACAAATGTGAAGATAAAAACATTTATGTGAAGCTCCCATATCAGCACATACCCTTTACTAGCTATTCATACACACAGGGCCGGCCCGGCAGGATTAGGCAGCCGCCTAGAGCGACATATTGACGAGGGTGGCATTTTCCAAGCTAAATTGAACAAGACACATCTCCAACAAATAACACCTAACATAATTCTGCCCAAAACAATAAAAACGTATCTCACCCAGTGGCATATGTGGTATTAAGGTGAACGCTGATGCCGCCCCCTGATAAGCATTGCCCACTTTGCCAAAGGCAGGCGCCAAAATATGTATCTCATCAATGCACAGCGCGCCTCTCCATGGTGTTGTTGGAGAGGAGCAGTGCTGCGGCTCGCCACCAACGCACCGTCAAATCATGTAGTCTACGGAAGAAAGAGTATATAGCCTCTGTTGCCTTTTCTGTAACCTACATGGTGACCACATTTATGACAAAGTCTTAAGACAGACACTTTTTACATCATGTGTGTTTCCGATCAAATATCCCAAATGGCGCCCTTAAAAAAAAAAGCGCATCGATGTGAATATGAATTAACATGTTAACAAACACACCATATCCTAAAAACAGGACAGGTCAAAGTAAATTGGACAGTAGCCCATGGAATGAAATGAGGCTACTCATGACTGTCCGGGAGTGTCACTCAGTGGGCTAAATTGTCATAATAATTAGGCCTATCGATTTCAAGTTTTTAGGTCTATTGGTCAATTTCCGATCTGATCATGGCGAAGAAGAAATATACGAACTGCATTTTCCAAGATAAAGCAACGCCTGATAAACTTCGGTAGCTGACATAGGCAGCACATGAGTTTCACTTTTGGGGAAGCTAAGAATGTATCATACCATTTCTACCGATTAGCGTGCCAGTTATGATTTTCATATTTGCAGTTTCATTTCAATAATAACGTTTCTCAAAATCATTGTCGAATGGTTACAAAAATGACTTAGAAGCTCAGCTTATTATTAGTGGTGGTCAGAAATCAGACATCTGCAAATGTGCACATTCCTACATTTGGCGCAGCAGGCCAGGTGGCCTACATTATGCGTGCTCAGACGCGCGCACTCCATCAACATTAACAGGACAGAGAAACAAACCAGACACATGCTCATTGCTCACAGGGAGCGCTCCAAACAACAGACAATGGAAACATTTACAAAACTCGTAAATGATGGTATGCAAGAAACCAAAACTTGTTTTTCAAAAGTGTAGCAGGTTGTGAACTCTGCAAACAACGTTTCTACTTCGACAAAGAGAACGGTAAATGGCTGTAATTAATACATGCATTAACAGAAATGAATGTAACCAAATAATGGCACATTTACTACTGGTGACATACAGTGGGGAGAACAAGTATTTGATACACTGCCGATTTTGCAGGTTTTCCTACTTACAAAGCATGTAGAGGTCTGTAATTTTTATCATAGGTACACTTCAACTGTGAGAGACGGAATCTAAAACAAAAATCCAGAAAATCACATTGTATGATTTTTAAGTAATTAATTTGCATTTAATTGCATGACATAAGTATTTGATACATCAGAAAAGCAGAACTTAATATTTGGTAGAGAAACATTTGTTTGCAATTACAGAGATCATACGTTTCCTGTAGGTCTTGACCAGGTTTGCACACACTGCAGCAGGGATTTTGGCCCACTCCTCCATACAGACCTTTTCCAGATCCTTCAGGTTTCAGGGCTGTCGCTGGGCAACACAGACTTTCAGCTCCCTCCAAAGATTTTCTATTGGGTTCAGGTCTGGAGACTGGCTAGGCCACTCCAGGACCTTGAGATGCTTCTTACGGAGCCACTCCTTAGTTGCCCTGGCTGTGTGTTTCGGGTCGTTGTCATGCTGGAAGACCAAGCCACGACCCATCTTCAATGCTCTTACTGAGGGAAGGAGGTTGTTGGCCAAGATCTCGCGATACATGGCCCCATCCATCCTCCCCTCAATACGGTGCAGTCGTCCTGTCCCCTTTACAAAAACGCATCCCCAAAGAATGATGTTTCCACCTCCATGCTTCACGGTTGGGATGGTGTTCTTGGGGTTGTACTCATCCTTCTTCTTCCTCCAAACACGGCGAGTGGGGTTTAGACCAAAAAGCTCTATTTTTGTCTCATCAGACCACATGACCTTCTCCCATTCCTCCTCTGGATCATCCAGATGGTCATTGGAAAACTTCAGACGGGCCTGGACATGCCCTGGCTTGAGCAGGGGGACCTTGCGTGCGCTGCAGGATTTTAATCCATGACGGCGTAGTGTGTTACTAATGGTTTTCTTTGAGACTGTGGTCCCAGCTCTCTTCAGGTCATTGACCAGGTCCTGCCGTGTAGTTCTGGGCTGATCCCTCACCTTCCTCATGATCATTGATGCCCCACGAGGTGAGATCTTGCATGGAGCCCCAGACCGAGGGTGATTGACCGTCATCTTGAACTTCTTCCATTTTCTAATAATTGCGGCAACAGTTGTTGCCTTCTCACCAAGCTGCTTGCCTATTGTCCTGTAGCGCATCCCAGCCTTGTGCAGGTCTACAATTTTATCCCTGATGTCCTTACACAGCTCTCTGGTCTTGGCCATTGTGGAGAGGTTGGAGTCTGTTTGATTGAGTGTGTGGACAGGTGTATTTTATACAGGTAACGAGTTCAAACAGGTGCAGTTAATACAGGTAATGAGTGGAGAACAGGAGGGCTTCTTAAAGAAAAACTAACAGGTCTGTGAGAGCCGGAATTCTTACTGGTTGGTAGGTGATCAAATACTTATGTCATGCAATAAAATGCAAATTAATTACTTAAAAATCATACAATGTGATTTTCTGGATTTTTGTTTTAGATTCCGTCTCTCACAGTTGAAGTGTACCTATGATAAAAATTACAGACCTCTACATGCTTTGTAAGTAGGAAAACCTGCAAAATCGGCAGTGTATCAAATACTTGTTCTCCCCACTGTATGTAATGGGGAATTGATACAAATCTAAGGGGAAACAATTCACACCATGCAACAATTAATTCGCAATAACTGTCAGGAGACAGCAGAGGGCATTCTGGAGAGCAGAGTGCATTCTGGAGAGCAGAGTGCATTCTGGAGAGCAGAGTGTATTCTGGAGAGCAAAGTTCATTCTGGAGAGCAGAGTGCATTCTGGAGAGCAAAGTGCATTCTGGAGAGCAGAGTGCATTCTGGAGAGCAGAGTGCATTCTGGAGAGCAGAGTGCATTCTGGAGAGCAGAGTGCATTCTGGAGAGAAATGCGCCTATATCTTCGCCACCCACCCCTCCCCTTATTCATGTCTCAACATTTCAAATTATACTCAAGACACATTATCTTCACACATATTTTAGATCCTTTTCACTGAAAAGCAACTCAATAATCAGCTAGGCTTATTGCCACAAGTGCTGCCCAAATTGCGGACCTCCCAACTAGGCATAGGGCTACTCGCTTGTGATTTGAAACAATCCACAGCAAAAAAAAATTAAGAAGCTAATGATCCTCTGAGTCATGCTCTCTGGTGAAGTATTTTGAATGATTTCATTTACACTGAACAAAAATGTAAATGCAACATGTAAAGTGTTGGTCCCATGTTTCACGAGCTGAAATGAAATACCCCAGAAATTCTGCATACACACAAAAAGCTTATTTCGCTCCAATTATGTGCACAAATTGACCAACCGGCCTCACAACCGCAGACCACGTGTATGGCGTCATGTGGGCGAGTGGTTTGCTGATGTCAACGTTGTGTACAGAGTGCCCCATGGTGGCAATGGGGTTATGGTATGGGCAGGCATAAACTACAGACAACAAACACAATTGCATTTTATCTAT
Source organism: Coregonus clupeaformis (assembly GCF_020615455.1). Taxonomy (NCBI): domain Eukaryota; kingdom Metazoa; phylum Chordata; class Actinopteri; order Salmoniformes; family Salmonidae; genus Coregonus; species Coregonus clupeaformis. Next base: position 19,831,942 of record NC_059207.1, read on the forward strand.
GGCAATTTGAATGCACAGAGATACCGTGACGAGATCCTGAGGCCCATTGTCATGCCATTCATCCCCGCCATCACCTCCTGTTTCAGCATGATCATGCACCGCCCATGTCGCAATGGTCTGTACACAATTCCTGGAAGCTGAAAACGTCCCAGTTCTTCCATGGCATGCATACTCACCAGACATGTTACCCATTGAGCATGTTTGGGATGCTCTGGTTCGACGTGTACACATCGAACCAAAGTGTTCCAGTTCCCGCCAATATCCAGCAACTTCGCACAGCCATTGATGAGGAGTGGGACAACATTCCACAGGCCACAATACAACAGCCTGATCAACTCTATGTGAAGAAGATGTGTCGTGCTGCATGAGGCAAATGGTGGTCACACCAGAAACTGACTGGTTTTCTGATCCATGCCCCTACCTTTAAAAAAAAGGTATCTGTGACCAACAGATGCATATCTGTATTCCAAGTCATGTGAAATCCATAGATTAGGGCCTAATGAATTCATTTAAATTGACAGATTTTCATATATGAACTGTAACTCAGTAAAATCTTAGAAATTGCTGTATGTTGTGTTTATATTTCTGTTCAGTATATTTCTGTAAAGATAGGAGTTACACGCCGCCTATGGTAGCTGATATTCAGAGCTTGAATAGCCAAAATGATTAGTCTTAAGTCTTTGTCAGGTATCAGGACTACAAAGCCAGTGCAACTGCCTGTTTTACAAAGGTCGGCTACCACATGGATAGGCATTCATCAAAGTGAGTTGTGGGCCGACACTGTATAGCCTAGGCCCTAGGGTAGTGTACTTTGTGGGGATAGGAGAGCGGCAATTTTTTTGTCTCATCTAGGGCGTTACATCGGCCAGAACCGGGCCTGCATACACAACAGAAGACAATCACTGTCCAACTGTGTATTTCTATCTGATCATTATTCAAAGATGCACCCTCCTGAACAGCCCCCAGATGTCATGGCATGAACCATAACATTTTACATCCGACTGGAATTCCCTGTCTCTCATATATTAATTCAAGATAAGCATGAATACAGTTGAGAACTTCCATTCAGAATGTGAAACAACACAATTGCAAACTCGATACGTCAGGAAAATGGAAAGTAGGCCTGTGTAGGGTATTGCTACCATCTATTGGACAGCATTAGGGTCATATCCTGATTCACCCATTTAGGGTGATATAGTTGTCCTGATAAGGTATGTACTGCACTAGCCAACACATCAGTTTCCAAATGTAGACATCATCTTATTTGGTCAATCATGGTGATCAGGTTAATAGCCATTTCATATGGGCACCAACAGTATTAAAGGGTCAGCTGATTTAGCGTCCAAAGTGTTCGAAATCAAACTAAAGGTGATGAGACTCAATACAAGACACTATAATTCATTAACTCACGCATATAGTAACAACACACACTGTAACTGCTAAAAACCCTTACATTTATATAAAGCCAGATAAAGAGACGTGAATAAACAACACCAAGACCTGACTTCCTGTCATCACTGAGTACGGCTCATACCACGATATGACATACTGTAAGCCTACTATTTGAAGAGAAAATCAAACAGCTAAGGAGCAATCTGCAGTCATTAACAATAACAAAGCAGACAGACCGCCGCTGTTTCGGTAAACAGATAAGGGATAGGGCTGGAGAAATGTAACCACTCCCATATTCATAGACAGAGCTATAAATGCAAGGATATACAGTACCAGTCAAAAGTTCGGACACACCTACTCATTCAAGGGTTTTTCTTGATTTTTTACTGTTTTCTACATAGTGAAGACATCAAAACTATGAAATAACACATATGGAATCATGTAGTAACTAAAAAAGTGTTAAACAAATCAAAATATATTTTATATTTGAGATTCTTCAAATAGCCACCCTTTGCCTTTATGACAGCTTTGAACACTCTTGGCATTCTCTCAAGCAGTTTCACCTGGAATGCTTTTCCAACAGTCTTGAAGGAGTTCCCACATATGCTGAGCACATGTTGGCTGCTTTTCCTTCACTCTGCCGTGCGACTCATCCCAAACCATCTCAATTGGGTTGAGGTCGGGGCATTGTGGAGGCCAGGTCATCTGATGCAGCACTCCATCACTCTCCTTCTTGGTAAAATAGCCCTTATGTCAAGGCGTGCTGAAGGTGGGTGTGGTGTAGGAATCATGCGCAGGACGCAGAGGCTCAGTCCAAAGGCTTTAGTGCAATATATATAATATATACAACAGAAGCACAATAAGCCCGAAGGCAAAATACACGACGCACACTGGCGACAAAACAAATGACGCACAAACATGTGCAAACAACCCTCTCCAAAACACTGGAGGGAAAATGTAGCTCCAAACACGAAACAGAAGCGCAATCACACACAACGACAAGCACACACAACGAGAACTAAATAGGACACTAACGAGGACTAACAAGACACAGGTGTACAACATCCAGACAAAACCAAACGAACATGAAACATAGATCGGTGGCAGCTAGTACTCCGGGGACGACGACCGCGAAGCCTGCCCGAACCAGGAGGAGGAGCAGTCTCGGCCGAAACCGTGACAGTACCCCCCTTGACGCGCGGCTCCAGCCGTGCGCCGACCCCGGCCTCGGGGACGACCAGGAGGACGCGGAGCAGGGCGCGCGGGATGGTCCCGGTGGAACTCCGACAGGAGAGATGGGTCTAGGATGTCCCTCCGCGGCACCCAGCACCGCTCCTCCGGGCCGTACCCCTCCCACTCCACGAGATACTGGAGACCCCCATCCGGCGTCTAGAGTCCAAGATGGACCGAACGGTGTACGCCGGAGCCCCTCGATGTCCAGTGGGGGCGGAGGAGTCTCCCCTATCTCATTGTCCTGGAGTGGACCAGCTACCACCGGCCTGAGAAGAGACACATGGAACGCAGGGGTTAATATTCTTATACTCAACAGGTAGATGTAATCTATAACACACCTCGTTCAATCTTCTCAGGACTTTAAAGGGGCCCACAAACCGCCGACCCAGCTTCCGGCAGGGCAGGCGGAGGGGTAGGTTTCTGGTAGAGAGCCAGACTCGATCTCCGGGTGCGTACACCGGCCCCTCACTGCGGTGGAGATCGGCGCTCGCCTTGTGACGAAGGACGGCCCGCTGCAGGTGGACGTGGGCAGCGTTCCACGTCTCTTCCGAGCGCCTCATCCAATCATCCACCGCAGGGGCCTCGATCTGGCTCTGCTGCCAAGGTGCCAGAACCGGCTGGTAACCTAACACACATTGGAAGGGGGTTAGGTTAGTAGAGAGTGGCGGAGAGAGTTCTGGGCCATCTCGGCCCAGGGAATGTACCGTGCCCACTCCTCCGGCCGGTCCTGGCAATACGACCTCAGAAACCTACCCACATCCTGGTTGACACGTTCTACCTGCCCGTTACTCTCCGGGTGGTACCCTGAGGTAAGGCTAACCGAGACCCCAAACGCTCCATGAACGCTCTCCAAACACGAGAGGTAAACTGGGGACCTCGATCAGACACTATATCCTCGGGTACCCGTAATGCCGGAAGACATGGGTAAATAGGGCCTCAGCGGTCTGTAGGGCAGTAGGAAGACCCGACATAGGGAGAAGACGACAGGCCTTAGAGAACCGGTCCACAACGACCAGGATGGTGGTATTCCCCTGAGAGAGGGGAAGGTCTGTCACAAAATCCACCGAGAGGTGGGACCATGGTCGTTGTGGAACGGGCAGGGGTTGTAACTTACCCCTGGGCAGATGTCGGGGCGCCTTACACTGGGCACACACCGAGCAGGAGGAGACATAAACCCTCACATCCCTAGCCAAAGTGGGCCACCAGTATTTAGTGCTAAGGCAATGCACCGTCCGGCCGATACCCGGATGTCCAGAGGAGGGTGACGTGTAGCCCAGTAAATGAGTCGATCCCGAATCTCGCGCGGAACGTACTTCCGACCCTCAGGACACTGTGGAGGGCTGGGGTCGTGCACGCAACGCCGCTCGATTTCGGCATCGACCTCCCACACCACCGGTGCCACAAGGCAAGACTCCGGTAGTATGGGAGTGGGCTCAACGGACCTCTCCTCCGTGTCATACCGCCGGGACAGCGCATCTGCCTTACCATTCTGGGACCCAGGGATGTACGTGATTTTAAATACGAACCTGGTGAGAAACATACTCCATCGAGCCTGGCGAGGGTTCAGTCTCCTCGCTGCCCGGATGTACTCCAGGTTCCGATGGTCAGTCAAAATGAGGAAAGGGTGTTGAGCCCCCTCAAGCCAATGCCTCCACACCTTAAGAGCTTGAACTACAGCTAACAGCTCCCTGTCCCCAACGTCATAGTTACGCTCCGCCGGGCTGAGCTTCTTAGAGTAAAAGGCACAGGGGCGGAGTTTAGGTGGCGTGCCGGACCGTTGAGAGAGAACGGCCCCTATACCAGCCTCAGACGCGTCTACCTCGACCTGAAAGGGTAATGCGGGATCCGAATGCGCTAGCACCGGAGCCGACGTAAACAGGTCCTTCAGTCTCCTAAAGGCCCTGTCCGCATCGGCTGACCACTGCAGGCGCACCGGACCCCCCTTCAGAAGGGACGTGATGGGAGCTGCCACCTGTCCAAAACCCCGGATAAACCTCCGGTAGTAATTCGCAAAGCCCAAAAACTGCTGCACCTCTTTTACAGTAGTTGGGGTTTGCCAATTACGCACAGCGGACACACGATCCACCTCCATTCTCACCCCCTGACGCGGACAACCGATAACCCAAAAGGAGACCGACTCCTGGAAAAACAGACATTTCTCTGCCTTGACATATAGGTCGTGGCTCCAACAGCCTCCTCAATACACGACGCACCAGGGTTATATGCTCGGCTCGGGTAGACGAGTACACCAGAATGTCATCAATGTACACGACCACCCCTTGTCCCTGCATATCCCGGAAAATGTTATCTACGAAGGATTGGAAGACTGATGGAGCATTCATCAACCCATATGGCATGACGAGATATTCGAAATGACCTGACGTGGTACTAAACGCTGTCTTCCATTCGTCACCCTCCCTAATGCGCACAAAGTTATACGCGCTCCTGAGTTCCAGTTTTGTGAAAAACCGCGCTCCATGCAATGACTCCGTCATGGTCGCAATCAGAGGGAGTGGATAACTGTATTTCACAGTAATCTGATTGAGACCACGGTAATCAATGCACGGGCGCAACCCTCCATCTTTCTTTTCACAAAAAGAAGCTCGAGGAGGCGGGAGAAGTGGAGGGCCGAATGTATCCCCTGTCTCAAAGATTCGGCTATATAAGTCTCCATAGCTTTTCTCTCCTCTTGAGACAAAGGATACACATGGCTCCGTGGGAGCGCTGCTCCTGCCTGGAGATCAATCGCACAATCCCCCTGTCTATGAGGAGGCAACTGCGTCACCCTAGTTTTGCTAAACACGAGTGCTAAATCCCCATATTCAGGCGGAATGTGCAGTGCGGGCACTTGGTTTGGACTTTCCACCGAAGTCGCCCCACGGAAACACCCAGACATCGCCCCTCGCACTGAGCAGACCACCCATCGAGAGCCCTCTGTTGCCACGAAATAGCAGGGTTATGGGTGCTTAACCAGGGAATCCCCAGCACCACTGGATACGCAGGAGAGTCGATCAGATACAACTGTATAGTCTCCTCATGACCCCCTGCGCACACATCCGAAGTGGCGCTGTGATCTCCCTGATCAACCCCGACCCCAACGGGCGGCTGTCTAAGGCATGAACGGGAAAAGGTTTGTCAACAGGTAGGAGAGGGATCCCTAACTCAAAACAAAACTTACGATCAACAAAATTCCCAGCTGCGCCTGAATCTACTAGCGCCTTATGCTGGGAATGAGGTGCAACCTGTGGAAAACAAACAGGTATACAAAAGTGTGCAACAGAAAGCTCTGGGTAAGTGGTGCGTGGCCTGTTGTCGTTACTCCCGGAGAACCCTCCCCAGCACCTGGCCGTAGTGTGCCCTCCACGACCGCACTTGGTGCAGGAGACAGGCCCCCTCGGGCTCTTCCTACTCCGTTCTCTAGCGCCGGCACCCCCGAGCTCCATAGGGCTCGGCTCGGAGGTGCCGGAGGGCGGAATGGACGGACTCCCCTCGGGACGTCCACGGGTGGCCAGCAGGGTGTCCAGACGGATGGACATATCGACCAACTGGTCGAAGGTCAGATGGGTATCCCTGCAGGCCAACTCACGTTGAACGTCCTCTCGTAGGCTACATCGAAATTGGTGTGTGATTCTGTCAAGGCGTGCTGAAGGTGGGTGTGGTGTAGGAATCATGCGCAGGACGCAGAGGCTCAGTCCAAAGGCTTTAGTGCAATATATATAATATATACAACTGAAGCACAATAAGCCCGAAGGCAAAATACACGACGCACACTGGCGACAAAACAAATGACGCACAAACATGTGCAAACAACCCTCTCCAAAACACTGGAGGGAAAATGTAGCTCCAAACACGAAACAGAAGCGCAATCACACACAACGACAAGCACACACAACGAGAACTAAATAGGACACTAACGAGGACTAACAAGACACAGGTGTACAACATCCAGACAAAACCAAACGAACATGAAACATAGATCGGTGGCAGCTAGTACTCCGGGGACGACGACCGCCGAAGCCTGCCCGAACCAGGAGGAGGAGCAGTCTCGGCCGAAACCGTGACACCTTACACAGCCTGAAGGTGTGTTCGGTCATTGTCCTGTTGAAAAACAAATGATAGTCCCACTAAGCCCAAACCAGATGGGATGGATATAGATGCAGAATGCTGTGGTAGCCATGCTGGTTAAGTGTGCCTTAAATTCTAAATAAATCACAGACAGTGTCACCAGCAAAGCACCCGACACCATAATACCTCCTCCTCCGTACTTTACGGTAGGAAATACACATGCGGAGATCATCCGTATGAATTTGGACTCCAACCAAAGGACACATTTCCACCTGTCTAATGTCCATTGCTCGTGTTTCTTGGTCCAAGCAGGTCTATTCTTCTTATTGGTGTCCTTTAATAGTGGTTTCTTTGCAGCAATTCGACAAATGAAGGCCTGATTCACACAGTCCCCTCTGAACAGTTGATGATGAGATGTGTCTGTGACTTGAACTCTGTGATGCAATTTCTGAGGCTGGTAACTCTAATGAACTTATCCTCTGCAGCAGAGGTAACTCTGGGTCTTCCATTCCTGTGTAGGTCCTCATGAGAGCCATTTTCATCATAGCGCTTGATGGTTTTTGCGACTGCACTTGAAGAAACTTTAAAAGTTCTTGAAATTGTCCATATTAACTGACCTTCATGTCTTAATTAAAGTAATGATGGACTGTCGTTTCTCTTTGCTTATTTGAGCTGTTCTTGCCATAATATGGACTTGGTCTTTTATCAAATAGGGCTATCTTCTGTATACCACCCCTACCTTGTCACAACACAACTGATTGGCTCAAACGCATTAAGAAGGAAAATAAAATCCACAAATTAACTTTTAAGAAGGCACACCTGTTAATTGAAATGCATTCCAGGTGACTACCTCATGAAGCTGGTTGAGAGAATGCCAAGAGTGTGCAAAGCTGTCATCAAGGCAAAGGGTGGCTACATTGAAGAATCTCAAATATAATTTATACTTTGATTTGTTTAACACTTTTTTGGTTACTATATGATTCCATATGTGTTATTCCATAGTTTTGATGTCTTCACTATTATTCTACAATGTAACAAATAGTAAAAATAAAGAAAAATCCTTGAATGAGTAGGTGTGTACAAACTTTTGACTGGTACTGTATACAGTTGAAGTCGGAAGATTACATACATTTAGGTTGGAGTCATTAAAACTAGTTTTTCAACCACTCCACACATTTCTTGTTAACAAACTATAGTTTTGGAAAGTCGGTTAGGACATCTACTTCGTGCACAACACAAGTAATTTTTCCAACAGTTGTTTACAGACAGATTATTTCACTTATAATTCACCTTATCACAATTCCAGTGGGTCAGAAGATTACATACACTAAGTTGACTGTGCCTTTAAACAGCTTGGAAAATTCCAGAAAATGATGTCATGGCTTTAGAAGATTCTTGACATCATTTGAGTCAATTGGAGGTGTATATATACAGTTGAAGTCGGAAGTTTACATACACCTTAGACAAATAAATGTAAACTCAGTTTTTCACAATTCCTGACATTTAATCCTAGTAAAAAGTCCCTGTCTTAGGTCATTTAGGATCACCACTTTATTTTAAGAATGTGAAATGTCAGAATAATAGTAGAGAGAATGATTTATTTCAGCTTTTATTTCTTTCATCACATTCCCAGTGCGTCAGAAGTTTACATACACTCAATTAGTATTTGGTAGTATTGCCTTTACATTGTTTAACTTGGGTCAAACATTTCGGGAAGCCTTCCACAAGCTTCCCACAATAAGTTGGGTGAATTTTGGCCCATTCCTCCTGACAGAGCTGGTGTAACTGAGTCAGGTTTATAGGCCTCCTTGCTCGCACACGCTTTTTCAGTTCTGCCCACAAATGTTCTATAGGATTGAGGTCAGGGCTTTGTGATGGCCACTCCAATACCCTGACTTTGTTGTCCTTAAGCCATTTTGCCACAACTTTGGAAGTATGCTTGGGGTCATTGTCCATTTGGAAGACCCATTTGCGACCAAGCTTTAACTTACTGACTGATGTCTTGAGATGCTTCAATATTTCCACATAATTTTCCTTCCTCATGATGCCATCTATTTTGTGAAGTGCACCAGTACCTCCTGCAGCAAAGCACCCCCACAGCATGATGCTGCCACCCCGTGCTTCACGGTTGGGATGGTGTTATTCGGCTTGCAAGCAGCCCCCTTTTTCCTCCAAAGATAACAATGGTTATTATGGCCAAACAGTTCTATTTTTGTTTCATCAGACCAGAGGTAATTTCTCCAAAAAGTAACATCTTTGTCCCCATGTGCATTTGCAAACCGTAGTCTGGCTTTTTTATGGCGGTTTTGGAGCAGTGGCTTCTTCCTTGCTGAGCGGCCTTTCAGGTTATATCGATATAGGACTCGTTTTACTGTGGATATAGATACTTTTGTACCTGTTTCCTCCAGCATCTTCACAAGGTCCTTTGTTGTTGTTCTGGGATTGATTTGCACTTTTCGCACCAAAGTACGTTCATCTCTAGGAGACAGAACGCGTCTCCTTCCTGAGCGGTATTTCTTTCTGAGGTCTTGGCTGATTTCGTTTTGAATTTCCCATGATGTCAAGCAAAGAGGCACTGAGTTTGAAGGTAGGCCTTGAAATACATCCACAGGTACACCTCCAATTGACTAAAATGATGTCAATTAGCCTTTCAGAATCTTCTAAAGCCATAACATCATTTTCAGGAATTTTCCAAGCTGTTTAAAGGCACAGTCAACTTAGTGTATGTAAACTTCTGACCCACTGGAATTGTGATACAGTGAATTATAATTGAAATAATCTGTCTGTAAACAATTGTTGGAAAAATTACTTGTGTCATGCACAAAGTAGATGACCTAACCGATTTGCCAAAACTATAGTTTGTTAACAAGAAATGTGTGGAGTGGTTGAAAAACAAGTTTTAATGTATCCAACTTAAGTGTACTTAAACTTCCGACTTCAACTGTATATATATATATATATTTTGCGGGGGGTATTTATTTATTTATAGGAGACAATGCACTTGAATCAACATCAACATTACAATAATGCAACATTCATGTAAATGTGCCGGGGTTAGCCAAAGCTAATTTGCACCCATAGTCCCAGGGCAGGTAAGGGCAATTACACAGTCACAATACAAATACTCACTAAAACAATACAAAATACAAATACATTACATCCAATAATATACTATTCTAACAACAACAACAACAACTTATTCGTAATAAAAACACTGTCGTCTTACATATGAAGAACCACGGATAACTAATGCGTACATGTTTGGATAGATTTGAGCCATGTTTTCAATTAAAAGTACAATAATCAGTGCAGCTTCTCAAGTCCATGGGCATTACATTCCAGTATATTGTAGCTCTAACATAGAAGGCCGATTGACCGAATTTGCTGTGTCGGAAAGGGACAACGCAATCCCCTCTAGTTACCGCCCTTGTTATCCTGCAGGTGCTTTCCTTGAGCATGATATGCTGGCATAAGGGTGGAGGGGCAAGGCCATGCAGGTCCTTAAAGACAAGGCTTGCATCTACATACTGCTTAAAGCTGTCCAGACTGAATACATTATGTTTGTGAATGATGTGACAATGGTGGTAACTGTTTGGTTTGTTATCAAAAATCTTAAGTGTGTGTTTGTAGAGTGATTCAATTGGTTTCAGAATAGTAGCTCCTGCTTTTGACCAGCATGTGAGGCAATATCTCAGACGTGAGAAGATCATAGCATGCATATATAGTTTGGCGGCCTCTAGAGGAAGGTAAGGTCTTATAAACCTGAAGTTGGATAATCCAAACTTGACCGCGTTAACCACCGTCTTCACATGTTTCTTAAATGTCAAGTTGGAGTCCAAAATGATGCCGAGATACCTGATGTTAGACACAACTTTCAGATTCCCTCCATTAACAAGAACAGCTCATTGGGAAGAATCAATAGATTTTTTAGATAAGTACATACAAACTGTCTTGTCGATATTTAAATCCAAGCAAAAATCAGTCATCCATTTAGAAACGTGTACCATAGCTTCAGTTAACTTGTTAACAACTTGTTGTCTGTTTTTTGAGTGTACATACAGGACTGTATCGTCTGCATACATCTGCATGTTAACTTGTGGGCAAAGCAAGTGGGAGATCATTTATATCGATGGTAAACATAAGGGGGCCTAATATTGACCCTTGTGGGACCCCAATGTTATAGTAAAGAGAGTCTGACTGAGTGTCCCACAGACGAACACTTTGACTTCTGTTTGTCAGATAGGAATACATCCAACTAATGGCTTCAGCGGACACATTAAGGGAGGATAGTTTGGATAGGAGGACCTCATGATTCACAGTATCAAAGGACTTTTTAAGATCCAAAAAGACTGCGCCGACTTCACCACCTATGTCCAGTTTAGATTTAATCCACTACAGAAAATAGCAATTGGCTGTTTCTGTAGAATGGCTAGTTCTGAATACAAATTGCATTTGATGTATATCCAGGCTCTGTCGTAGCCGGCCGCGACCGGGAGACCCATGGGGCGGCGCACAATTGGCCTAGCGTCGTCCAGGGTAGGGGAGGGAATGGCCGGCAGGGATGTAGCTCAGTTGGTAGAGCATGGTGTTTGCAACGCCAGGGTTGTGGGTTTGATTCCCACGGGGGGCCAGTATGAAAAAATACAAAAAATAATGTATGCACTCACTAACTGTAAGTCGCTCTGGATAAGAGCGTCTGCTAAATGACTAAAATGTAAATGTAAATGTATGGAGGTGCCCTGATTTAGGTGATCTGTCAGATGATGAGCCACCCATCTTTCAGCTACTTTTGATAGCACTGGAAGAATGCTTATCGGTCGGTAATTTTCCACCAGTGTTGGGTCACCACATTTTAAAACAGGTATCGCTGCAGCAGACTTCCAAGCATTAGGGAAAATCCCATATTTGATGGACAGATTAACTAGATGTACAATAGGGGTAATCAGAGAATATTTGTGTCTCTTCCTGAATACAGTGTCTAGACCAAATACATATTTTGTTCTAGAGCTCCTGAAGAAACTAATAATACTGTCCACTGCTGACGCTGGGATTTCAGAAATTCTGAATATTGGTTTAGTATTATCCATGGAAGTGAGAACTGTGGTCTTGGTCGAACATCTTGAAGGCGGGTTTAGTTTGGGAGATGTATCAAGAGTTTGCATTAAAATGAAATGATCTGCAGAGTGCTCATTCTCGTGAAAAGCCATGTTAGTGACAGAGGTTATGCTCACATACACAGATTTAAAAAAAAACATTTTTTTGTCATTTAGCAGACGCTCTTATCCAGAGCGACTTACAGTTAGTGCATTCATTATTTTATATACCCCCTGTGGGAATCGAACCCACAACCCTGGCGTTGCAAACGCCATGCTCTATCAACTGAGCTACATCCCTGCCGGCCATTCCCTCCCCTACCCTGGACGATGCTGGGCCAATTGCGCGCCGCCCCATGGGTCTCCCGGTCGCGGCCGGCTACGACAGAGCCTGGATTCAAACCAGGATCTCTAGTGGCACAGCTAGCACTGTGATGCAGTGCCTTAGACCACTGCGCCACTCGGGAGACAATCACTGGAATGACCTCTGAACCAGATAATATAGGCTACACAAATATAGATTATTTCAATCATTCATGTTCCACCATTCATCAATCCATATCAGCGTTTTTGTTTCTGCAGGTGACCTAACTCCAGACTCTGATGGGGAGCTTGGTGCTCTGGGCCACTTGGTTATTTGTTGATTTCGGATTGTTTGAAGCATGCCCAGCATTGATGTTTGGCTGTCTTCTTTTGTATACCGCAGAGAGTTGCACTGCCTTTGGGGCCCCTTTATTATCCTCAGAGTTTTCTATTAGGTTATGATTGTCACTGGGTCTTCTTTCCCAGCTTAATTTTTTTAGCATTCTTCCTCTTCTTCTTCTTTTTCTTGGAATGAACTCCGGTTCACCAGGTACCAACTCCAATGTTTCGTTCACTTTGTCCTTCGGAGAGAGGAAATTATGCTCTTCAATCTCAGTCTCACTTTCTGTTATTGATAAAGAAATGTGTGAGTGAGATATGACTAAAATGTCACACCTTCAGTTAAACTAATAATGTATGACTATTAGAAGACTAGAGCTTAGAGAGTTAATCATATGTGCTTGTGTAAGCTTCATAGTATCTGTGTCTAGTGAAACCAGTAAAGGAATTCTGTGTATGTGTGACCTGATAATCATGAAAACAGAAGATAACCACATGAGCTAAATCCAGGTGTGAAATAGCTACAAGAGGAAACAAAAGGCTGTTGTGTGAGCTTGCAAGAAGACTGATATGTGTACAGTGGAAAAATACAGCCCACCTAAAGCTGACCTAATGCAGAAATGGGACTTTGTTTAATTCATTATTAAACTAGAGCCTTACACCCTCTGGGAATTATTCAAAGCTTGAGAAGTAGTTGACGTCAACCATTGAGATAACAAAAATTCTCGTGACAGTTATTTCAGCTGAGATATGTGATACGTCTGCCCTACTCTTGGGGACAGGATTGTTGTCCTGCACATAGTGTGAAACAGTTTCCTCTATACACCTTATGTTGTCCAGTGTAGTAGGACTGTACTCTACCATCTCCTGACCCCCTCTAAGAGTGGGATTGTGTCTGCCAGTCCTGTCTACACACAGGGACTTGTCCATCATAAAATACTTTGATCCAGTGAGGGCCCATCTTTACAGGGCCTTGTCCATCATAAAATACTTTGATCCAGTGAGGGCCCATCTTTGCAGGGCCTTGTCCATCATAAAATACTTTGATCCAGTGAGGGCCCATCTTTGCAGGGCCCTGTCCATCATAAAATACTTTGATCCAGTGAGGGCCCATCTTTGCAGGGCCCTGTCCATCATAAAATACTTTGATCCAGTAAGGGCCCATCTTTGCAGGGCCTTGTCCATCATAAAATACTTTGATCCAGTGAGGGCCCATCTTTACAGGGCCTTGTCCATCATAAAATACTTTGATCCAGTGAGGGCCCATCTTTGCAGGGCCTTGTCCATCATAAAATACTTTGATCCAGTGAGGGCCTATCTTTGCAGGGCCTTGTCCATCATAAAATACTTTGATCCAGTGAGGGCCCATCTTTGCAGGGCCTTGTCCATCATAAAATACTTTGATCTTGTGAGGGCCCATCTTTGCAGGGCCTTGTCCATCATAAAATCATTTGATCCAGTGAGGGCCCATCTTTGCAGGACCTTGTCCATCATAAAATACTTTGATCTTGTGAGGGCCCATCTTTGCAGGGCCTTGTCCATCATAAAATACTTTGATCTTGTGAGGGCCCATCTTTGCAGGGCCTTGTCCATCATAAAATACTTTGATCCAGTGAGGGCCCATCTTTGCAGGGCCTTGTCCATCATAAAATACTTTGATCCAGTGAGGGCCCATCTTTGCAGGGCCTTGTCCGTCATAAAATACTTTGATCCAGTGAGGGCCCATCTTTAGAGACCGTGTTATGGGAGTGATGGGTGCTGCTTCAACATATACAAAACAATCTCCATTGGAGCAGTTTGTAAGTTGACTCTTGTATCTTATCACGCACCTCATCACTCTCCCCACCACCTGACATCCAGCTTTAGCCAGAAACTCAGTCACACCACTAACATCTGCTGATGCAGATAGTTCTTTAATTGTAACATGCCCGACTTCCAACTGAAAGGATGATTCTCTTTGAACACAACATGTTTTCCTCTGACTGTTATTCCTCTGATCAGAAGCTTTGCCCTTGCTTCCTTACTGAGAAGATAAATAAGCCAGAGTGCACGTCCACTCTGTACTGACCTCAAGTGGTTTGGATGAGTTGAATGTATGAGACTGTGGTAGAGCTCCTCCTTAATGGGGTTGGCTATGGCCTCTTCCTTTGTCAGGATTTCTCTCTCCATTTTAAAAATAGGTAAAAACTGTCTCTTTGGGGCATTTCGTCCTACAACCTTGCTCCAGGTCTCATTTTCCTTGACATCAGTTTTTTGCATCGCTGGAAATAGCCACAACTGCAGCAGCCATTTTAATTGTGGTGTTAATGTTTAAAGTCATTTGTTTAACATTGAAATGTATCAAAACGACTATTCAGCATTATACAGTGGGGATACTTCTTACTTAAGAATTGATGGATGGTTGATCCTCAAATAGATATTTGCTGGATTCAGTGTTCTCCAGCAATTGAAGCTTCTTAGATGGGCTGAGTACTTGGACAAAAGGAGATGTCAAAACATAACAAAACTAAATATGGATATATCTTCGAAAAATCCCAAAAATAAACCAACAAACAAAACAAAAAAACTAAACTGTTTAAGACAGTAATTTAAACCAAAAGGCATCCAATAATTCACACTCCTTTTGTCCCTCAGACTGCAGGTTTGTATCTCATGTTGTCATCTCACCTTGTCACAGATATTTTATAGTAGGCCTAATAATTATTATTTTTAGACTCCCCTGTGAAATCCCCTATGAACTATCATGTCCGTGCCAAATATACAGGAAACTCCATTAACAAGGTTGGTTTCTCTTTTACATCCTAGTTTCATATCTGCATCAAGTCTGATCTTTTCTCAGCAGTGAACTTTAAAACATTTAGCAACAAAACATGGTTCCTCTTTCAGACAATGGTCTAGTTCATTATATTTGTTTTTCTATTTGTATTTATTATGAATCCCCATTAGTTCCTGCCAAGGCAGCAGCTACTCTTCCTGGGGTCCGACAAAACCAAGACAGCTATACAATTTTTAAAACATTACAATACATTCATTACAAAATTCACAACACACTAAGTGTGTGCCGTCAGGCCCCTACTCCACTACCACATATCTATAACCCAAAATCCATGTGTACGTGTGTGTATAGTGACTTTGTTATCGTGTGTGTATGCAAGTGTCTGTGCCTATGTTTGTGTTGCTTCACGGTCCCCGCTGTTCCATAAGGTGTATTTTTATCTGTTTTTAAAATCTGATTCTACTGCTTGCATCAGTTACCTGATGTGAAATAGAGTTCCATGTAGTCATGGCTCTATGTAGTTCTGTGCGCCTCCCATAGTCTGTTCTGGACTTGGGGACTGTGAAGAGACCTCTGATGGCATGTCTTGTGGGGTATGCATGGGTGTCTGAGCTGTGTGCTAGTCGTTTAAACAGACAGCTCAGTGCTTTCAACATGTCAATACCTCTCAGAAATACCAGGAGTGATGAAGTCAATCGCTCCTATACTTTGAGCCAGGAGACATTGACATGCATTTTATTAATGTTAGCTCTCTGTGTACATTTAAGGGCCAGCCTTGCTGCCCTGTTCTGAGCCAATTGCAATTTTCCTAAGTCCCTCTTTGTGGCACCTGACCACACGACTGAACAGTAGTCCAGGTGCGACAAAACTAGAGCCTGTAGGACCTGCCTTGTTGATAGTGCTGTTAAGAAGGTAGAGCAGCACTTCATTATGGACAGACTTCTCCCCATCTTAGCTACTGTTGTATCAATATGTTCTGACCATGACAGTTTACAATCCAGGGTTACTCCAAGCAGTTTAGTCACCTCAACTTGCTAAATTTCCACATTATTTATTACCAGATTTAGTTGAGGTTTAGTGAATGATTTGTCCCAAATACAATGCTTTTAGTTTTTGAAATATTTAGGACTAACTTATTCCTTGCCACCCATTCTGAAACGAACTGCAGCTTGTTGTTAAGTGTTACAGTCATTTCAGTTGCTGTAATAGCTGACGAACAGTTGAAGTTGGAAGTTTGCATACACCTTAGCCAAATACATTTAAATTCAGTTTTTCACAATTCCTGACATTTAATCCTCGTAAATATTCCCTGTCTTAGGTCTGTTAGGATCACCACTTTATTTTAAGAATGTGAAATGTCAGAATAATAGTAGAGAGAATGATTTATTTAAGCTTTTATTTATTTCATCACATTCCCAGTGAGTCAGAAGTTTACATACACTCAATTAGTATTTGGTAGCATTGCCTTTAAATTGTTTAACTTGGGTCAAACGTTTCGGTAGCCTTCCACAAGCTTCCCACAATAAGTTGGGTGCATTTTGGCCCAATTCCTCCAGACAGAGCTGGTGTAACTGAGTCAGGTTTGTAGGCCTCCTTGCTCGCACACGCTTTTTCAGTTCTGTTCACACATTTTCTATAGGATTGAGGTCAGGGCTTTGTGATGGCCACTCCAATACCTTGACTTTGTTGTCCTTAAGCCATTTTGCCACAACTTTGGAAGTATGCTTGGGGTCATTGTCCATTTGGAAGACCCATTTGCGACTAAGCTTTAACTTCCTGACTGATGTCTTGAGATGTTGCTTCAATATATCCACATAATTTTCCTTCCTCATGATGCCATCTATTTTGTGAAGTGCACCAGTCCCTCTTGCAGCAAAGCACCCCCACAGCATGATGCTGCCACCCCTTGTGACACTCTGGCTCCACGGACCTTGATATTTGAGCCAGGGTTGTTTAGTTTCATTGTTTGGGTGTATTTCTATGTTGGGGATTTCTGGTTGTGCATTTTCTATGTTTGGTTAATTGTTCTTGATTAGTCGTATGACTCCCAATCGGAGGTAACGAGTGTCAGCTGTCGGCTCGTTATCTCTGATTGGGAGCCATATTTATACTGTGTGAGTTCACTTTGTGTTGTGGGTTATTGTTTCTTTGTTGCTGTTAGTAGTATTCAGTATAGAACTTCACGGATCGTCATTTGTTGTTTTCTTCGTGGTTGCTTTAAGTTAATAAAGTCATCATGTTCACTCGCAACGCTGCGCATTGGTCTCCTCCTTCAGACGATCGTGACAGAATAACCCACCAAAAAAGGACCAAGCAGCGCGTCCAGGAGCAAGGGGTCTGGACACAGGAGTTATGGATGCCTCCTAAGGACTTTTGGACATGGGAGGAGATTCGGGCTGGAAAGGGTCCTTGGGCACAACCGGAGGAACATCATCGCCCTCGTGAAGAGCTGGAGGCAGCTGCAGCCGAGAGGAGGTGGTCTGAGGAGGAATATCACCGCCCTCGTGAAGAGCTGGAGGCAGCTGCAGCCGAGAGGAGGTGGTATGAAGAGGAAGCGCGGAGTCGAGGCTGGAAGCCCGTGGTTACTCCCCAAAAAATTTTTTGGGGGGCACATGGCTTGGGCGCCTGGGCAGCAGGAGGCTGCCACAGGGAGAAAAGGAGAGAAGGCTATCGGATTACGGGAGCCATTGGCGAGTAGAGGGAGGGAAGTTGTTGTGGCACGGCATGAGAGACTGAAGTGTGTTCCCAGTCTGGTCCGGTCCGTTCTTGATCCCCAGTTAAGGCCAGTGGTGGGTGTTCCCGGTACGGTCCGGCCTGTTCCTACTCCACGCACCAGGTCCACGATGTGCGTCGCCAGCCGGCCTGAACTGGCCGTCTGCCCAACGGCGCCTGAACTGCCCGTCTGCCCAACGCCGTCTGAACTGCCCGTCTGCCCAACGCCGTCTGAACTGCCCGTCTGCCCAACGGCGCCTGAACTGCCCGGCTGCCCAACGCCGTCTGAACTGCCCGTCTGCCCAACGCCCGTCTGAACTGCCCGTCTGCCCAACGCCGTCTGAACTGTCCGTCTGCCCAACGCCGTCCTGAACTGCCCGTCTGTACTGAGCCTGCAAAGCCGCCCGTCTGCCATGAGCCTTCAGAGCCGTCCGCCAGACCGGGAGCCGCTAGAGCTCTCCGCCAGACAGGATCAGCCAGAGCCTTCCGCCAGACAGGATCAGCCAGAGCCTTCCGCCAGACAGGATCAGCCAGAGCCTTCCGCCAGACAGGAGCAGCCAGAGCCTTCCGCCAGACAGGAGCAGCCAGAGCCTTCCGCCAGACAGGAGCAGCCAGAGCCTTCCGTCAGACCGGATCAGCCAGAGCCTTCCGCCAGACAGGATCAGCCAGAGCCTTCCGCCAGCCATGAGCAGCCAGACCCGTCAGCCAGCCATGAGCAGCCAGATCCGTCAGCCAGCTATGAGCAGCCAGATCCGTCAGCCAGCCATGAGCAGCCAGATCCGTCAGCCAGCCATGAGCAGCCAGATCCGTCAGCCAGCCACGAGCAGCCAGATCCGTCAGCCAGCCATGAGCAACCAGATCCGTCAGCCAGCCATGAGCAGCCAGACCCGTCAGCCAGCCATGAGCAGCCAGACCCGTCAGCCAGCCATGAGCAGCCAGATCCGTCAGCCAGCCATGAGCAGCCAGATCCGTCAGCCAGCCATGAGCAGCCAGATCCGTCAGCCAGCCGCGAGCAGCCAGATCCGTCAGCCCGCCAGGATCCGCCAGATCCGTCAGCCAGCCAGGATCCGCCAGAGCCGTCCTGCCAGGATCCGCCAGAGCCGTCCAGCCAGGATCCGCCAGAGCTGTCCAGCCAGGATCCGCCAGAACCGTCTAGCCAGGATCCGCCAGAGCCGTCCCAGCCAGGATCCGCCAGAGCCGTCCAGCAAGGATCCGCCAGAGCCGTCCAGCCAGGATCCGCCAGAGCCGTCCAGCCAGGATCCGCCAGAGCCGTCCAGCCAGGATCCGCCAGAGCCGTCCAGCCAGGATCCGCCAGAGCCGTCCAGCCTGGATCCGCCAGAGCCGTCCCGCCAGGATCCGCCAGAGCCGTCCCGCCAGGATCCGCCAGAGCCGTCCCGCCAGGATCCGCCAGAGCCAGCCAGCCAGAGGATCCGCCATCTAGTCAGGTACTGCCCCTTAGTCCGGTACTGCCCCGTAGTCCGGTGCCGCCCTTAATCCAGTGGGGTTTAGTTGGGGGGTGGTCATGAGGAAGGGAATACGGAAGCGGATAGTGACTAAGGTGGGGTGGGGACCACGACCTGGGCCAGAGCCGCCACCAGGGACAGACGCCCACCCAGACCCTCCCCGAGACTGTATGCTGGTGCGCCCGGAGGTCGCACCTTTAGGGGGGTAATGTGACACTCTGGCTCCACGGACCTTGATATTTGAGCCAGGGTTGTTTAGTTTCATTGTTTGGGTGTATTTCTATGTTGGGGATTTCTGGTTGTGCATTTTCTATGTTTGGTTAATTGTTCTTGATTAGTCGTATGACTCCCAATCGGAGGTAACGAGTGTCAGCTGTCGGCTCGTTATCTCTGATTGGGAGCCATATTTATACTGTGTGAGTTCACTTTGTGTTGTGGGTTATTGTTTCTTTGTTGCTGTTAGTAGTATTCAGTATAGAACTTCACGGATCGTCATTTGTTGTTTTCTTCGTGGTTGCTTTAAGTTAATAAAGTCATCATGTTCACTCGCAACGCTGCGCATTGGTCTCCTCCTTCAGACGATCGTGACACCCCTGTGCTTCACGGTTGGGATGGTGTTCTTCGGCTTGCAAGCAACCCCCTTTTTCCTCCAAACATAACGATGGTCATTATGGACAAACAGTTCTATTTTTTTTTTATCAGACCAGAGGACATTTCTCCAAAAAGTACGATCTTTGTCCCCATGTGCAGTTGCAAACCGTAGTCTGGCTTTTTTAATGGCGGTTTTGGAGCAGTGGCTTCTTCCTTGTTGAGCGGCCTTTCAGTTTATGTCGATATAGGACTCGTTTTTACTGTGGATATAGATACTTTTGCACCTGTTTCCTCCAGCATCTTCACAAGGTCCTTTGCTGTTGTTCTGGGATTGATTTGCACTTTTCACACCATGGTGCGTTCATCTCTAGGAGACAGAACGCATCTCCTTCCTGAGCGGTATGACGGCTACGTGGTCCCATGGTGTTTATACTTGTGTACTATTGTTTGTACAGATGAACGTGGTACCTTCAGACGTTTGGAAATTGCTCCCAAGGATGAACCAGACTTGTGGAGGTCTACAATCTTTTTTCTGAGGTCTTGGCTGATTTCTTTTGATTTTCCCATGATGTCAAGCAAAGAGACACCGAGTTTGAAGGAAGGCCTTGAAATACATCCACAGGTACACCTCCAATTGACTCAAATGATGTCAATTAGCCTATCAGAAGCTTCTAAAGCCATGACATCATTTTCTGGAATGTTTCAAGCTGTTTAAAGGCACAGTCAACTTAGTGTATTGTGATGCCACGAGAGGCTACCGCTTCCAGCGGGGTTGCCCAAGTAGTGCAAGGAGTCCAGGTTCAACCAAAACAAGGATTTTTATTAAAGGTCTTCGGCAACTAACGAAATTATAACACAATTCTCTTCTTCCCCGAGCCCACCCTCCAGACCGTGTCTCTCCCCTTCCAAAAACAACTCCAGCCTATCAGCCCCTCATTGGTTTCAGCTGCGTGGGAAGATTGGCCACAGAGGGTTGGAGTTCCCGACCATACCAGCAGATGGAGCCATAGCTGTCTGGGTTTGCAGCCACCTCAGGGGGATGTAACGTCCCTCCAGGACACAGCCTCTCGTGACATCACACATCCCCCTCCTCGGGACCGACGTCCTCGTCGGGGTAAAGGCAGTGAAGAAGGCATCACGCCGGGAGAGGGCGTCCGCATTTCCGTGGTGCTTGCCAGCCCTGTGGACAACCGAAAAGTTAAACGGTTGCAAGCTCAAAAACCATCTGGTTACTCTACTGTTTGATTCCTTGTTCTTGGCCATCCACTGCAGAGGGGCGTGATCAGATACCACCATGAAACGTCGGCCCAGGAGATAGAACCGAAGGGACTCCAGGGCCCAGACTACAGCCAGACATTCCTTCTCCACCGTTGAATAGTTCTTCTCTCTTGGAAGTAACTTCCTGCTTAGGTAGAGAATGGGATGTTCTTCCCCCGTCATGTGCCTGGGTGAGGACAGCACCCAGACCCACCTCCGAAGCATCCGCTTGGACCATGAATTCCTTCTTGAAGTCTGGTGCCACCAGGATCGGACTGGAGCAGAGTGCTCGCTTCAGGTTGCGGAAAGCCGCCTCCGCCGCAGGGTTCCACTTCACCATTCGTGAGTGGCGTTTGGTCGTCAGCTCCGTCAATGGTGCCGCTATGGTAGCAAAATCTGCAATAAAGCGTCTATAGTAGCCAGCGAGGCCCAAAAATGACCTTACTTGCTTCTTGTTGATGGGCTGCGGCCAGTCCTGTATGGCCCGCAGTTTGGCTTCCTGTGGTTTGACCAACCCCCGCCCAATGGTGTACCCCAGGTAGTTTGTCTCACTGAAGGCCACCTTGCACTTCTTCGGGTTTGCCGTGAGCCCTGCTTCCCTGAGCGAATCCAGCACCGCTTGTACCCGGGGTAGGTGGCTGGCCCAATCCTGACTTTGTATAACCACATCATCCAAATAAGCCGCTGCGTACTCTTGTGGGGCGCAAGGACTCGATCCATCAGGCGTTGGAACGTGGCAGGTGCCCCGTGGAGACCAAACGGAAGTCGGGTATACTGGTAGAGCCCCTCCGGGGTGGCAAAGGCTGTCTTCTCCTTAGACGCCGGGGTCAAGGGCACCTGCCAGTAGCCTTTTGTGAGATCAAGAGTGGTTATGAAACGAGCATGCCCCAAGGAGTCTATTAAATCATCGACACGAGGCATTGGGTATGCATCAAATTCAGACACTTCATTCAACTTTCGATAGTCATTACAAAATCGTACTGAACCGTCTGGCTTGGGAACTAGTACTATGGGACTTGCCCAGGCACTGTGGGACTCTTCGATTACTCCCAACTCCCGCATCTTCCTTACCTCCTTCTGTATAACCACTTTACGAGCCTCTGGCACGCGGTACGGGCGCTGGTTTACCGTTCGGCCAGGCATGGTGCGGATCTCATGTTGGACCACCTCTGTGTGACCGGGAAGGGAGGAGAAGACATCCTGGTTCTGCTCCACGAGTTCCAGGGCCATCTGTCGTTGATGTGGGGACAGATTTGGACCCAGCTGAACCTCTTCTCGCGCCGGTTCCTGGGTCTCTGTGGGGGTAGAGAGCTAAACAGCGCCTCTCTGGCGTGCCACTTCTTTAAAAGGTTAACATGATAAATCTGCTCAGTTTTCCTCTTATCTGGTTGCCTCACCTTGTAGTTTACTTCTCCCATGCGTTCAATGACCTCATATGGTCCTTGCCAGGTTGCCAGGAATTTGCACTCAACGGTTGGCACCAGGACCAGCACTCTGTCCCCCGGCTTAAACTCCCTGGGCTGAGCAGATCTGTTGTAGGAGGCTTGCTGTTGCCGCTGACTGGCCTCCATGTGTTCCCGCATCATGGGATAGATGGCCTTCATTCTCTCCCTCATAGCCCCTACATGGTCGATCAGTGTCCGCTGTTGGCATGGCTGCTCCTCCCAGGCCTCCTTGGCGATGTCGAGCAGTCCTCTGGGTCTGTAGGAAAGCAAGAGCTCAAAGGGTGAAAAACCAGTAGAAGACTGAGGTACCTCTCTCACCGCAAACAATATGTATGGTAACAGCTGATCCCAGTTGCGCCCATCTTCCCCTACCGCTTTCCGCAGCATGGATTTTAGTGTTTTGTTAAAACGTTCGACTAGGCCATCTGTCTGGGGGTGGTAGACCGAGGTTCTCAGCTGTTTGATTTTCAGTAAAGCACAGAGTTCTTTCATCACCCTGGACATGAATGGAGTCCCTTGGTCCGTCAATATCTCTTTTGGGATTCCCAGACTAGTTGAGAGACGGAACAGCTCCTTGGCGATTTGTCTGGATGTAGCCTTCCTCAGCGGAATGGCCTCCGGGTACCGGGACGCATAGTCCAGAATGACCAGAATGTATTGATGTCCCCTGGCACTTTTCGGTAAGGGCCCGACTATGTCTAATCCAATCCTCTCAAAAGGAGTTTCGATAATGGGCAAGGGAATGAGCGGGTTTCTATATGTGGGCTTTGGCGCAACCTGCTGACACTCAGGGCAACTACGGCAGTAGTTCTCTATCTCTTTGTGTACTCCTGGCCAAAAGAAACGTTGCATGATTCTTTCCTTAGTCTTCTCTACCCCCAAGTGGGCCCCTAGCGGGTGTGTGTGGGCTAGGTTGAGTACTGTGGCCCGATAGGGCTGTGGCACGAGGAGCTGCTCATGCACTTCCTCATTTTTCTTGACTATCTGATATACTAACCCCCGGTTTACTGCGAAATGGGGGTAAGTAGGGGTTGTCTTATCACCTAACACTACACCTTCTAATACCTGCACATTTCCTAAGGCATTTGCAAGAGTAGGATCTTGTAATTGAGCCGTACCATACTGGCCTGTGAGAGGGGGAAGCTCTTGGGTGCCTGGGACGTCTTCTTCACTGGAGAACGGAGCACTTTCCTGGGCTGCGTTCTCTTCTCCCGTATCCGGACCAGTCTCGGTGTCGGTCTGGGCACCTGCCATCCCTATCAGAGCCCGGGCGGGAGTGAGTAACTCGGAGGATTGCACCGGAGCCTTCCCAGGATGAGTCTTGCCTCTCCGTTTCCGAGGTACTCGGGTTATCCTCTCCTGAGACTCTCTCCAGAGTGGGTAAAAGGCTGGGCAGTCTCGTCCAATTAGGACAGGGACGGGGAGGGAATCAACCACCCCCGCCGTCGTGTGTATGGTTCCCCGTGTGCTGGTCATTGTAAGTTCAGTAATGGGGTATTCTCTGGTGTCCCCATGGACACAGGAAACTGGGAGGACTTTCCCCGGGGTCAGACACGTTGGGCCCACCAAATCCTTACGCACCAGGGTGGCCCGGCTACCAGAATCCAGTAAGGCCTCCACATCATGGTGATTCACAGTTACCGGGCAGGTGGGGGTCGATCTGGGCCGCCATCTACGACTCCCAAGAGCGAGGCAAAACGATGTGTGGGTGCTGAGCTGGAGGACTCCGCAGTGGGCATAGGTTCATCGGCTGGTTTCCCACACTGCCAGGAGATATGTCCCATCTCCCCACACCGGTAACACTGTCGAGGTTCCCCATCCTGGTGTACTCTTCTTGGACCCGCCTGGTTTCTGGCTCCCCCTGGAGCCGGGATAAGTCCTGACGCGGCGGGGTTCGAGACCTTGGGGTCCTTTGGACGGGTTTTCCCCATTTGTGGTGGGGCCGCCCTCCTGGGGTCTTTTCGGGAAGCATTCAGCATCTCCGCTGTGGCCTGGTACTTTTCCACAGCTTCCACGGTCAGATCCGCCGTGGTCAAGGCCTGTTGACTGATGAACCGTTTTGCCTCATAAGGCAGGGCGCGTAGGTAACGATCCACCACAACGGCCTCCACCACCGCCGCTGCTGTATTCCTCTGCGGATCCAGCCATTTCCTTGCGATTCGGACAAGTTCATGCATCTGCGCCCGAGGAGGTTGGTCTGGTTGGAAGGTCCAACTGTGAAAGCGCTGGGCCATACCAAACTTTGTGAGTCCATATCTGCTGAGGATCTCAGACTTCAGGGCATCATAGTCAGTAACCTGGTCAGGGCCCAGGTCCCGGACAGCATTCAGCGCTTCCCCGGTTAGAAAGGGGGCTAACAGACCAACCCACTGTTGCTTGGGCCAGGCTTCCCTAGTGGCCGTGGCCTCAAATGCATGCAGGTATGCCTCAATGTCATCGGTAGCTCCCATCTTAGATATAAAGTCACTTGCCTTTATTGGGCGGGTATTTTGGACCACCCTCTGTCTCTGCAACTGCAATTCCTCTGCCTTCAGAAGGTTGGCTTTCTTTTGCTCCTCCAAGAGCGCCACGTTTGCTTGCATCTGGGCTTGCTGGCCAGCAACAAGGGCTTTCAATATGTCCTCCATTTCAGTCGGCGGGGAGCCTACGGCCAACTTGGAAAACTGGGTGATCAAACCTTCGGTAACCTCCTCTGACATGCACTATTAACGCTTGAGCGTGCCCGTATTCTCCACCATCTGTGATGCCACGAGAGGCTACCGCTTCCAGCGGGGTTGCCCAAGTAGTGCAAGGAGTCCAGGTTCAACCAAAACAAGGATTTTTATTAAAGGTCTTCGGCAACTAACGAAATTATAACACAATTCTCTTCTTCCCCGAGCCCACCCTCCAGACCGTGTCTCTCCCCTTCCAAAAACAACTCCAGCCTATCAGCCCCTCATTGGTTTCAGCTGCGTGGGAAGATTGGCCACAGAGGGTTGGAGTTCCCGACCATACCAGCAGATGGAGCCATAGCTGTCTGGGTTTGCAGCCACCTCAGGGGGATGTAACGTCCCTCCAGGACACAGCCTCTCGTGACATCACAGTATGTAAATGTCTGACCTACTGGAATTGTGATACAGTGAATTATAAGTGAAATAATCTGTCTGTAAACAATTGTTGGAAAAATAACTTGTGTCATGCACAAAGTAGATGTCGTAACCGACTTGCCAAAACTATAGTTTGTTAACAAGAAATTTGTGGAGTGGTTGAAAAATGAGTTTTAATGACTCCAACCTAAGTGTATGTAAACTTCCGACAACTGTATATAGTGTTGAGTCATCCGCATACATAGACACACTGGCTTAACTCAAAGCCAGTGGCATGTCGTTATTAAAGATTGAAAAAGGTAAGGGGCCTAGACAGCTGCCCTGGGGAATTCCTGATTCTACCTGGATTATGTTAGAGAGGCTTCCATTAAAGAACACCATAAAGCCATAACACATACGTTTTTCCAGCAGCAGACTATGATCGATAATGTCAAAAGCCGCACTGAAGTCTACAAAACAGCCTCCACAATCTTTTTAGCATACATTTCTCTCAGCCAATCATCAGTCACTTGTGTAAGTGCTGTGATGGTTTAATGTCCTTCCCTATAAGCGTGCTTAAAGTCTGTTGTCAGTATGAAAATGTATGCACTCACTAACTGTAAGTTGCTCTGTATAAGAGTGTCTGCTAAATGACAAAATAAATAAATAAATAATAATCAAAAAAAAAAAAATTGTTTACTGTAAAATAGCATTGTATCTGGTCAAACACCATTTTCTCCAAAACTAACGGTTGGTAACAGGCTGATTGGTCGGCTATTTGAGCCAGTAAAGAGGGCTTTACTATTCTTAGGAAGCGGAATGACATTTTCTTCCCTCCAGGCCTGAGGGCACACACTTTCTAGTAGGCTTAAATTGAAGATATGGCAAATAGGAGTGGCAATATCGTCCGCTATTATCCTCAGTAATTTTCCATCCAAGTTGTCAGACCCCGGTGGCTTGTCATTGTTGATAGACAACAATCATTTTTTCACCTCTTCCACACTCACTTTACAATTCTTGTCTTTCATAATTTGGTCAGATATACTTGGATGTGTAGTGTCAGCATTTGTTGCTGGAATATCATGCCTAAGTTTGCTTATCTTGCCAATGAAAAAATCATTAAAGTAGTTGGCAATATCAGTCGGTTTTGTAATGAATGAGCCATCTGATTCAATGAATGATGGAGCTGAGTTTGCCTTTTTGCTCCAAAGCTTTTTACTATCATTTATCTTTGTTTCATACGATAGTTTCTTCTTATTTTTATTCAGTTTAGTCACATGATTTCTCAATTTGCAGTACGTTTGCCAATCAGTTGTGCAGACAGACTTGCCATTCCTTTTGCCTCATCCCTCTCAACCATACAATTTTTCAATTCGTCATCAATCCATGGGGATTTAACAGTTTTTACAGTCATTTTCTTAATGGGTTCATGCTTATTAGTAACTGGGATTAGCAATTTCATAAATGTGTCATGTGCAACGTCTGTTTGCTCCTCATTACACACCACGGACCAACAAATATTATTTACATCAACAACATAGGAATCACTACAAAACGTATTGTATGACCTCTTATACACTATATTAGGCCAAGCCTTTGGAACTTTGGTTTTCCTAGTTATGGCTACTATATTTTGTGATCACTAGAGCCGATGGATCTGGATACTGCTTTCAAGCACATTTCTGCAGCATTAGTAAAGATGTGATCAATACATTTTGATGATTTCATTTCTGCACTGTTTGTAACTACCCTGGTAGGTTGAATGATAACCTGAACCAGGTTGCAGGCACTGGTTACAGTTTGAAGCTTTTTCTTGAGTGGGCAGCTTGATGAAAGCCAGTCATTATTTTAATCACCCAGAAAATATACCTCTCTGTTGATATCACATACATTATCAAGCATTTCACACGTTATCCAGATACACCGGCTAGTCGGATAACGAAAAACGACAAGACGGAGATGCATCCAACATTGGTGAACGCCGTCCAGCCACCGGCGTAGGAAAGGTGAAGATTCCACAGTTTCTTACATAGGCTGGCTACCTGCGTGATCAAGGAAGCCACCTCAAGCCTATAATCCTCGGCAAGCAAACAACTGCTGCATTGGAACTCTGAGTGATCCAGTTTGTCCCGAATCAAAGCGCAGTAGATACAGCTCCTACAGCGCTGGAACCGTTCATTTACCTCTACAGACACAGAGGGCTCCATTGGAAAACTCATCTGGGACTAATATCATTAGCTTGATGGCTAACGTTAGCAGTTTTTGCTCTTTCAAGCAGACTTTAACCTGTCAGTTAAGCAGGATTCCAGGACAAGAAATAACGGTCCTAGCTGTTAAAAGCAAACCGCGTCGCGGAATCCATGCAAAAACAAGTTTGGTATTTATGTTAAACAAAGATTGGTTATGTTTTAGTTAAAATAACAAACCGAGTGTTTCCATTATACAGTGTTCAGCTGCGCACTCTGATGACACGCGCACAGACAAACACACATTTTAGTCATTTAGCAGACGCTCTTATCCAGAGCGACTTACAGTTAGTGAATACATTTTTTTTTTTTTTACTGGCCCCCCGTGGGAATCGAACCCACAACCCTGGCGTTGCAAACACCATGCTCTATCAACTGAGCTACATCCCTGCCGGCCATTCCCTCCCCTACCCTGGACGACGCTGTGCCAATTGTGCGCCGTCCATGAGTCTCCCGGTCGCGGCCGGCAGCGACAGAGCCTGGATTTGAACCAGGATCTCTAGTGGCACAGTTAGCACTGTGATGCAGTGCCTTAGACCACTGCGCCACTCAGCATTGACCTCAGACCATTTTGAAAACGATAGTCCTTCAATCAATGACAGATATACAGTCAGGTCCAAAATTATTAACACCCTTGATAAAGATGAGCAAAAAAGACTGTATAAAATAAATAATACAAATACTGAGCTGTATTGTATGCTCATAAAAATGGGAATATTATATTATTTTATACTAATTCAATTACTCAGAGAAATAGATTTTTTAAACAAGTAATACTCTCTAAAAGATAGGGGTCAACATTATTGGCACCCCTGTTTTCAATACCTTTTATACCTCACCTTGTGAGGATAATGTTACTGAGCCTTTTGATAGAATGTTTTATGAGTTGGAGAACACATTGGGAGGGATCTTAGACCATTCCTCCACACAGAATGTTTCCAGATCCTTGATAACCTTCGTCTGCACTTATGGACTGCCCTCTTCAATTCACACCACATGTTTTCAATGGGGTTCAAGTCCGAAAATGTTGATTTTGTGGTTAATTAACCATTTCTTTGTGGATTTTTATGTGTGCTAGGGGTTAACTCCCTTCATATGTAACTTCATTAATTAAGTTAAGAATCATAAGTTACCAAACCCGTTCTCAGGAATGGATAACACTATAGATCCCTTCAGTCTCCACAGATTTGGGAAAAACTTATTCTTTTTTTTTGCCCCTAAGTTGTGGAACAATCTGCAGAGTTCACTGCAGTTAGATGTGCTGGTGCCACTCAGCCAGTTTAAATTATTGATTGAGGACCTCTATGTAGTTGAATGTGATTGCTTTTATTAAATATGTTTATTTTGTTATTGTGTGCTGAATTATATTGTTTTATACACATATATGTGTATGTTGTTTTATTATTCTGTTTTTATTGTAATGTATACAGGGCTGTCTTGTAAAATAAATGTTTAATCTCAATGTGACTCCCTGTTTAAATAAAGGTTAAATAAAAAGCATTGTCTTGCTGGAATATCCACCTGCAGCCAAGTTTCAGCCTCCTGGCAGAGGCAACCAGGTTTTTGACTAAAATGTCCTGGTACTGGGTAAAGTTAATGATACTGTTGATCTTAACAAGGGCCCCAGTGGACCAGTGGAAGCAAAATAGCCCAAAGTTCCACCACCATATTTTACAGAAGGTATGGTGCTCTTTTCTGCTTATACAGTGGATTCGGAAAGTATTCAGACCCATTCCCTTTTTCCACATTTTGTTATGTTACAGCCTTATTCTAAAATTGATTAAATTGTTTTTTTCCCCTCATCAATCTAGACACAATACCCCATAATGACAAAGCAAAAGCAGGTTTTTAGAATTTGTTGCAAATGTTAAAAAAAATATTGAAATATTACATTTACATAAGTATTCAGACCCTTTACTCAGTACTTTGTTGAAGCACCGTTGGCAGCGATTACAGCCTCGACTCGTCTTGGGTATGACGTTACAAGCTTGGCACACCTGTATTTGGGGAGTTTCTCCCATTCTTCTCTGCAGATCCTCTCAAGCTCTGTCAGGTTGGATGGGGAGCGTCGCTGCACAGCTATTTTCAGGTCTATCCAGAGATGTTCGATTGGGTTCAAGTCCGGGCTCTGGCTGGGCCACTCAAGGACATTCAGAGACTTGTTTCGAAGCCACTCCTTATACAATTGTATTAGTATAAAATAATATTATTTTTTATCATACAATACAGCTCAGTATTTGTATTATTTATTTTATACAGTCTTTTTTACTAATCTTTATCAAGGGTGCCAATCATTTTGGACCTGACTGTATATGCTTGACCATGACTTGATTGATCATAATCAGTCAATTTACTTTTATCTTTACTATTATCTGAACTACTATGTTTTTTTCGGAGTGATAAACATTTTGTGATGGTATTGTAGTATATGAAGAATTATGACTTTGCTAATGTTTTAAAGTGGAACCTGAGAGGATGTTTATTCCGTTTCAGAGGGAGCCATTTTGTAGTGACACCCCAGATGGGACAGAGAAGTCTGTGTGTTGTAGACAGGGGATTGGACAGTAGAGGGAGCCACCCATATCTTGGGAAAATTATAAGTACTGGGTTTAAACAAAGAAGAGCAGAGCGGACATTGTAATTTGGAAAACACTGCTCTCCGGGTGATCATGACATCTGTAAACTTATGCTGAAATCTTGTGATATTAATAAAACTTATGATCAAAGTTCAGTATAAGCGGACTCCTTTGTTTAACAGCAATAATTAGCAACATTGACTCGACACTACAGAATGGCGTCACGAACAGGATCGGTCTGCGTCTCTCCTTTGTTCCATTCATGGGCGCCGAGCTGACTCTCGTTCCAAAGTCATGGCCAGATAAGGGTGAGTTTCCTCACCACTTTGGGCATTTGTTAGTTCGGAGGCTATTTGAGTGTGCGCTGGGGAGATGTACCGTGTAAAGTACTTGTGTGTGTTGGTGTGGCTGTTATTGCTGTGGACTAGGGGTCTGTCATAACTATTCTAAATTTGGTTGCACTGGTGAACGGCGCAAATAGGGGGGAGTGTCCATAGAGATATTTTGCTTGAATAGGAATTCAAGAACAATCGATTGAGAGGAATAAGGCCAAGGTATACGTATACAAATTAGGACATTGCAAATCTGGAAAGACCTCTAAACAAGGCGATCTCTAGGATGGGCCGGAAATCCTGATAACACGTTAGGTGGGATTAGGTGAGTCCTGGGGACTGGAGACTGTGGTATATACATTATATTGCAAGTTACTGCTCATCTTATATTTGACGAAGTATATGTTTGATGTGACCGCTCATTGAATATCCATAACTCGCGGCAGCATAAAGTTAGGGACAAAGGAACAGGAATTTTGGCGCAATGTAGGTTACATGTTACATACATGCTACATGCTACATGCCACATGTTACATACATGCTACATGCTACATGCTACATGCTAACATGTGACCTTGGAGGGCCATTGAGATGGAATAAAGCCTCTTAAATTATGTTTGTGTGTGTAGAATTTAAGTTCTATGCTTTGTGAGCTCTGTTAAATGTTATTGTTTGGCTATGAGGAGAAAACGGAGATACAGCGGGACTGTTAACTTTCTGTTTGGCTTGGGGAGAGAGCTGCTTGAGGGCTCCGTCCACGCTGAAATCGTATTGGTGAATGAACTGCGCATGCGTGTGATTTTATGACTTTAGAGTTACGTAGGGAGAATATGCCACTGCCTACACTGGGTGCTGGGACACGCAGACTCAGAAGCAGACCGAGAGAGATTTGAACACGAATGGAATGTTCTAGTTGTTACATAGGCTGTTGTTTAATGATGAAGCTATTTGTTGAGATCTATTGAATTGATAAATGAGAGAGATATGTTGACAGATAAAAAAAATAAAAAAATTTTTTTTTATTGAGCTATCTATAATTATTCCTGAGTTAATTCTTAGAGCGAATATGACTGGAGGAATATTGAATTGTTGAAGTAACTCAGTGATTGCATAAACTACTAAATTCTTGTCTGTTTCTTTGTTCTTTTGTCATATGAGAGACGATAAGAGGAACGAGATGAGAGGAGAGAGAGAAAGAGAGGAAGTGCTGACGTGTACATCATGTGACAGGGTGTGACGCGACAAGAGGCTGCTGCGACAGGATCAAGTCAAAAGAGAATCAGGCTAGTGCTGTTCTGTTTACAAAGCCTTCCCCTACAGGATGTTTGATGTTATGACAATTTGACAAAGACTGATCAATTGAAGTAATTGCTTATTGGAGTTTTTGTGCATGAGTGGGTTTGATTAGAGTTGTGTTGGGAATCGAGTACCGACATTATTCTGTAAAATTAAGATAATTGGGTGCTTATTAAATAATGGGGTTTGTGAGTACTGTAGTGTTGCTGGATTATAGGTATTTTCTTTTTGGATTGCTCTGAAGTTGTCTACTTTCCTGTACTTTTCCTGATTGAAGGTGGTAAGATAGCCACTAATTGATAAATTAGTAAAATAGGAAATAGAATTTTTTTTTTTTTGATTATTCATGAATTTATTGATTAATTGTTTAATAATTAAAAAAATTAAAATTACAAAATTTGGTTAATTATTTTTGAATATTCATATTTTTATTGATTAATTTTTATTATTTAGAAGAAGAATTTTTTTTTTTTTTTTTTTAGTTTATATAAAAAATTAAAGGGAGGACACTATAAGCTATATATTCTAAAGTAATAAAAATAATTCACAATAAAGGAATATAAAAGAGTTGTTACAATGGGGAAAAGGATATCAGGACTATGAAGGTAATTACACCTGTTGATATAGTACAAAATAGTAATCCTTTAGTTAATGGTATTGCTAGGTTATCCGGCAAATGGAACAAACGTTGGCCTGACATTGAACAACCATGGCCAGTGGAAGGGACTCTTAACCCTGACGTCATCAACATCATGAAAGTGCTTCTGTCAATTTACAAGGCAGATCAAAAGAAGGGGGAAAAAAGGGAACAACGTAAAGAAAAGAGACAAAGAGAGCTGGGTGTTCTTAAGCTGTTTGAAGATGAAGGACAAAAACTGATGAAAGATACCAACGATAAGAGAAACAAAGGTATAGAGAAAATGCTAAAGGAAGAGAAGGTGACAGAAAAACTAATGGCAGAAGTCAGTATACCTTTCTCACATACGGATTTAGCAAAAAGACCCCCACCTTATGAGAAAGAAGTAGAGCTTAAGGACGTCTATCCTCAGCTTCCGGTGATCATCCAGGAGGCTGATTATTGCATCAGAGATGAAGATGAACGAATAATAGAGAGAGGACAAGCAGAAACGACCATAAAAATGAATCCAAAACTCCAGAAGTAAGAAAAAACCGAGATGTCTGGAAACTAAGAGAAGAATGAGGTTCGGAAAGATGAAGACAAAGATGAAGACTTGGAGATTAAAGGTGCTTTGTTACGAACCCCGTGGCTCTAAACATCTAGGGTGGATGGACATGAGACCCGTAACATAAATTCATGTAAATTATAAGTGTGACATGGAATAGTGAGAACAAATAAGACACAACTACCATGAACTACCGTCAAACACAAAGTGTTTATTTATGAACACACGGTAAGGGTTTGGGAAAAAGGGCTGAGCAGGACCCAAGAAATGAAACAATAGTGTAAAACCCCCTAAACTGATCTAGCCTGCCTAAAGAACCGCTAGGCTACTGCTACCATACAAAAATACAGTGGGTGGTCCGCTCAGGTCTAACTGGTGTTTATAGACAGATTTCGTCCCTACGGGTAATGTACGCCCAAGGGCATCTAGCTTAAACCCCCCTTTCCCAAAAAAACACACAAAGCTACTAAACAGGGTAATCATCAACTAGCGATTACACAACACACAGGACACCACCGTGTCCATACTCACATATGGCAAAAAGTCTCTCTCTCTCAACAAACACAAGTCTAGTTTTTATAAAATGGGATGTGTGATTGAACAAACGAATAACAGGTGGTGCAATTAACAGGAATGTTCACTGATTGGTCCAATCAGCAGACACCTCAACGACCACCAATCAGGAACATACAGGACACCTGTGATTAGGGCAGAAAGAGTAGGAACACACAAAAACACAGGATACCTGTATCCGTAACACTCCCACCCTTAAAAGAGCAAACCAAAATGGTTTGCGACACACGTATTATCACAACACCCAAATTCACAAATCATCCTATCGGGATAACAAAAAAAAACCTAGATCATTACACACGAGACAAAGCATCTGCCAACACATTATCTAACCCCTTTTTGTGGCGGATCTCCAAATTATAATTTTGCACGACAAGTGCCCAACGCATAAGGCGTTGGTTCTGGTTGTACATCCGGTGGAGAAAAACTAAGGGGTTATGGTCAGTATACACTACCACTGGTAATGCACTGGAACCAACATAAACTTCAAAGTACTGCAGAGCTAACAACAAAGCTAGAGCTTCTTGTTCAATGGTGGAATAGTTTGTCTGACATTTGTTAAATTTCCGTGAAAAATAACAGACAGGATGGTCCACTCCACTCTGGTCTTGCTGCAGTAGAACAGCACCAGCACCTCTGGCACTTGCATCTACCTCCAGTTTAAACGGCCGCTCAAAATCTGGCGCAGCAAGAACAGGAGTACTACACAAGAGTGCTTTAGCAGTGTTGAAAGCAGTACAACAATCTTCAGACCATACAAATTTTCTCGCCGGACTGAGCAAATCCGTTAATGGAGCAACTACCGCAGAGAAATTTTTACAGAAACTACGGTAGTAGCCAACCATCCCTAAAAAACGGCGTAGCTCTCTTCTGGTGGTAGGTGCGGGAAATGCGTTTATAGCTGAGACCTTGGCATCTACAGGGCGCACCTGACCATGGCCGACCTGTTTACCAAGATAAGTAACAGTAGCCTTCCCAAACTCGCACTTTGCTAAGTTCAGGGTTAGAGAAGCGGTTGCTAGACGTTCACACACTACCCTTAGAGTGTTAACATGATCAGACCACTCAGTTGAATAAATGACCAGATCATCAAGGTAAGCACTACAATTAGGAACTCCAGCCAATACTGTGTTAACCAGGCGTTGGAAAGTGGCTGGTGCGTTCCGCATCCCAAATGCCATGACAGCATATTGTAGGAAGTGATCTGGGGTCACAAATGCAGAGATGTCGGAGGCACGTGGGGTTAACGGCACCTGCCAGTAACCTTTTAGAAGATCTAATTTGGTTACATAGGTAGCAGCACCAACAGTATCAATACAGTCATCCAGTCTGGGTAACGGGAACGAGTCGGGCACTGTGACAGCATTGACTTTCCGATAGTCCGTACATAATCTGGATGTCCCATCAGGTTTAGGAACCAGAATGCACGGAGAACTCCAAGGACTTGAACTTGGCATAGCCAGGTTATTCTCCAGCAAATAACCGACCTCACCCCTCATTATCTTTCTCTTAGCGACGTTGACACGATAAGGATGTTGCTTGATAGGTGCAGCGTTTCCAACATTAATGTCATGTTCTAACACATTTGTACATGTAGGAACATCATTAAAAAGACATGGAAAGCTGTGTAATAGTCTCACAATATCATCTGACTGTCTGTCCGTTAAATGAATCAGGCTTGACGGGAGAGACAGCAGCATCTCTGAATTGGGCAATCTAGCACACTGCTGCTGAGTATTGCGCAACTCCAAACCATCTCCGTCCACATCATTAACATGACCTCCCACTACAGCCGTAGCAGCAACAGAGACAGCCGCCTCGGCCAGTTTCTCTGGACTGTCTACCTGAGTAACGGGTCTGCTGTGGTATGTCTTCAACATGTTAACGTGGCACACCCGAGATTGGCGTTTTCTATCAGGAGTCTGTATCACATAGTCAGTTTCAGTTAGTTTCTTTTCAATGACATAAGGACCAGCGAAACGTGCTGACAATGACGCTCCTGGCACAGGCAACAACACAAGAACTCGGTCACCTGGCTGCAGTGAACGAGAAACAGCCTGTGTGTCATAGTGTCGTTTCATCCGTTTCTGTGAGGAAGACAGCGCTTCCTTTGCTAGAGCACAGGCAGCATGTAGGCGCTCACGAAAGCGACTAACGTAGTCCAACACATTTTCTTTCACACACAACTCTTGTGACAAAAACTGATCCTTAAGGACTTTCATAGGTCCTCTCATGGTGTGTCCAAACACCAGTTCAGCTGGGCTGAACCCTAGGGATTCCTGTACTGTCTCACGGACAGCAAACAACACTAGAGGAACTCCCTCATCCCAATCTTTCTCAGATTCCAAACAATATTTACGGAGCATAGACTTCAGGGTCTGATGCCAACGTTCAAGCGCACCCTGAGACTCTGGGTGATATGCGCTTGACACACGGTGTGTAACTGACAAGGATTTTAACACTTGTTTGAAAAGTTTAGAAAGGAAATTCGTACCCTGATCAGTTTGTATCACCTTAGGTAATCCAAAAGTTGAGAAGAATTTGATCAACGCTTTACTCACCACCGGAGCAGTAATCCTTCGCAGAGGAATGGCCTCTGGGTACCTGGTGGCCACACACATAATTGTCAACATAAACTGGTTACCAGATTTTGTTTTTGGTAATGGTCCAACACAATCAACCATCACATGTTCGAATGGTTCACCTATGGCCGGTATGGGACAAAGAGGCGCGGGGAAATAACCTGGTTCGGTTTCCCAACTACTTGACAGGTGTGGCAAGTCCGACAGAACTGAGCCACATCTTGTTTTAAACCAGGCCAAAAGAAATGTCGCAAAACACGATCATAAGTCTTGGTGACTCCCAGATGTCCGGACCACTGGTGATCATGAGCGAGGGATAAAACATTTTGTCGAAAGGCTGTAGGAATCACTATTTGGTAAACAGCATTCCAATCTCCGCCAGCGTCAACATGGGATGTCCATTTACGCATGAGGAGATTACCATCAATGAAGTATGCCATGTTTTTCTTCTTTAGCTCGTCTTTTGAGACAACACTAGAAAAACATTTAGCCAGGCTAATGTCAACCTGTTGGTTAGCGATCAGCTGCTCACGAGTAACTGGTAACTGTATTGCTTCAGCAACAAGTTCCACATCCTTCTTCCTTTCTCTGGGCTGTTGGTCAGACTGCACCAGCTTACCAGAGGTAGCACCCGAACTATCCTCTGGGTCACACTCTCTGAATAGAATCGTGTCTGACAAATCTACCACTTCACCCACTTGTCGTGCTTGAGCACGTGTGACAGCACAAGCGGGGAACACATCTGGATAACCCTGTGCCAGCTCCTCGGAGAGAGACTGGTCACTTTTATCCAATACCTCCAATATGGGTATTACCTTTCCTCCGGCAATATCGTTGCCCATTATAAATGTCACACCTTTTACTGGCAACATAGGACGTACGCCCACTCTGAACAATCCACTGACTAACTCAGAGTGTACGTTCACAAAGTGCAATGGCACTGGGACGAAACCCATTTCAATTCCTTGTACTAACACACTGGAACCACAATATGTATTACTGGACAAGGGCAACACATCAGCTAGTATGAACGACTGCGCCGCACCAGTATCTCTGAGGATTCTAACTGGACGCTGAGACGCTTCATCATCTGATATAGAAACAAACCCCTCAAAAATGAACGGTTCATAACTGTGATCTGGGACAGGGACTTTCAAACCACATTCACTATGAGGCTTCTGTCTTGATTCCGGCCCTACAACCGTACGAATCAGCCCAACACCCGTTGGCGGCCTGGCGTGCTGAGGCATCCCCGGTTTGCGTTTTAGCAGAAAGCAATCATTAACTATATGTCCCACCTTATGACAATAGAAACAGTGACGCACATCTTTTGGGCGTGCTGGATGTACTGCTGGTCGACTAGGACTAGAAGTTAGCAACTCCGCAGCCCTGCTCTCCGTACGAGCCGAAAACACGCTCTTATGCGTCAACACAAACTCGTCTGCCAATACAGACGCTTCCGACAGTGAGGATACTTTCTGTTCGTTCAGATAAACTACAATGCGTTCCGGTAAGCAATTTTTAAACTCTTCTAACAAGATTAACTCCCGTAGAGAGTTAAAATCAGTTACCTTACTTGCACTGTGCCATTTGTCAAACAGATTTCCTTTGTCTCTAGCAAACTCCACATAAGTCTGAGTAGGAGACTTTTTATGAGACCTAAATCTCTGTCGATATGCCTCAGGAACAAGCTCATAGGCACGAAGAACAGTAGCTTTGACCACTTCATAATTCAAACTGTCTTCAAGAGGTAGCGCTGCCAGAACCTCTTGGGCTTTACCTGTTAGCTTACACTGAAGTAATAGGCACCATACCTCGTCGGGCCATTTCAATGCTACCGCTATACGCTCAAACACACTGAAATAGGAATCAACCTCTGACTCCCTAAACACAGGTACCAAGGTGATCTGTCTACTAATATCAAATGTAGCAGACGACACCGCTGGTGAGGCTGGCTCACTAGCAGGCATAGTATGAGCAGAGACTAACCTCGCTGTTTCTGCCTCTAGTTCCATTTTACGCATCTCCAGTTCCATCTTACGCGTCTCCAGTTCTTGATCAAGCCTACGCGTCTCCAGTTCCATCTTACGCGTCTCCTGTTCTGCCTCTAGCTTACGCGTCTCCTGTTCTGCCTCTAGCTTACGCGTCTCCTGTTCTGCCTCTAGCTTACGCGTCTCCTGTTCTATCTTACGCGTCTCCTGTTCTGCCTCTAGTTCCATTTTACGCATCTCCAGCTTGTCTTGCCTGATGTGTGCCCGCTCTTCCGCCTCCATTTGGAGCCGCGTCGAGCGGACATCGATCCTGGCATCACTGTCAGTCAGTGGGGAGAGTGGGTCATAACGGGGCAATGTGGCCGGAGCCTTAGCCTCGTCCTCAGACACTGATGGGCTTACAGGAACAGCAACCACATCCCCTACAGGAGCAGCAGACTCAGGCGGCGGTAACTCAAGCACTCGCTCGTTTAACAATATCGCTAACACTACTTCCCTAACTTCTGCTTTCACTATACCCCTCGGTATGGGTACAGAAAAGTGGTCAGCCAAAGCCTGTAGATCCACTCTACGACAATTCTCAAAAACCTCCCACGTAGGGTTTTCCAAAAATGCCTCCAACTCAAAAGTAGCCATCCTACTAGCAACACGAGCCGTCGACTACTGAACACACAAAAAAAACAGGTAGTTACAGCTGCTAAGCTCAACACTGAACCAGACACTAACTAATTTACATGAGTAGCATGGGATAGATAGGATCCCGGACGAACCCCCCACTTTATGTTACGAACCCCGTGGCTCTAAACATCTAGGGTGGATGGACATGAGACCCGTAACATAAATTCATGTAAATTATAAGTGTGACATGGAATAGTGAGAACAAATAAGACACAACTACCATGAACTACCGTCAAACACAAAGTGTTTATTTATGAACACACGGTAAGGGTTTGGGAAAAAGGGCTGAGCAGGACCCAAGAAATGAAACAATAGTGTAAAACCCCCTAAACTGATCTAGCCTGCCTAAAGAACCGCTAGGCTACTGCTACCATACAAAAATACAGTGGGTGGTCCGCTCAGGTCTAACTGGTGTTTATAGACAGATTTCGTCCCTACGGGTAATGTACGCCCAAGGGCATCTAGCTTAAACCCCCCTTTCCCAAAAAACACACAAAGCTACTAAACAGGGTAATCATCAACTAGCGAGTACACAACACACAGGACACCACCGTGTCCATACTCACATATGGCAAAAAGTCTCTCTCTCTCAACAAACACAAGTCTAGTTTTTATAAAATGGGATGTGTGATTGAACAAACGAATAACAGGTGGTGCAATTAACAGGAATGTTCACTGATTGGTCCAATCAGCAGACACCTCAACGACCACCAATCAGGAACATACAGGACACCTGTGATTAGGGCAGAAAGAGTAGGAACACACAAAAACACAGGATACCTGTATCCGTAACATGCTTAATATTCAAGAGGATTTTATCCAACAATGATTAGCAAAGAAGAAATAGAAAGAGATATAGACCGATGCGTATCATGCCTGGATAAAGTGAATAGTTTAGAAGAAGTAACACAACTGGAGGAACAACTCAAGAAGCTGAAGATACAGAAGAAGAAACTGCTGAGAAAAGAATCCCAAGAATTTGAGAAAAATATACATTGAGGCCAAGGAAAAAGGCCACTAGTAAGAAGATGATGGAAGATGATATTTCGAGGACAGAACTTAGAATATAACCTTTTGAAGAATACTGATATGTCAACAACAAGAAAGAGCAGGACCAAGAAACTCTCAGAAAACTCAATCAAATACAACTGGTGGAGAATAAGAAGGAGAAGAAAAGCTTTGGTTATGAAGAATCAGGGTGAACCAAATCAACAATCACTGCTACAGCTTCAACTGAACAAGGTCAAATGCAATTGTACCAGCCACAACAAGTGGTACAAGTTGTTTCATATCCATAGATAGTTTCTGGAGAGAAAGAATTTCAGAGGAAGATACAGGAGCAAGTGAAGATCATCTGGAGGACAGGTGAACCCTTAAAGGAGCAAGGATTCTAGAGTGCCTAGAAGATCCGAAGGGGGGTGTCAGCTGGTAGCACCAATTAGGAAGGAAAAATATCTAACAATTGAAGTGAAAACAAAGGACTATGAGAAGTGATAGTGGAAAAGCTTTTATCTGTGTTCAGCCTAAATAGGTTAAACATCTCACTATGTAAAATTAACTAATTAGGATAGGGATTCGAGGGAGTAAAACAGCTGATTACTCTTAAGGAACCAATTTGAGATCTGCTATGAAAAGAAAATTACAATACCCATACTGGTATCAGAACATATACATATTGCATTGTTGGAAAGAGATGCATTGTGTAAGTTGAACTGTACAATAAGATGTACACCAGACGGCTGTCTGGTAGAAGTGCCAAAGGAAAAGGTTTACAAATTGTTGATGATGACAGAGATGGATTCGTCTTCAGTATTCTGGATTGGAAATCTCAGTGAAGATTTTTTGAAGCAGGCTAAGATATGGGAGAGATTTATTGTTGCAAATATGCCAGATGCGAGGCTTCCGGAATATCCATTTCATTGTACGCTCAAGTATTTCAAGAATGCTGCCCAACCAGACTCAGAGGAATGGTTGAGTCATCAACCTAAGAATGTTCAACTTAGCTCAAGTTGCATTATTTTAGGACCACAAGGAGCAGCTATGAAGATAAACACAGATGATTATCTGAATAAAGAATTTGAGATTGAGAAGAGTATGCCACATGTGACCTTGTTGGTTTCGGAAGACTATGACCAGAAGCAAATAGGAGAAATGATGACAGAAGCAGAGAAAGCTGTTTTCGTACCGATGAAAGAGAATTTGGCGATTTGGAGGAGTGAAGATTTTTAGGAGCCAGACCTCCTTGGAAGAATCAGTATCCATTGAAAGATGAAGCAATCCAAGGGATTGAACCAGAAATTGAAGGACTTTCAAAAGCAGGTGTTTTGAAGACAATAGAAAAATCGTTAGAGTAGGAATCAATTGTTGTTTTGGGAGAAACCATGAGGGGTTGATAGTAAGATCATAAAGGAGTAGGGTTTTTGGGAACCATATTTGTTTGAACAGATTGACTATATGATAGGAAGGTAGACAATCTGTCTGAAAAATAAAGTTAAAAGGGGTGACTGTTATTCTTGGTTACATTCCTACACCAAGAGGGGAAAGAGATTTCAAACTAGGCTAAAAGATGTTCAGTCATTTGCCAAGTCTGTGTGTAAAGAAGTCAGAAGCAGGTGGGGATTACCCGATCACATATTCTAAAAATTGGTGGTAAAGGCTTTTGTGAATAAATCAGTGGAAAGGGTTTTTTAAAAGTTAGGAGGAAAGATTAGATTAAAAAAGTTAGGAAAACTAGGGTTGAAGGAACTCTAGGACAGTAAGCTAAGTTTCAAGGTTAGTTAGTAGGAAGAGAGAGTGACACTAGTGGTGATAGATAGAAATACAAGTCAGGAGTTCAAAGTCTTAGGGAGAATGGATGAAGTAACAACAAGGACATCAACACTTCAGCCTATTATAACAACAGTGAGAAGCAATTTAACTCTTTCAACATTGATAGTTATTAAAGCCATAAATATATCGCATTTGATTACAAGGGAGCAGATAGCTCCAGCACCAATTTTAGAGGAATTTCATAGTCTGGGAAGTCTATCATTGGAGGATAAGTCTAAGAGAGAAGTGGGGATTTTTCCATGGTATGGTGTAAAGTCTGGGAAGATCATATTGATAATATTACCTACAGTGGGGAAAAAAAGTATTTAGTCAGCCACCAATTGTGCAAGTTCTCCCAC
This sequence comes from Coregonus clupeaformis, assembly GCF_020615455.1. NCBI lineage: Eukaryota > Metazoa > Chordata > Actinopteri > Salmoniformes > Salmonidae > Coregonus > Coregonus clupeaformis. The sequence goes on from NC_059207.1 coordinate 19,874,301, forward strand.
TTAAAAAGATGAGAGAGGCCTGTAATTGTCATCATAGGTACACGTCAACTATGACAGACAAATTGAGAAAAAAAAATCCAGAAAATCCCATTGTAGGATTTTTAATGAATTTATTTGCAAATTATGGTGGAAAATAAGTATTTGGTCACCTACAAACAAGCAAGATTTCTGGCTCTCACAGACCTGTAACTTCTTCTTTAAGAGGCTCCTCTGTCCTCCACTCGTTACCCGTATTAATGGCACCTGTTTGAACTTGTTATCAGTATAAAAGACACCTGTCCACAACCTCAAACAGTCACACTCCAAACTTCACAATGGCCAAGACCAAAGAGCTGTCAAAGGACACCAAAAACAAAATTGTAGACCTGCACCAGGCTGGGAAGACTGAATCTGCAATAGGTAAGCAGCTTGGTTTGAAGAAATCAACTGTGGGAGCAATTATTAGGAAATGGAAGACATACAAGACCACTGATAATCTCACTCGATCTGGGGCTCCACGCAAGATCTCACCCCGTGGGTCAAAATGATCACAAGAACGGTGAGCAAAAATCCCAGAACCACACGGGGGGACCTAGTGAATGACCTGCAGAGAGCTGGGACCAAAGTAACAAAGCCAACCATCAGTAACACACTACGCCGCCAGGGACTCAAATCCTGCAGTGCGAGACGTGTCCCCCTGCTTAAGCCAATACATGTCCAGGCCCGTCTGAAGTGCATTTGGATGATCCAGAAGAGGATTGGGAGAATGTCATATGGTCAGATGAAACCAAAATATAACTTTTTGGTAAAAACTCAACTCGTCATGTTTGGAGGACAAAGAATGGTGAGTTGCATCCAAAGAACACCATACCTACTGTGAAGCATGGGGTTGGAAACATCATGCTTTGGGGCTGTTTTTCTGCAAAGGGACCAGGACGACTGATCCGTGTAAAGGAAAGAATGAATGGGGCCATGTATCGTGAGATTTTGAGTGAAACCCTCCTTCCATCAGCAAGGGCATTGAAGATGAAACGTGGCTGGGTCTTTCAGCATGACAATGATCCCAAACACACCGCCCGGGCAACGAAGGAGTGGCTTCGTAAGAAGCATTTCAAGGTCCTGGAGTGGCCTAGCCAGTCTCCAGATCTCAACCCCATAGAAAATCTTTGGAGGGGAGTTGAAAGTCTGTGTTGCCCAGCGACAGCCCCAAAACATCACTGCTCTAGAGGAGATCTGCATGGAGGAATGGGCCAAAATACCAGCAACAGTGTGTGAAAACCTTGTGAAGACTTACAGAAAACGTTTGACCTGTGTCATTGCCAACAAAGGGTATATAACAAAGTATTGAGAAACTTTTGTTATTGACCAAATACTTATTTTCCACCATCATATGCCAATAAATTCATTAAAAATCCTATAATGTGATTTTCTGGATTTTTTTTCCTCATTTTGTCTGTCATAGTTGACGTGTACCTATGATGAAAATTACAGGCCTCTCTCATCTTTTTAAGTGGGAGAACTTGCACAATTGGTGGCTGACTAAATACTTTTTTCCCCCACTGTATACCTTGCAGGGTTTGGCAAATGAAACGATAAGAGGGTTTAATCTTCTGTCGAAGATGTTTTGCTTTTGTACTTTGTTACTGACCTTTGAGAAGGCTATGATATTGAGATGGGTTGGAGTTGTGATGCCTGGAGACAACACTCAGATGCCGTTGTTGACTGTTCCTGATCTGGATGAAGAGGGACAAGTGGAACTGGATGGACTACTGATGGATAAATATCCTTTTGGATTATTTGATTATTTTTCAAATGTTTTTCAATATTAGTGTGATTTTAGTATTTTGTTATGAATCAAAGGGGGGAAATAGGATAATGTGATTCATATATCATTTATATATCATTTTTTATATTCTTAGTTGATATTGATGTTTTAATTTGAAAGTGTTGTTTTGCAAAAGATACTGTTTGGTCTTTTCTTTTCTTCCAGAAGCATTTGGGGGAATATGTAGAGATTGAAATACTCAAACAAGGACAATATGAAGGGACAATGTGAAAGGAGAATATGAAGGGAAAGGAGGAGATGGAACAAGGAAGGTGTGGAAATGTTCCAATTCCATCATCGAAGATGCATTGGAAGTCGAGACTGCTGAGGAAATGAAGTGTAGTGGACTACATTCCAGTGTCTGCAATGAAATATAGACATATTTGCATGTGTAATACATAATTTGTGTCATATTCTTAGGTATTAATTTTTGTAGAATGATATTTGATGTTATTGGATACATGTGGGGATCTTAGATGTTTTTGTTTATTTCGTGAATGCTTAGGGACATGGAGTCTAGGCAGGGATAGAGATAATCCACCGTAGGGTCCGATGGGTCGACCAGCCTGAGAGTGGACATTTTGGATAGTATTTTGTTTTTCTGGGGCTTTCATGTGTATTTAATTGCATCATAGTTTCAAATGCATTGATAAAGATTTATGAATTGATCTGGAGTACTTAGGTGGTTGCCTGGGGCAGAGGGGCCGTGAGAGAATTTTACTGTCTTGATTGATGAATGGATATTTGGAAAGAAGGCTGCCAGACAGGTTTTTCGCTCTCACACTCCATAAAGATTTGTTCATATTTCATAGTAATGTATTCACACTCCATAACGATTTGTTCATATTTCATAGTAATGTATTCACACTCCATAAAGATTTGTTCATATTTCATAGAAAGGTATTTACACTCCAGAGAAAAATGTTTTTGGTTTATTGTTAAAGATACTCAATAAGATAAATTGTTACTTGTCATAATCCTATTCTGTTTTTTTTCGAGACTTTTAGATAGTCTCGAAGGGGGGAATGTAGTATATGAAGAATTATGACTTTGCTAATGTTTTAAAGTGGAACCTGAGAGGATGTTTATTCCGTTTCAGAGGGAGCCATTTTGTAGTGACACCCCAGATGGGACAGAGAAGTCTGTGTGTTGTAGACAGGGGATTGGACAGTAGAGGGAGCCACCCATATCTTGGGAAAATTATAAGTACTGGGTTTAAACAAAGAAGAGCAGAGCGGACATTGTAATTTGGAAAACACTGCTCTCCGGGTGATCATGACATCTGTAAACTTATGCTGAAATCTTGTGATATTAATAAAACTTATGATCAAAGTTCAGTATAAGCGGACTCCTTTGTTTAACAGCAATAATTAGCAACATTGACTCGACACTACAGTATCTTTATCTGCTTTTAGTGTAAGTTCAATATTTCCCTTGATTTGATTTAGACGATAGCAACTTGCACACACGCAGACCTGATTGCTCAGGGACACCTACTACACACACACACACGCACACACGCACACACGCACACACGCGCACGCGCACACGCACACACACACGCACACGCACACGCACACACACACACACACACACACACACACACACACACACACACACACACACACACACACACACACACACACACACACACACACACACACACACACACACACACACACACACACACACACATACCTTTCAGAAAGGGGAAGTCTTTACACTTAAATATCAACTATTCAGACTAGCAGTGGCTTACCTGAAAGCTGTTGTGATTGTTCAGCTTTTTATATGAGGAAGTAAAGTTAGCAGTGATCTTGTGACCGAAACCTACCAATACCACACCCACACAAGAACAAGCAAGTCTGCTCTAATCGTGGAAGTGAGGAACATCATATTCTTTCACTTTGTTCTCACAGCACCCACATCTGACACAGCTATGGCATCTGACACAGCTATGGGTCTGACAGCATTCACCTTGCTAGTGCTCTCTCTGCTCCACCAGTGTGTCCCTCACCCACTCAGCCCTCCGAATAATGGACTCCGTAAGTGCCGCACCAACTTGTCCATTCCAGCCCTGGAGGTGCTCCCAGGCGGGGGATGGGACAACCTGAGGAACATGGACATGGGACGAGTCATGAACTTCAGCTTCTCCCAGTGCCAGACCACGGAGGACGGATTCTACCTCATCCCGGATGAGGTTTTTGTCATCCCACAGAAGCTCACTGGTGTGGAGACCAATTCTGAGCTCATCAACACTTGGCTGGAACAGCGCAGCTCCACGTCTTTCTCCATCAACTCGGACGTGTCCTTCCTCTCCGTGCTCAATGCTAAGTTCTCCACTGAGAACCAGCGGGTGAAGACTCACCAGGTCCAAGAGAGCTCTGTCACCGCTCGTGTTCAAGTGAGTTGCTCCATAAAGAAACAATCATTTTTGAACAGTTATTTATCTATTTAATGTCATGTACATTTATCTCGGCAATGATAAAATAATGTATGTTTTTACGTAGTTTGTAATAAGTAAACAAGAGAGAGAAGAATGACTGCAGAATATCCATGTCATGTTTATACAGTAATCCTGTTTCTTTAAGGCTTTCTGAACAGTCAATACTAGATAGTGTACCTTATCTCAGTGTAGTTTGCTCTCTAGATTAGCAACTAATGATGACACCAAGCCTCAAGGTTATTTCCTGGTTAAAGGTGAAATAAAAAAAATACTGATTCCTCCCTCCCAGGTACGGAACTTCCTGTACACTGTAAAGGCTCACCCTGACTTCACTCTGGATGGCCGCTTTGCCCACCAGGCTGAGGAGATCGCAGACGCAATCGAAAACAACCAGACTCGACAGGCAGCGTATTTATCTGAGAAGATGGTGTTTGACTACGGAACCCATGTGATAACCAGTGTTGATGCAGGAGCCGCCTTAGTGCAAGAGGACTATCTCCGTTCATCTTACGTGTCCGACAGTGAGACGGCAAAGTTCTCTGTTTCGGCATCGGCAGGTCTTAACTTCTTTGATAAAGTCAAATTTGACATTGGCAGCAAGGACACACAAGAGACCTCAGAGTCACATAGTTATCAGGGCAACATCACCTACTCCATAATACAGAGCCATGGTGGGGCTCCCTTCTACCCGGGCATCACTCTGCAGAAGTGGCAGGAGAGCATCAAGAACAACCTGGTGGGCATCGACCGGGCAGGACTGCCTCTACACTACTTCCTCAACCGGATGACCTTCCCCGATCTCCCTGAACCAACCATCGGCAAACTGGCACTGTCTGTTAGTCAGGCTATCCAGCGTTACTATACCATCAACACACACCCCGGCTGCGTCAATCCAGACTCCAAGAACTTCAACTTCCAAGCCAATATGGACGACAGCTCCTGCGAGGGTCCGGCCACCAACCTCAGCTTCGGTGGGGTGTTTCAGCAGTGCACCAAGCTCACTGAGGATGCAGACCCAATCTGCCAGGCCCTGGCTCAGAAGAACCCAGACACAGGCTCTTACTCATGTGGTCAGCCCTACAACGCCACCAAGTTACGCTCTGAGGTGAGAGATGAGAGCTACAGCACGTACGAGTGCCACAAGCATTGCCATGGCTGCTGGCTGTTTTTCACCTGCTGCGACAACATCTGTGGAGATGCCTACTATGTTCGCTCCGCTCGCATCGACACCTACTGGTGCTCCACCAATGAGGCAACCCCAGAGTACTCAGGATACCTCTTTGGGGGACTCTATGGCCCATCCCTGCTGAACCCTCTGACCAAAACTAAGAGCTGCCCTCCAAACTTCAACATTCAAATGAAGCTTCTGTCCAACGGCCTCATGATCTGCCTGAGCAATGACTATGAGACGTCCACCAGGTTTTCGGTCCCCTTTGGGGGCCTGTTCAGTTGCCAGTCTAACAACCCCCTTGCACAGGATCAACCCCGTTGCCCTCCCCAGTTCAGCCAGCACCTGGCTACTGTTAGTGATGGCTGCCAGGTCCTCTACTGTGTCCAGTCTGGCTTGTTCACAGGTGGCCAGCTGCTGCCTGTCCGCTTGCCACCTTTCACTCGTCCTCCACTGATCAGCATGACTGCCACTAACACAGTGGCCGTGATGACCGATGGGGATCGGGCATGGGTCAGGGTGGGACAGACCAAGATGTGGAAGCTGGCCAAGATGACAGAGATCCAGAGTATGGTGCAGATGTTCGATCCAACCTCGGGACAGATGACAGGGGGGCAGAAGTCTGGTGTGGCCTTTGGAGTAATTTGCCTGGTTGCCTTGGTGGTGCTTGGGGCTGTGCTGCTGGTGAGAAGAAGGAGGGTCTCAAGGTTTGGTGGGGCGGGGGGGTATGAGGAGATCCACAGCGAGGGGCAGAGTGAGGGAGGTGTGGAGAGTCAAGAAGAGCAAGGCTCCGAGACAATGACCCAGGCCCTGTTGCCATGAGACCACATTCCACACAGCTGACATATTAACAAGAAAACAGCTTTGAGATAACTGTACTTTTTAATCAACCTCTCATGCTTGCTTTACACTTTCCCTTTACGATCAATAATCTCAAATACTGGCTAGGTATAGGGTGAAGGTGTGATTAAAAGAAACCAACTAAATAATCAACTATTATTAATAAGGGGAAAATGCACACATTTACACCAACGTGTTGGCAGCTTCCTGCCTTCACCAGGGTTTACAATACAATACAATACAATAATGTTAATGAATGTATGGCGAAAAGGGTGACAAAAATCTATTGACCTATTACTTATGTTTTTAGTTGAATTTGTTAGTCTTTTTATACGGTTATGCTTTCCGTTGACAATGTTTTATAGAAATCTACTATGATTCAATAGCATTATTGTTTTCTGTTATAACATTTTAATTAGCTTTTGTATGTTTTGGACATGAAAATAAAACAACTAACACAATATGAATTGAAGTTACTCATCTTGTCAAATGTAACAGCTGTACTTTTAAAGACCCCAACAAGGGTTCACTACAGGACATTATGGTCTGGTGACATCTAGCCTGTTTTGACAGATATCACAGTCCCCTCAGAATATTTCTGCTCCTTCAAAAGTATTATGGTGGGGAAGTGGAATACATGAATGTACAGTGGGGAAAAAAAGTATTTAGAGAGCCACCAATTGTGCAAGTTCTCCCACTTAAAAAGATGAGAGAGGCCTGTAATTTTCATCATAGGTACACGTACACTATGACAGACAAAATGAGGAAAAAAAATCCAGAAAATCACATTGTAGGATTTTTAATGAATTTATTTGCAAATTATGGTGGAAAATAAGTATTTGGTCAATAACAAAAGTTTCTCAATACTTTGTTATATACCCTTTGTTGGCAATGACACAGGTCAAATGTTTTCTGTAAGTCTTCACAAGGTTTTCACACACTGTTGTTGGTATTTTGGCCCATTCCTCCATTCAGATCTCCTCTAGAGCAGTGATGTTTTGGGGCTGTCACTGGGCAACACAGACTTTCAACTCCCTCCAAAGATTTTCTATGGGGTTGAGATCTGGAGACTGGCTAGGCCACTCCAGGACCTTGAAATGCTTCTTACGAAGCCACTCCTTCATTGCCCGGGCAGTGTGTTTGGGATCATTGTCATGCTGAAAGACCCAGCCATGTTTCATCTTCAATGCCCTTGCTGATGGAAGGAGGTTTTCACTCAAAATCTCACGATACATGGCCCCATTCATTCTTTCCTTTACACGGATCAGTCGTCCTGGTCCCTTTGCAGAAAAACAGCCCCAAAGCATGATGTTTCCACCCCCATGCTTCACAGTAGGTATGGTGTTCTTTGGATGCAACTCAGCATTCTTTGTCCTCCAAACACGACGAGTTGAGTTTTTACCAAAAAGTTATATTTTGGTTTCATCTGACCATATGACATTCTCCCAATCCTCTTCTGGATCATCCAAATGCACTCTATCAAACTTCAGACGGGCCTGGACATGTACTGGCTTAAGCAGGGTGACACGTCTGGCACTGCAGGATTTGAGTCCCTGGTGGCGTAATGTGTTACTGATGGTAGGCTTTGTTACTTTGGTCCCAGCTCTCTGCAGGTCATTCACTAGGTCCCCCCGTGTGGTTCTGGGATTTTTGCTCACCGTTCTTGTGATCATTTTGACCCCACGGGGTGAGATCTTGCGTGGAGCCCCAGGTCGAGGGAGATTATCAGTGGTCTTGTATGTCTTCCATTTCCTAATAATTGCTCCCACAGTTGATTTCTTCAAACCAAGCTGCTTACCTATTGCAGATTCAGTCTTCCCAGCCTGGTGCAGGTCTACAATTTTGTTTCTGGTGTCCTTTGACAGCTCTTTGGTCTTGGCCATAGTGGAGTTTGGAGTGTGACTGTTTGAGGTTGTGGACAGGTGTCTTTTATACTGATAACAAGTTCAAACAGGTGCCATTAATACAGGTAACGAGTGGAGGACAGAGGAGCCTCTTAAAGAAGAAGTTACAGGTCTGTGAGAGCCAGAAATCTTGCTTGTTTGTAGGTGACCAAATACTTATTTTCCACCATAATTTGCAAATAAATTCATAAAAAATCCTACAATGTGATTTTCTGGATTTTTTTTTCTCAATTTGTCTGTCATAGTTGACGTGTACCTATGATGAAAATTACAGGCCTCTCTCATCTTTTTAAGTGGGAGAACTTGCACAATTGGTGGCTGACTAAATACTTTTCTTCCCCACTGTACATGTAACCAAAGCAGGTCACATTTATCTTGAGAAACTGTATAATCTCACAAGACTCAAAGTGAGACTCATCATTGTAATTTTTATTTTATTTTATTTAAAAAAATACTATTGCCTCATTTGCTAGAGCAATGCATATCGTCTTAAATCTTGCTCAATAAACCCTTCCTAATTTCCCCCTGAATATAAAGATACTCCTAAATGTCCCCCTGAACATGAAGATACTCCTAAATGTCCCCCTGAACATAAAGATACTCCTAAATGTCCCCCTGAACATAAAGATACTCCTAAATGTCCCCCTGAACATAAAGATACTCCTAAATGTCCCCTTGAACATGAAGATACTCCTAAATGTCCCCCTGAACATAAAGATACTCCTAAATGTCCCCCTGAACATAAAGATACTCCTAAATGTCCCCCTGAACATGAAGATACTCCTAAATGTCCCCCTGAACATAAAGATACTCCTAAATGTCCCCCTGAACATAAAGATACTCCTAAATGTCCCCCTGAACATAAAAAGACAATGAAGAAGCTGAGGACAAGGAGTTGATTTTGTTATTAGTACATAGACAGACATAAATACACAGTTGCACACACACACACACACACACACACACACACACGCACGCACGCACGCACACACACACGTACGCGCACGCACGCATGCACACGCACGCACGCACACGCGCACACGCGCACATAAAGCTTCCTGTAAAGAGGCTGAATGCCATGTCACTCTGAGTCTTGTGAAAACCCTCCCCCACACTCAGCTGGGATTCATACTGTCGGCTTGTGCACATCAAAACAAAACCACTCAGCCGTGGAAATCTGTCTAACCCCAGGAAGAGACGCTTGGAGGAGGGGGAAGTTCCTTAGCCACACAATGACCTTGACATTCAGCACAGCGAATAAGTATTCCCCACAGCACCAGATACACCAAGTGTTATTCGGTTCATAGTTTCTTATTGACGTCAAGAGGAAGCAGCAAACCAACATTTTGTTTTTACACCACTGACTGAGAAGAGAGGGGGAGACGAAGACTAACCCAGTTGGATGATTTAAAGGTAGGCGTGCATGTCGGCCAGTGTGAACGGTTCTGTTTCCACTACAGCTGCAGGACTAACCCAGTTGGATGATTTAAAGGTAGGCGTGCATGTCGGCCAGTGTGAACGGTTCTGTTTCCACTACAGCTGCAGGCAGATCTGTGGGGAGATTTGGCGCTCTACTTAGCCTTTCAGTGTGGAGGGGGTTATTGGTGTGCCCTCATTTAGACACAAAACAAGAGTTGAAAAATACACAACAACACTGTATATTATCTTTGATCTGTGGCCCATTTGTGAATACATATTAAATGTATTCTATTTGTAAGACTTTTCTAGAAGGAGCGGATGGGCTATGGGAATATTAAAATAGTTATGTTTTGATCAAGAGGATGTCTTGAAACATCACTCAACATCCCTTTGCATTGTGGAGGCATCTTTTTTACAGAATGTAGACACTGTTTGCAGTACAAGAAAGCTTTCCATTCTTGATAATAACCTCTGTAAATTCCAGGAGCCATGGCATTCCGAAGTCTCTTCCTTTATACCTTGAGTCTGCCCGTCCTGGTGCAGATGCCCAGCAGCAGAGCCTGCAGGACTGGATTGGGGTCAGAGTGTGAGAAAGCCCCCTTTGTGCCCGGCTACAACCTGGCAGGGGAGGGCTTCGACGTGGTCAGGATGCGTCGTAAAGGGGCTTACGTCATCAACGTCAAAGCCCACCTGTCTGACAACCACACATGTATTCTCTGTGAGAACCGCTTCCAGAAGGGACAGGTCCAGAGGTTGCCTTCTGCCGTGCTGGACTGGCGTCCATTGAGCCGCTGCAGCAAGCAGCTGTCCAGTGCCCTGCACCACTCGGTGGACTCCTTGCTACGTAGCTCCAGCTCCCTCATCAACAACAACTGGGGTATGGACCTGAGGCTAGAGACTTACGGCAAGGCAGTGCTGGGGGGCAGCCGCTCCGAAATGGCCAAGTTTGCCAGATCCCAGCACAGTGTGGACAAGGCCACCTTTGCCACCCATGAGATCAGCTGTACATACTACAGGTAGGGAATGGCTTTATCGTTGACAGCTGTTTTCTATGGACTAATCTACCTCACTGTCACTAAATAGATTAAATATCTATGCTAAGGTTAATCTGTGTCGTTCTATTTGCATGACTTATTACAACGCATATGATAACATTGACAACTTACCGAATCACTAATCATTGCGGTATACAGTATCCACTATCCTGTTCCTAGATCTGTTAGTGTTGAATAGCAAACACCTACGGTGGGTGTCATGCCAAACATGACAATGACCACTGGAGTTGGCATGAGACAGCACAAGCTGATCTGGGACCAGACTGAGTGTTCTCGATGAAAAGGGGTTGATGTAGATCCACATGTCCTGTTCTTGATTTTCCAGTTACAGGCTGGCAGACCATCCGGACCTCAGCGTTGAATTTGCTAAACATCTCAAGAGACTGCCACAAGAGCTTGACAACAAGAGCAAATTGCTGTACCGGAGGATGATCGACACGTACGGCACTCATTACATACGTCAGGTGCAGCTGGGTGGTAGGGTGAGGCGCGTCACCGCCTTTCGCACCTGCCTGGCCACCCTGAAGGGCTTCTCAGAGTCCGAGATAAAGACCTGCTTAAATGTTGAGCTGAAAATGGCCTTAGGCTTCCTCCCAGCAAACGCGTCCTTCTCCAACAAATGTGACAACCTCATAAAGGGGAACATGAGCATGGGTTTCTACCAGGGCTTTATGACCCACAAGATTGAGGTTCTAGGAGGGGAAAAGTATTTCCCCGATATCTTGTACAATCAGGAACCGTCCGAAGCATACCATAGCTGGATGAACAGCTTGCATGATAATCCAGACGTGGTCTCCTATGCTATCTTCCCCCTGCACAACCTGGTTGATGATCCAGAGGTTAGTGCCAACCTGAGGAGAACGGTGACAGAGTACATTGAGGAGAACAAGCTTCCTGTAGACCAGGGGGAATTCAAAACCTGCTCCCCGACCCCTAACCTGGATCACAACTGTTGTCCTCTACGGGCAGGCCGCGGGAATCTCAGGGTAATGGTCCACAGAGCCGCAGGTTTGAGAGCAGATACCTTCACAAAGACTGATGGCTATGTTAAAATATGGTACAATGGCATGTATGAGGAGACAGATACTGTCATGGATGATAATGATCCGGTATGGAATGTCACGTACAACTTTGGCTCAGTGGAGTTTGGTCATCAGCTGCTGTTTGAGGTTTGGGACAGAGACGTGCTTTACAATGACATGGCAGGAAGATGTTTGGTCTTCCCTGAACGAGGAACTCATTCACACAGCTGTCAGCTAAAGAAAGGGGTTCTGCACTTCACTTACAGCTCTGAATGTGACGCCCACTTAACAGGCTATAGGTGTGGACGGTACTCTCCTAGTACATAAGGTTTTGGATCGAAAATACACCTGGGTCTTATTCATTAGTGCACACCGTATCAAATTATTTTGCAACGGGGGGAAAAAACAAGCATTTCTTATTTGACATTAATAAATGTTGACGTGTTCCAAACATGGCCTGTATCAATAATTGGTGTTTATTTTAGAATGAGGCAGGGATTCAATGCAAAGCGCATTTTGGAGTGTTGCCATTAAAGTAAACGATCCCGTTTCCGTTCACAGAGATCACAGTATCAGTAACAGATGCAAACGTCGGCTAATTCGGAAATTATCTTTATAATGTCAAGCATGCTACAACGTGCCTCGGGGTTGAATCCTTAGTCAGTCTTTGTTTATTCCTGTATCTATTGTTTACTTCGAAATACATGGCAATAAAGTAGATTAACCAAAGTATTCACGTCTCAGGTTTTTGTTCAGTAATGAACACAACAATTCTTTTTTTTTTTGGCCATCTCCAGGTGAATCTATCATTGTAAAATCAGTTACAACAAATACTGCCGTAAATATTTTGTTCATGTTCAAAATTCACATGAAGTACCATCAGGATAAATCCATTTGATTTCAATCTCTTTTTGACAGTACCCCTTTTGATTTGAACGAAACCTTCCATACATATTTGCCCATTGTGGAAGTGCTCAGCAAGTGACTCTTTGGACCTGAAAGACAAAACATTGAAGACATAAAGGAAAATATTGATATAATTTAAAAGCTTCAAAACAGGGTTGTTAAACTGTTGTATAATTAGTTGAAAAAAACGTTTTGAAAAAAATCTACGTTTACGAGTTTTGAGATAATTGACATTAAAAGGTTAAAAAAAATTGTATTCATTAGAAAAATTTATATACACTACCGGTCAAAAGTTTTAGAACACCTGCTCATTCAAGGGTTTTTCTTTCTTTTTACTATTTTCTACATTGTAGAATAATAGTGAAGACATAAAAACTATGAAATAACACATACGGAATCATGTAGTAACCAGAAAAATTGTTAAACAAATCAAAATATGTGTTATATTTGAGATTCTTCAAATAGCCACCCTTTGCCTTGATGACAGCTTTGCACACTCTTGGCATTCTCTCAACCAGCTTCACCAGGAATGCTTTTCCAACAGTCTTGAAGGAGTTCCGACATATGCTGAGCACTTGTTGGCTGCTTTTCCTTCACTCTGCCGCCCGACTCATCCCAAACCATCTCAATTGGGTTGAGGTCAGGGGATTGTGAAGGCCAGGTCATCTGATGCAGCACTCCATCATTCTCCTTCTTGGTAAAATAGCCCTTACCAGCCTGGAGGTGTGTTGGGTCATTGTCCTGTTGAGAAACAAATTATAGTCCCACAAAGCCCAAACCAGATGGATGGCGTATCGCTGCAGAATGCTGTGGTAGCCATGCTGGTTAAGTGTGCCTTGAATTCTAAATAAATCACAGACAGTGTCACCAGCAAAGCACCCCCACACCATAACACCTCCTCCTCCATGCTTTATGGTGGGAAATACACATGCGGAGATCATCTGTTCACCCACACCGCGTCTCACAAAGACACGGTGGGGTTGGAACCAAGAATCTCCAATTTGGACTCCAGACCAAAGGACAATTTTCCACCGGTCTAATGTCTATTGCTCGGCTTTCTTGGCCCAAGCAAGTCTCTTCTTCTTATTGGTGTCCTTTAGTAGTGGTTTCTTTGCAGCAATTCGACCATGAAGGCCTGATTCACACAGTCTCCTCTGAACAGGTGATGTTGAGATGTGTCTGTTACTTGAACTCTGTGAAGCATTTATTTGGGCTGCAATGTCTGAGGCTGGTAACTCTAATGAACTTATCCTCTGCAGCAGAGGTAACTCTGGGTCTTCCTTTCCTGTGGCGGTCCTCATGAGAGCCAGTTTCATCACAGCGCTTGATGATTTTTGTGACTGCACTTGAAGAAATGTTTAAAGGTCTTGAAATTTTCCGTGTTGACCTTCATGTCTTAAAGTAATGATGGACTGTCATTTCTCTTTGCTTATTTGAGCTGTTCTTGCCATAATATGGACTTGGTCTTTTACCAAATAGGGCTATCTTCTGTATACCCCCCCTACCTTGTCACAGCACAACTGATTGGCTCAAACGCATTAAGAAGGAAAGGAATTCGACAAATTAACTTTTAAGAAGGCACACCTGTTAATTGAAATGCATTCCAGGTGACTACCTCATGAAGCTGGTTGAGAGAATGCCAAGAGTGTGCAAAGCTGTCATCAAGGCAAAGGGTGGCTATTTGAAGAATCTCAAATATAACACTTTTTTGGTTACTACATGATTCCGTATGTGTTATATCAAAAGTTTTGATGTCTTCCTATTATTCTACAATGTAGAAAATAGTAAAAATAAAGAAAAACCCTTGAATGAGTTGGTGTTCTAAAAACCTTTGACCAGTAGATAGTTTGACAACCCTGTTTGTAAGCTTTTAAATTATATCAAACTCAACCATTTTTGCTTTCCAGTGTTGAAGACATGGATGTCTCATGGTATGGTGGGGTTTGCAAAATGGGTCAACTTTGAGCACCTCTATCTCCTAAATGTTTTGGCATTCAGATCCCAAAAGACCGTTTCTGACCACTTCTTCCATGGGCAAACATGTATGCAAAGTTTTGTTTAAATCAATATGGATTCTGTCAAAAAGTGATTGAATTCATATGCATTTACCCATTAATCATATCCACAGATCTCTATAGGTGTACTTTGAATGGTCACAATGGGCCTACTAGCAAAGATCTTTATGACTAACCCAAGATAGACCACAGCCTGTCGTTTTCAATGGGAGCAAATTAATCATAGTGGGCAGAACAAGCAAGGAGGTGGGCAGAGCCAAGCATGAGCTAGTGAGATCCTATTGACACGTTCTAGCATGTATTTGCATATTTCCGTTAGGGAACGCCTACTCTGTAAAGTGTGTGTTTGCAATAGCTACATTCACCCTTGCACTCCTTCTAAACAATGCAATTCTTTGAAACTTTGGCAAAAGGTAAAGTCTACTAAACTTAGTCCACTTTGTTCGTAACTTATTTTTGTTTCGGGAACAGAAAACTGTATTGAGATCTAATGTTTCATCGATGACAAAATGTGCAGAATGTCGGCCAAAATCCATCTCGCTTCATCTTCTCCTATTGCCGGCCACTGGGCCGGTGGTGGGTGGAAACACCAAGCAGATGCTTCAGATTTATATATCCGGTGAAACATCTGGCTCATTGTTCTATCTGTGCTACTAGTCCATTTAACCATCTCAAGTTCAATGGTATCATTTTAGCTCTCTCATTTCAGCTCTCTCATTTGTTGGCAAAGTAAAACATTTATAATGCGATATATTAGTCTTTCACAAGATCACAATCTTTCACAATAAACAAGTCAATTACAATAATACTCAAAGTAGGCATAGCAATCGAGACATTAGTCTTTCACAGTGTCAAATATTTAAGTAGGCATAGCAATAAACTCAACGTTTATTTGTTCTGTAGATACAGGATAGTTTACATGGCACAATTAAATAGTAGCCAAACATACAGTAATGACAGTGTAGTACAATACAAGGAATACTTGTGCAGTGGGGCAGTAGAGGCAGCAGTGGTGTGGGTGTAGAGCTGTGCAAAGATCTTGTGACAACAACATAGAGAGAATAGATACTTTATTGTCCATTGATTAGAATGGAAATGTGAATTCTGCTTTTCCCAACACCCTGCAGTGCAGCACCCCTTGGTGGAGAACAATTGTGTGTGTGTGTGTGTGTGCGTGTGGGGGGGGGGGGGTTAAGTGCCTTGCTCAAGGGCACAATGGCAGAAGATGGTACATGGGAGCTTTCCAGCTGCCAGTTCAGTTCGACGGCCATTTTTGTGTCGTCCTGGGCTTGAACAATTGTAGTCATGGCAGCACACCCATTCATTGCTCCTGCAATAGCCAAAGAGCAGTGTTTCTTGATCCTGGTCCCAGGGACCCAAAGGGGTGCATATTTTTGTTTTGCCTTAGCACTACACATCTGATTCAAATCATCAAAGCTTGATACATTGATAATTTGAAACAGCTGTGTAGTGTTAGGACAAAAATAAGAATGTGCACCCCTTTGGGTCCCTGGGACCAGGATCAGGAAACAGAGGTTGGAGAGGCAGACTAGCAGCTCCCTTTGGGTCCCCAGGACCAGGATTGAGAAACAGGGTTGGAGAGGCAGACTAGCTGCTAGAGAGTTGCTGGTTAAAGCCTCGGGCTGGGCAACAGAAAAATGGGAATGAAACTGAACTGGCAGCTATAAGCTGCTGGTCATTGATCCCATGTATCATCTCCTGCCATTGTGCCCTTGAGCAAGGCACCTAACCCCCCACAATTGCTCTCCATCCAGGGGATCTGCACAGCTGCTGACCCTGTGTCAACTTGTGTGTATTTATTGGTGTTGGGAAAGGGGGAGGACACTTTTTCCTTCCAACTAATGGATTGTAAAGTTGTATTAAATTCCTCTTTGGAGTCATTTACGTCTCTATCCAGCATATTGTCTATCTAGAGAGGGATAGACTGCCCTGACAACACAAGCTGGCTCCCCATGTAGTCCACTCCAGGAAAAATATGTCTGCCATTGAGCCTTATTGTCTGAATAAAGGAGAACAAATTAGATTCCCCTGCACAGGCATTTGTTGAAATACACTACCAGTCAAAACTTTGGACACACCTACTCATTCAAGGGATTTTCTTTATTTTTGCACTATTTTCTACATTGTAGAATAATAGTGAAGACATCAAAACTATGAAATAACACATATGGAATCATGTAGTAACCAAAAAGGTGTTAAACAAATCAAAATTCTTCAAATAGCCACCCTTTGCCTTGATGACAGCTTTGCACACTCTTGGCAATCTCTCAACCAACTTCATGAGGTAGTCACCTGGAATGCATTTCAATTAACAGGTGTGCCTTCTTAAAAATTAATTTGTGGAATTCTTTAATGCGTTTGAGCCAATCAGTTGTGCTGTGACAAGGTAGGGGTGGTATACAGAAGATAGCCCTATTTGGTAAAATACCAAGTCCATATTATGGCAAGAACAGCTCAAATAAGAAAAGAGAAACGACAGTCCATCATTACTTTAAGACATGAAGGTCAATACAGAACATTTCAAGACCTTTAAACATTTCTTCAAGGGCAGTCGCAAAAACCATCAAGCACTATGATGAAACTGGCTCTCATGAGGACCGCCACAGGAAAGGAAGACCCAGAGTTACCTTTTCTGCAGAGGATAAGTTCATTAGAGTTACCTGCCTCAGACATTGCAGCCCAAATAAATGCTTCACAGAGTTCAAGTAACAGACTCATCTCAACATCACCTGTTCAGAGGAGACTGGCCTCCACAATCCCCCGACCTCAACCCAATTGTGATGTTTTGGGATGAGTCGGATGGCAGAATGAAGGAAAAGCAGCCAACAAGTGCTCAGCATATGTGGGAACTCCTTCAAGACTGTTGGAAAAGCATTCCAGGTGAAGCTGGTTGAGAGAATGCCAAGAGTGTGCAAAGCTGTCATCAAGGCAAAGGGTGGCTATTTGAAGAATCTCAAACATAAAATATATTTTGATTTGTTTAACACTTTTTTGGTTACTACATGATTCCATATGTGTTATTTTATAGTTTTGATGTCTTCACTATTAATCTACAATGTAGAAAATAGTAAACTGGTACTGTACATTTGCACAATGTTAGTGGGACACATTTCACTTTGATTATAACCCACAAACACCCAAGGTGAATATGAATTGCTAGCCTAGGCAGCCGGTAGTGCATGGGCGTGCATGCTAATGAACAGTCTAAAGCCAAATCGTCCTCTAAGTTACTCGTCCTCATGTATTTTGGGGATTTCAGTCTTAAATAGCTTTTAAACAAAGATCTACATTTCAACAACAAAAAGGTGTGGATTGTTCTCTTTCCGCCCCTGATTCAGAATATAAAATGTTCATAGTAATGGCATGCTTGGTTCAATAGTTATTGGCGAGAGAAAACCGAATATCCAATGTATACCATGGCATTGTTGAATATTAGTTTCTGATTGGCTTGAAGGACATTCTAGAGAGAGCATTATTTCTCTATAATGCATGGTATGATTCAATGGCTATGAAGTTCATTCTTGGTACGTTTTGTACGTTTTGTATTTTGATTTCCGAATCAAAACAGAGAATCGAAAAATGGAAAACGGCTCGTTTTCTCATTTACAGTATCAAAATTGGACATGGAATAATGGAAAACCAATAACAAAATGTATTAAATTTTTTATTTTTGTATTTTGTTTTGTTCATACCCGGAAGTACACACCCCCACATAGAATATTCATGATTTTTAGGGGGTGTGGTTACAGCCTAGGCTGGCAGCACAAAGAAAGACTAGACTGTGTGAGCGTGACAACAAGATTAAGTTATTATGAAGTTAGCATGCCAATAGAACAAACTCAACAACAACTGAACAAAGTTGGCTTGCAATAGCTGGCTAACTAGCACTAGCTGGCTATTGACTCGCTAGCAGGCTGGCTAACTAGCCCTAACTGGTTACTGGCTATAGTCATGCTTGCTAGTAATACCCTTACAAGGAAAATATTGCAGTTTTGAAACTGCAGTAAAAGTGCAGCAACTGCAGTCGACTGTGGTATTTTGGACGCAGTGATTTCAGAATAACGGCAGTTGAACTGTAGTTATACTGCACTTTAACTGTAGTTGTACTGCACTTTAACTGCAGTTAAAGTGCAGTACAATTAAGGTGTTGGCTTGACAGTCGCTGGATACGGGTTTGAGTACCGGTTCAGGCTACCCCTTGAATTCGCTACAAAATACTTCCATTGTTGGTTTCATTGACCCTCCCCTTTATCTGCCCCTAATTGACCCATTTTTAGCTACAACTTCCTAGTCTGTTGGAGAGGATCAGCTTGAGCAAAGTGAGGTGTAGAATCCCTATTATAAAAATAGTTTTTCCTGCCAAATAATCGGCTTTGTGTGATTAAGATTCACAGAGCTACACCTCCTCTGGCTTAGACGATCCCCCCCCCCAAACACACAGACACAACCACACATTGATTGATTGATTGGAGACAGCTTGTGTATTAAATAACATTTTCCTAGGATTTTCTACCTGCAGCAAACCAAGTGGATCATGCTGGAAATACCGATAAAAGCAAAAGTGCTAAACCAACAACCAAACAGGGTGGCCCTAAATATGGGTCAAAGTTTAAAATGCTGCGTTTACAAAGGCATCCCAATTCTGATGTCCCCCCCACCCCCCCACCACCCAATTGGTATTTCGACCAATCACATCAAAGATGTCAAAAGACAAATGAGTGAAAAAAAGATCAGAATTGATCAGATAGGAATTTACTGTGTAAACTATCCAATACGGCTGAATTGAAGAGTATGTGGGTCTTTTCTATAAAATAAAGGGGCCAATGTGTATGTGGGTCTTTTCTATAAATAAAAGGGGCCAATGTGTGACATCAGGGTAAACATTTCAAAATGGTTTGATATACATTTGATATAGATTTTCTTGCAGCTTCACACAGGCCCGTTCCTGGCCAATATGCCGCCCTAGGCGAGACAAAAACAATTAGAATAGTAGCCTAGGCTCTTTAATGAATGCCTATCCATGTCAAATCAAATCAAATCAAATTGTATTGGCCACATGCGCCGAATACAACAGGTGCAGACATTACAGTGAAATGCTTACTTACAGCCCTTAACCAACAGTGCATTTATTTTTAACAAAAAAGTAAAAATTAACAACAACAAAAAAAGTGTTGAGGAAAAAAAGAGCAGAAGTAAAATAAAATAACAGTAGGGAGGCTATATATACAGGGGGGTACCGGTGCAGAGTCAATGTGCGGGGGCACCGGCTAGTTGAGGTAGTTGAAGTAATATGTACATGTGGGCAGAGTTAAAGTGACTATGCATAAATAATTAACAGAGTAGCAGCAGCGTAAAAGGATGGGGTAGTGCAAATGGGGCAGTGCAAATAGTCTGGGTAGCCATGATTAGCTGTTCAGGAGTCTTATGGCTTGGGGGTAGAAGCTGTTGAGAAGTCTTTTGGACCTAGACTTGGCACTCTGGTACCGCTTGCCGTGCGGAAGCAGAGAGAACAGTCTATGACTAGGGTGGCTGGAGTCTTTGACAATTTTGAGGGCTTTCCTCTGACACCGCCTGGTATAGAGGTCCTGGATGGCAGGAAGCTTGGCCCCAGTGATGTACTGGGCCGTACGCACTACCCTCTGTAGTGCCTTGCGGTCGGAGGCCAAGCAGTTGCCATACCAGGCGGTGATGCAACCAGTCAGGATGCTCTCGATGGTGCAGCTGTAGAATTTTTTGAGGATCTGAGGACCCATGCCAAATCTTTTCAGTCTCCTGAGGGGGAATAGGCTTTGTGGTAGCCGACCTTTGTAAAACAGGCAGTTGCACTGGCTTTATAGTCCTGATACCTGACAAAGACTTAAGACTAATCATTTTGGCTATTCAAACTCTGAATATCAGCTACCATAGGCAGTGCGTAACTCCTGTCTTTACAGAAATAAATAAAATACTTCACCAGAGAGCATGACTTAGCCACAAAGGATCATTAGCTTCTTTTTTTTGTTGTTGCTGTGGATTGTTTCAAATCACAAGCGAGTAGGCCAATGCCTCAATTTGGGCAGCACTTGTGGCAATAAGCTTAGCTGATTATTGAGCTGCTTTTCAGTGAAAAGGATCTAAAATATGTGTGAAGATAATGTGTCTTAAGTGTCATTTGAAATGTTGAGACATGAATAAGGGGAGGGGTGGGTGGCGAAGATATAGGAGCATCTCTCTCCAGAATGCACTCTGCTCTCCAGAATGCACTCTGCTCTCCAGAATGCACTCTGCTCTCCATAATGCACTCTGCTCTCCAGAATGCACTTTGCTCTCCAGAATAGACTCTGCTCTCCAGAATGCACTCTGCTCTCCAGAATGCACTCTGCTCTCCAGAATGCACTCTGCTCTCCAGAATGCACTCTGCTCTCCAGAATGCACTTTGCTCTCCAGAATGCACTCTGCTCTCCAGAATGCACAGCTCTCCAGAATGCACTTTGCTCTCCAGAATGCACTCTGCTCTCCAGAATGCACTCTGCTCTCCAGAATGCACTTTGCTCTCCAGAATGCACTCTGCTCTCCAGAATGCACTTTGCTCTCCAGAATCCACTCTGCTCTCCAGAATGCACTTTGCTCTCCAGAATGCACTCTGCTCTCCAGAATGCACAGCTCTCCAGAATGCACTGTGCTCTCCAGAATGCACTCTGCTCTCCAGAATGCACTCTGCTCTCCAGAATACACTCTTCTCTCCAGAATGCACTCTGCTCTCCAGAATGCACTCTGCTCTTCAGAATGCCCTCAGCGGTCTCCCTCCAATTCTTGCGCATTAATTGTTTCATGGTGTGAATTTTTTGCCCTTTGATTGCTTATTTTTATCAATTCCCCATTACTTATGTCACCAGTAGTACATTTACCCTCATTTGGTTACATACGTTTCTGTTAATGCATGTATTAATTACAGTCATTTAACGTTCTCGCTGTCAGAGTGGAAACGTTGTTTGCAGAGTTCACAACTTGCTACACTTTTGAAAAACAAGTTTTGGTTTATTGCATACCATCATAACACCTGTAAGGGTTGGTGTGAGGTGTGACCCAGGTGCGGTGCAGGTTAGACAGTAGGCAGAGATGGTGAAACAAGGAACTTTACTGATGGTCCCGAAGCCAGGACACAAAATAACGAACTTTACACTAAAAAGACAGGCAGAGGAAATAAGACTGACAAAAATAGGAAATACTAAAATAATAAATAAACAGGGAGAACACTTCTTTTCTTCTTCTTCGCCATGATCAGATCAGAAATTGACCAATAGGCCTAAAAACTTGAAATCGCTAATTATTATGACAGTTTAGCCCACTGAGTGACACTCCCGGACAGTCATGAGTAGCCTCATTTCATTCCATGGGCTATTGTCCATTTTACTTTGACCTGTCCTGTTTTTAGGATATGGTGTGTTTCTTAACTTGTTCATTCATATTCACATCAAAGCACCTTTATTTTAAATTTTTTTGAAAGGGCGCCAATTAGGATATTTGATCGGAAACCCACATGATGTAAAAAGTGTCTGTCTTATGACTTTGTCATAAATGTGGTCACCATGTAGGCTACAGAAAAGGCAACAGAGGCTATATACTCTTTCTTCCGTATAGACTACATGATTTGACGGCGCGTTGGTGGCGAGCCGCAGCACTGCTCCTCTCCAACAACACCATGGAGAGGCGCGCTGTGCATTGATGAGATACATATTTTGGGCGCCTGCCTTTGGCAAAGTGGGCAATGCTTATCAGGGGGCGGCATCAGCGTTCACCTTAATAGCCCATATGCCACTGAGTGAGAGAAGTTTGTATTGTTTTGGGGCAGAATTATGAGGTGTTATGTGTTGGAGATGTGTCTTGTTCAGTTTAGCTCGTAAAATGTCGCCCTCGTCAATATGTCGCTCTAGGCGGCTGCCAAATTCTGCCTAATGGGCGGAGCGGCCCTGACTTCACATGTGTAGTTACAGGAAAAATAGTCTAGATAGGCACAATGAGACCATAACTTCTAGCAACAACAAAACATCTCCATGTCATTCAAAATGTCACATGACTAGTAGCCAGGTCTATTTTTGCTTTAGTCAACTTCTCTATCATTTATAGCCATGCTAAACCTTCCAGAAGAATGAAAAAGACAAACAACAGCATTTCTATATTCTTAATCAGGCTGATCAGGCAGGTCTGGGTAGCTGGAGACCTGCTGTAAACAGTGAAATGATATATTTACAGGTCTACTATTCACACCCTAGCTTCATTCCAGCTAGTTAGATGTGCAACCACTGACTAACTATAGCTAGGGCATAAAGTGCATTCGGAAAGTATTCAGACCCCTTCACTTTTCCAACTTTTTGTTATGTTACAGCCTTATTCTAAAATTGATTAAGTACATTTTTCCCTCATCAATCTACACACAATACCCCATAATGACACAGTGAAAACAGGTTTTTAGGAATGTTTGCACATTTATTACAAATAGAAAACAGAAATACCTTATTTACATAAGTATTCAGACCCTTTGCAACAGTATGAGAATTGAAATTGAGCTCAGGTGCATACTGTTTCGATTGATCATCCTTGAGATGTTTCTATAACTTGATTGGAGTCCACCTGTGGTAAATTAAATTGATTGGACATGATTTGGAAAGGCACACACCTGTCTATATTTGGTCCCACAGTTGACAGTGCAGGTCAGAGCAAAAACCAAGCCATGAGGTCGAAGGAATTGTCCGTAGAGCTCCGAGACAGAATTGTGTCAAAGCACAGATCTGGGGAAGGGTACCAAAAAATGGTTCCAGCATTGAAGGTCCCGAAGAACACAGTGGCCTCCATCAATCTTAAATGGAGGAAGTTTGGAGCCACCAAGACTCTTTCTAGAGCTGGCCGCCCGGCCAAACTGAGCAATCGGAGAAGAAGGGCCTTGGTGACCAAGAACCCGATGGTCACTCTGACAAAGCTCCAGAGTTCCTCTGTGGAGATGGGAGAATTTCCCCATGGAAGTACCCCCTGTATTTAGCCTCGTTATTGTTATGTCATTTTATTGTGTTACTTTTTGACTTTATTTTATTTTTTGACTTTAGTTTATTTAGTAAATATTTTCTTAACCAACAATGCAGTTCAAAAAATGGAGTTAAGTGCTTGTAAGTAAGCATTTCACGGTAAGGTCTACACCTGTTGTATTCAGCACATGTGACATATAAAGTGTGATTTGATTTGAGAGGATCTGCAGAGAAGAATCTGAGAAACTCCCCAAATACAGGTGTGCCAAGCTTGTGGCGTCAGAGTGTGCAAAGGTGTCAAGGCAAAGGGTGGCTATTTGAAGAATCTCAAATATAAATATATTTTGATTTGTTTAACACTTTTTTGGTTACTTCATGATTCCATATGTATTATTTCATATTTTTGATGTCTTCACTATTATTCTACAATGTAGGAAATAGTAAAAATAAAGAAAAACCCTTGAATGGGTTGGTGTGTCCAAACTTTTCACTGGTAGTGTGTATTGAATGTATCTCTACTGAACAAAAATATAAATGCAACATGCAACAATTTCAAGTTACAGTTTATATAAGGAAATCAGTCAATTGAAATAAATTCATTAGGCCATAATCTATGGATTTCACATGACTGGGAATAGATACCTTAAATAAAAGGTATGGGCGTGGATCAGAAAATCACCATTTGCATCATGCAGCGGGACACATCTCCTTCGCATAGAATTGATCAGGCTTTTGATTGTGGCCTCTGGAATGTTGTCCCACTCCTCTTCAATGGCTGTGCGAAGTTGCTGGATGTTGGCGGGAACTGGAACACGCTGTCGTACACGTCGATCCAGAGCATCCTAAACATGCTCAATGGGTGACATGTCTGGTGAGTATGCAGGCTATGGAAGAACTGGTGTAACAGTACTCTTCTTGCGTTGTGTATAATCAATCATCAACACAAACTCCATCTTGTAACACCAGTCATGGAGCTTTATTCTGATAGGAACAGCACAAAATTGCACGTCATGCAATGCACGGCTCACCATCCAACTCTGCACTCACGTACGCTGGTTTGGTGCTTGTTCACTGGGACTGTAGTTACCAAAATAATACAATTACAATATAATATCTTTAACAATGTACCTGATAGGAACAGCACAAAATTGCACGTCATGCAATGCACGGCTCACCATCCAACTCTGCACTCACGCACTGTACAAAATATACAAACCCCCCACCAGACACAGTAAGTTGCTAGCTAGTATTAGCTGGAATTCTCTACAACAAAATGCACAACAAATATTCACCAAAAAACACTGCATCTTATGTGTGATGTTCGAATAACATTTACAAACAAATTGATATAAATTATACATTTACATCATCACTTGGGAGTATAAAAATCACTTTTGACGTACAGTGCTTTGCAACTAACAACTTACCGCTGGTTTGGTGCTTGTTCACTGGGATGATTCTAACTGAAACATCCTCCCTCGTAAGCAAGCTATGCCAACCAGCCAATAAGATGCCATGTTGAGTAGGTGAAGGCAAGACAAAACCAAAAATCCATTGGCTTAACAATAAAGTGGCAAGGGGAATCACCAATATAACCCTGTTACACTGGGACATTTTCAGCTTCCAGGAATTGTGTACAGATCCTTGCGACATGGGGCCGTGCATTATCATGCTGAAACATGAGGTGATGGCGGCGGATGAATGGCACAACAATGGGCCTCAGGACCTCATCACGGTATTTCTGTGCATTCAAATTGCCATCGATAAAATGCAATTGTGTTTGTAGCTTATGGCTGCCCATACCATAACCCCAACGCCACCATGGGGCACTCTGTTCACAGTGTTGACATCAGCAAACAGCTCATCAACACAACGCCATACACCTGGTCTGTGGTTGTGAGGCCGGTTGGACGTACTGCCAAATTCTCTAAAATGATGTTGGCGGCAGCGTATGGTAGAGAAATTGACATTAAATTCTCTGGCAACAGCTCTGGTGGACATTCCTGCAGTCAGCATGCCAATTACACGCTCCCTCAAAACGTGAGACATCTGTGACAAAGTTGCACATTTTAGAGTGGCCTTTTATTGTCCCCAGCACAAGGTGCACCTGTGTAATGATCATGCTGTTTAATCAGTTTCTTGATATGACACATATGTCAGATGGATGGATTATCTTGGCAAAGGAGAAATGCTGTCTAACAGGGATGTAAACCAATTTGTGCTCAAAATTGTAGAGAAATACTATTTTTGTGCGTATATGAAAAATGTCTGTGATCTTTTATTTCAGCTCATAAAACATAGGACCAACACTTTACATGTTGTGTTTATATTTTTGTTCAGTGTATGTTCCCCTTTATATCTTAATGTATTCATATGAAGAAAAAAAATGGTATAATTATTATTAATGACTTTGTAACAGCTCTACTACAAGAACTGGTACCCTAGTATATAGAAAGACCCATGTACAGAATTCCCCTGTGTTGTCCACTTATTAATCCACTAGATGGCAGTAATGTGCTATCACCTCTACTGAAATGTGACAGATGGAGTTGGAAGTTTCAAAAGGGTTACGTTAGCATAAAGCCCATTTTCCTGCTGTTGTTTTTTTGGCAATGTAGTAAATCCTGCTCATGAAAATGAGCCATACATTTTCACCGATTTGCAACTTCAGTACCAAAATGTTCTTGCTAAAGTGTACACCGCTGAAAGTAGAAACTGGGTTAAAAAGCTCTTGTAGGGTGTTTGACATAATTTTGGTGGGTGCTGTCCTGGCCCAAAAGTAAAAGGTCCCATGGCCACAATAAAACTAAATGATGAATGAGAATGACATGGTCATTTTAGTACCAAGTTGGAGAATAGTTTGCCCCACTATGGCTTTGCCCTTACCTACACCTACTAAATGTAATATTTATGTTGCTGCTAATGGATTTTAAAGATGTTTTCCCAAACACAGATTGAGCCTAAAAGCAAGATCAATGGAGATTATTGATTGAAAGGGCTTTTTAGTCTAGGACTAGACTTAACCTGTGTCAGGGAAATCT
This sequence comes from Coregonus clupeaformis, assembly GCF_020615455.1. Classification (NCBI taxonomy): domain Eukaryota; kingdom Metazoa; phylum Chordata; class Actinopteri; order Salmoniformes; family Salmonidae; genus Coregonus; species Coregonus clupeaformis. Next base: position 19,900,941 of record NC_059207.1, read on the forward strand.
GCCCTTAGTGTACCACAGGTAGATTTTACTTTAATCTAGTTTGTTTTCTCAAATTTCTATATTGTTGTATCCGTTTTCGCCATTTTACGGTTGTATTGCTCGCTTCTTGAGAGTATGGGTTCCTTGTACTAACACTATATTTAACACGTGTTCTAGTAGAGATACATCTAGAATATGACTTGTAATATCTATTTCTTTTTATCTCTATAAGTATGACATTTAGTGGCCTTTTTGGGTACTTCAATTATCCACTGGTGTCTGATTATCTCTGGCTCTTTCTGTGGCCATGTCTGCCCACTATTGTTTGTGGATATACACTTAAAAACTACCACTGCAGTGCTATAACATAATGAAATATGTGGTTTCAAGCAACTAGGGGTGGCAGGTAGCCTAGCGGTTAAGAGTGTTGGGCGAGTAACCGAAAGGTTGCTTATTTGAATATTTTCTAGTGCAATTATTCAATGTAAATCATACATCACATCGGTCCAGAAATGATGAGAACACACATGCATCGGGGTCTGGCTTTTCCTGCCTCACCATAAGATCACATCTTTAATGATCTTCAAAAAGCATTTTGGAGCAAATAGAGGATCCGTTTTGCTTTTACTATATTGTATTGACAAGGGAGACCTGGTCAGTGATCCTCAATCTGCCCTCCTCAGTCTTTGAGAATGCACACCTACATCGTCCGTAACTTTTATGTGCAAGTGCACATTTGGTCATCTGTTTGTTGGTTCGTAGTCTGGTTGACGTGACCACACAGCGAGGAAGAGCTGTGACTCACTGGTCTGGACAGGAGGCTGTTTGTTAATGCAATATTCGCTCAGAAATTGTGGACACATTGATTGGTTCGCTCAAATGTTTGTTTTTTTCTTCTGGGGCGTTGAGACCTCTCATTGAAAATCCAAAAGTTGTAATGGAAAGGGGCGGCACTCGGGGGCTCTGGGTGGCTGTGCCTGTGGGTGTTTGATTTTCGAAAGAGAAGGAGGAGAACCAACCAGTAAACGCACAGCCCCCTTCATTATCAACGCATCGTGCCGACAACATCAAAACAGCCTTTCCAGACTCTGTCAGGAGGACTTCGAGTTTAGGTGTCAGCCAGACTAGTAGGTTTGGGCCTTTGGCTATGAATCTCTTTCATTCTACTCCATAATCATACAGAGCTGCAGCAAACCTCTCACAATAGACCTCTTTGGAAAAGGCCCAGTGAGACAGTGTAATGACAGTTTATTTATGTTATACAATATCAGTGACCTACAGGATTAATCTGTTAAGGCAAACTACCCCTAAAGAACTAAGGTTGGGCCTCTAATCACTAGTTGAAATGTACCAGGCCAATTGTGTTAATGAAGGTGGTAGCACTGCCAACTAGCGGATGAAAAATAATTCATACAGTAGCAACACATACATAAGCACATTGTGTCACATTTTCACACTTCATCCAAAGTGCTTTACCTTAAGATTTTAAAAACAGGCAATGCTAGCTGAAGCAGATGGTGAATGCATTTGGCAAGTAGTGAATAGATTTGTAAAGACAAAGTAAATGTCATGAAATCTCATTTGATCTTAGCTTTTAACTTATAAAATATTACATTCGATTGGATTTTGGATCGCCAGGTAAAAATGCAGAAATTACATTCATTTTTATTGCTCATCAAGAGAAGGAGGGGAGGTAGGGGGAGAGGGAGTTTCTTCAACCAAACCCATCTGTCACTTCCACTCCCGTTCCCCCCCTCGACGTCACCAGTCTACTAACCACCGGTCCTGGCAACCCATCTATACGCACACCTGGCAACCATCATTACGCACACCTGGCAACCCATCTATACGCACACATGGCAACCATCATTACGCACACCTGGCAACCCATCTATACACACACCTGGCAACCATCATTACGCACACCTGGCAACCCATCTATACGCACACCTGGCAACCATCATTACGCACACCTGGCAACCCATCTATACGCACACCTGGCAACCATCATTACGCACACCTGCATCTCATCATCAGTCACACCTGGACATCATTACACCCTTGATTACCTACCCTTTATATAGCACTCTTTTGTTATCAGGTAGTATTTTTTGTTTCCATGTCAGACGCTAATTTTGTTTTGTGTCGTTTGTTATTAAACTCACTAACTGCACCTGCTTCCTGACTCCCTGCATCTACGTTGCACAATCTATCCACTTTCTCACGCCCACATCCATCCATCCATATACAGTGGGGAAAAAAAGTATTTAGTCAGCCACCAATTGTGCAAGTTCTCCCACTTAAAAAGATGAGAGAGGCCTGTAATTTTCATCATAGTTACACGTCAACTATGACAGACAAATTGAGAAAAAGAAATCCAGAAAATCACATTGTAGGATTTTTTATGAATTTATTTGCAAATTATGGTGGAAAATAAGTATTTGGTCACCTACAAACAAGCAAGATTTCTGGCTCTCACAGACCTGTAACAACTTCTTTAAGAGGCTCCTCTGTCCTCCACTCGTTACCGGTATTAATGGCACCTGTTTGAGCTTGTTATCAGTATAAAAGACACCTGTCCACAACCTCAAACAGTCACACTCCAAACTCCACTATGGCCAAGACCAAAGAGCTGTCAAAGGACACCAGAAACAAAATTGTAGACCTGCACCAGGCTGGGAAGACTGAATCTGCAATAGGTAAGCAGCTTGGTTTGAAGAAATCAACTGTGGGAGCAATTATTAGGAAATGGAAGACATACAAGACCACTGATAATCTCCCTCGATCTGGGGCTCCACGCAAGATCTCACCCCGTGGGGTCAAAATGATCACAAGAACGGTGAGCAAATATCCCAGAACCACACGGGGGGGACCTAGTGAATGACCTGCAGAGAGCTGGGACCAAAGTAACAAAGCCTACCATCAGTAACACACTACGCCGCTAGGGACTCAAATCCTGCAGTGCAAGACGTTTCCCCCTGCTTAAGCCAGTACATGTCCAGGCCCGTCTGAAGTTTGCTAGAGTGCATTTGGATGATCCAGAAGATCATTGGGAGAATGTCATATGGTCAGATGAAACCAAAATATAACTTTTTGGTAAAAACTCAACTCATCGTGTTTGGAGGACAAAGAATGCTGAGTTGCATCCAAAGAACACCATACCTACTGTGAAGCATGGGGGTGGAAACATCATGCTTTGGGGCTGTTTTTCTGCAAAGGGACCAGGACGACTGATCCGTGTAAAGGAAAGAATGAATGGGGCCATGTATCGTGAGATTTTGAGTGAAAACCTCCTTCCATCAGCAAGGGCATTGAAGATGAAACGTGGCTGGGTCTTTCGGGCAACGAAGGAGTGGCTTCGTAAGAAGCATTTCAAGGTACTGGAGTGGCCTAGCTAGTCTCCAGATCTCAACCCCATAGAAAATCTTTGGAGGGAGTTGAAAGTCCGTGTTGCCCAGCGACAGCCCCAAAACATCACTACTCTAGAGGAGATCTGCATGGAGGAATGGGCCAAAATACCAGCAACAGTGTGTGAAAACCTTGTGAAGACTTACAGAAAACGTTTGACCTGTGTCATTGCCAACAAAGGGTATATAACAAAGTATTGAGAAACTTTTGTTATTGACCAAATACTTATTTTCCACCATAATTTGCAAATAAATTCATAAAAAATCCTACAATGTGATTTTCTGGATTTTTTTTCCTCATTTTGTCTGTCATAGTTGACGTGTACCTATGATGAAAATTACAGGCCTCTCTCATCTTTTTAAGTGGGAGAACTTGCACAATTGGTGGCTGACTAAATACTTTTTTTCCCCACTGTAAGTGCCTTGTCAACTTTCATTAAAAACCACACTTGGAGCATATTTAAACATTGAGTTAAACTGATTTAATCAAAGAGTAGTTGAACAAGAGTGAGCAGAATTTAGGATGCAGGGCACAACAGCAAAGCAACTTCCCCTAATGTATACTTGAGAGAAACAGAGAGCATGGGGCAGTTGAAGGATCATTCAAATTCTGTGAGGGGAGCAGTAGTTAAAAAGGTAACAAGTAAATAGCCTGAAGTAGACAACCATTCACAGGCAAACAATTTGAAAGTGTCTAGGAGTCATCTATAGGTAACACACTTTGAGAGCAAGTGTAAAGGGGCTTTCCTTTGAAGGGTCTCAGCTGAGTTCCAAGCATTCTGATATGTTCTGTCCAGTTGTCCCTCAAACAGGCCTGCAGGTGCAATCAACCAGCCTACATACCACCTGTGTATAGTTAGTCAAGATCAATAATGACTGTGCAATACATTTAAAGTAGTGTAAAACTGTTCGAGTCATTGTCTCAGCACAGCAGGGTTAGAGCGATATGCAGACGAACAGTCATGAGGCTTATTGCTGCTCATCAGGATGTTGTAGGAGGCGGTAGAGCATGTCCACTGGATAGGGCTGAGTGACTGAACTGTGTGAATGGTTCTGTAGGTGTATGTGGAGGAGAGAGCGAGGGAATATCAGACTGGCTCTGTATAATTGATCAGCCCCTCAGACAGGGCGTATGTATACATTCAGAGAAGTAGGCCAATAGTCGTGTTCACAACTGAAGAGTATAGCCTACGTCTGCCTTTCAGTGAGCAGGAAATGATGTTTGTGAAGTATACCCATACCAATTTAAAGGCTTATTTTAACTTACTGTATTGGCTGATGCACCTACATGAAGTTCATGACGACCTGCTCTAAAGCCATACTGTGCCTTTCTCCTGCGGGAACATTCAGAACTCACTCACACACACACAAGCAATGACTGGATATTGTTGTGTTAGATGTGTAAGCAATAGCTAAGTTAGCTATGCAAAGTGCCAGATAGGTAACCATTTACAGTAATTGCAATTAATTATTACTCAGTCAATAAGCACCATCAACCAGCCAGAAGATCTAGCTAAGTTAGCTACAGAAATTAATGGAGAAATCTGACCTTTCTGTAGCAGGTAGCTCTGGCCGGGCAGCTCCATCTTGTAGCATGTTCAGGGACTAACTTACTTCCGCTAGCTACTACTAGCTAGTGTCACAGGGTTGCTTATGTTTCCACTTGACACTGCAGAAATAGACTGAACAAAAATATAAAAGCAACATGTAAAGTGTTGATCCCATGTTTCATGAGCTGAAATAAAAGATCCCAGAAATGTTCCATATGCACAAAAAGCTTATTTCTCTAAAATGTTGGGCACAGATTTGTTTACATCCCTGTTAGTGAGTGTTTCTCCTTTGCCAAGATAATCTGAAACAAACAAGACAAAAAAACTGAAAACTAACTATTCACCCCCCCCAAAGTCAATATTTGTAGAGCCACCTTTTGCAGCAATTACAGCTGCAAGTCTCTTGGGGTATGTCTCTATAAGCTTGGCACATCTAGCCACTGGGATCTTTGCCCATTCTTCAAGGCAAAACTGCTCCAGCTTCTACAAGTTGGATGGGTTCCGCTGGTGTAAAGCAATCTAAGTCATACCACAGATTCTGGGCTTTGACTTGGCCATTCCAAGACATTTAAATGTTTCCCCTTAAACCACTCGAGTGTTGCTTTAGCAGTATGCTTAGGGTCATTGTCCTGCTGGGAGATTAACCTCCGTCCCAGTCTCAAATCTCTGGAAGACAAACAGGTTTCCCTCAAGAATTTCCCTGAATTTAGCGCCATCTGTCTTCCTTCAATTCTGACCAGTTTCCCAGTCCCTGCCGATGAAAAACATCCCCACAGCATGATGCTGCCACCACCATGCTGGTGTCCTCGGGGTGATGAGAGGTGTTGGGTTTGCGCCAGACATAGTGTTTTCCTTGATGGCCAAAAAGCTCAATTCTAGTCTCATCTGTTTTTGATGTGTGAGTACTACGTTATCACAATCATACCATGAGTAGTTAATCATGAAACATACACCACGCCTTTCTTCTTCCCGGAGAGTTCTTTATTCCTGTCTGCACGATATATTGAGAACCCAGCTGGCTGTATGGCCGGGGACAGTATATCCGGAGAGAGCCATGATTCCGTGAAACAGATTATGTTACAGTCCCTGATGTCTCTCTGGAAGGAGATCCTCGCTCTGAGCTTGTCTACTTTATTGTCCAGGGACTGAACATTAGCGAGTAACAGACTCGGACACGGTGGACGGTGTGCACACCTCCTGAGTCGGAATAGAAGTCCACTCTGAATACCTAGTCTCCGCCAGCTGCGTCTTGGATCAGCCTCTGGCATAAGTTCAATTGCCCTGGGGGGTACGAACAAAGGATCCAATTCGGGAATGTCATATTTCTGGTCGTAATGCTGGTGAGTTACCACCGTTCTGATATCCAAAAGTTATTTCAGGCTGTATGTAATAACACAAAAAATCGTTATGGGCTAATAATGTAAGAAATAACACACAAAAAACTGCAAAGTTGCTTAGGAGCAAGAAGCAGAGCTGCCATGTCTGTCGGCACCATCTTCATTCATGTGCAGCCAGCTAGTGCAAGTACACACACACACACACACTCAGTCAATCAGTCAGCGCAAGCCAACTTCGTTCAGTTGTTGTTGAGTTTGTCCTATTGGCATGCTAAATTCATGATAAGTTCTGCATCTTAGCTAACATGAGTATTTTTATCTTCCTGTCACACTCACACAGTCTAGTCCATTGTTTGTGCTGCCAACCTAGGCTTTAAACACACCTAAACTCATTAATATTGTAATGACCCAGCTGGGTCATAAAGTAAAAGAGAGACGGGCACCAGGTGTACAGGCAGAACACAGGTTTATTCCTGAATGGGCTATTGTTCAGGCCACAGCCCACGCCGCTAAACCTCGAACATACACAAATAGAACATGTCAAATCAATGGTCCCGAACAGAAGAGAGAGAGATGAGACCGTAACCCCTATTTAATCATTCCAAAACCCCGCGGGATTACCCATCATACCCCCCCAACCTTTCCATCTGTCCTGGCATATTTAACCCCTGCTAGTACCCATGAGAACGATAACACATCCATGAACACAGAACACAATACAGGGTCGTTACATAGCCCCCCCCTTTCTAAACCCTAGCCCCTAGGGTTACAAAACAAAATCCTTAAAACGACCCGGAGGTCGCATCAGTCTCTTGTGCCTCCCCTTGACTCTCACTGGTGGACCCCCAGAACACTCATCTGCCCCAATGTCATTTCCAGCACCCCCCGAAGAGGCAGCCCCCGTCCCAGGCTCAGCTTGCACTAGAGTCTCCTCGCTAGACTGTCCCCGTGTGCTCACATCAGAGTCCTCACTTCCATTCCCTACCGTTTTCCTCCCTCTGTAGGGCGCCAATCGGTCCCGGTGGACCACCACCCTCCTGCCCCGTGGGGGAACCTCCACCCGGTACGTCACCTCCCCCACTCTCTCTATCACCAGGCACGGCCCCACCCAGGCACTGTCCAGCTTTGGGCACCGCCCCTTCTTGCGCGTGGGGTTGTGAAGCCACACGCGTTCTCCCGCTCCAAAGTGCCTCCCCCTCGCGCGTGAGTCATAGTGGCGCTTTTGGCGCATTCCTGCGTTCTCGAGTTGCTCTCTTGCGAAGGTGTGAGCCGCTTCTAACCGGTTCTGCAGTCGACGAACATAGTTCGGGCCAGGCAAAACCCCGTCGTCGTTATCAGGAGGGTGGCCAAACGTCAGTTCGGCTGGGGTGCGCAACTCACGACCTAACATTAGTAGCGCTGGGGAGCACGCAGTCGATTCCTGAACAGCCGACCTACATGCCATAAGAATAAACGGTAAGTGGGTGTCCCAATCTCTCTGGTGTTTTGAGGTAACGATAGCCAGCTGTTGTGCTAATGTTCTGTTAAATCTTTCCACCAGCCCATCACTCTGGGGGTGAAGCGGAGTAGTGCGCGTCTTCTCCGCGCCTAACCGTCTACACAACTCTGAGAACACCCGTGACTCAAAGTTTCTCCCCTGGTCGCTGTGTATAGACTGTGGCACCCCGAACCGACTGATTATTCCCCCTACCAATGCATCAGCTACTGTTTCTGCCTCCTGGTCTGGGAGAGCGTAAGCCTCTGGCCACTTGGTGAAGTAGTCCATAGCAGTTAGAATCCACCTGTTACCGCTGTCTGTGGTTGGAAACGGTCCAACTATGTCTACCCCCAGTCTCTCCATGGGCTCCCCTACTGGGAATTGTTGTAGGAGGGCGTGTGACTGACCTGGAGGTCCTTTCTTAGCAGCACACTCATCGCACTGCCTGCAAAAGTCCTCCACATCCCTCCTGTGCCTGGCCCAATAGAAGCCTTTACGTACGCGCTTTAACGTTTTGGAGACCCCAAAATGCCCTGCGCCTACTCCCCCGTGAAGCTGCTGTAACACGCTCCCTTGCAGCCTTTTGGGAACCACTACCTGCCACGTCATTTCTCCAGTAGCTGGCTTTTTCCACCCCCTCTGGAGCACTCCCTCAGCCACTCTAAGGACTGAGAATTTAGCCCAGAGTCCTTTGGTGACTGGTGATAGAGGGGCTACTTCCCCCCATGGCGGTCGTCTTCCCTCTTCCACCCACCCCAGCACAGGACGCAGCTCTGCGTCCTCCTCCTGGCGACGCCTCCACTCCCCAACGTCCACAGCCTCAAGCTCCCGGCACTCTGTCACCCTCAGCTGACTCACCGTGGCGGTGACTCCCTCCTCCATGCACAGTTCCCTCTCTCGCTCCACCCGTTTGGCGCAGTACCCACAGCCGTCCTCAGCACACGGGCGACGGGACAAGGCGTCTGCATTGCTGTGGCGAAGGCCGGCCCTGTGCTCCACCTGGAAGTCGTAGGGTTGCAGCTCCTCCAACCAGCGGGCGATCTGACCCTCTGGCTCCTTGAAGGAGAGAAGCCACTGCAGGGCGGGAGTGATCCGTCCGCACCACAAACGGCAGGCCCCCCAGGTAGTACTTGAAATGGCGTACTGCTGCCACGACAGCCAAAAGCTCCCTCCTTGTCACGCAGTAGCGTTTTTCAGCCTTATCAAAAGTTCTGCTGTAATAAGCTACTACGTGCTCCCCGTCAGAACCACGCTGAGCCAGCACAGCCCCCAAGCCCTCATTGCTTGCGTCGGTGTCCAGGATAAACGGACGGTTCGGGTCTGGTGAGGACAGGACAGGGGCCTCCACCAGGGCACGTTTGAGGGCCTCAAACGCCCGCTGGTGCTCTTCGGTCCACTGAAAAACAGTGTCCTTCTTGAGAAGGTGGTTCAAAGGAGCTGCTATCCCCGCAAACCCTTTCACAAACCTACGATAGTAGGATGCCAGACCCAGGAAGCTCTTAACCTCTTTTTTTCCACTTGGAATTGGCCACCCCCTCACAGCCTCCACCTTGTCTGGCATCGTGCTGATACCCTCACCACCCAGCTGATGACCCAGGAACGCCACCTCCCTTTGCATGAAATGGCACTTTTCCGGGTGTAATTTTAGCCCCGCCCCCGAGATCCTCTCCAGCACTCGCCTAAGTGCCCCCCAGTGCCCCCTCAAACGATGTGCCGTGCACCAATATGTCGTCTAGGTACACGACACACTCGTCTCTCGGAACCCCCGCCAGCACTCTGTCCATGAGCCTCTCAAAGGTGGCAGGAGCATTACAAAGCCCGAAGCACAGCACCTTGAACTGCCAATGGCCCCTATCCGTGGAGAAGGCCGTTTTTTCACGTGCCCCAGGCGAGAGGGGCACCTGCCAGTAGCCACTGCGCAGATCAAGGGAAGAGAACCACGAGGACCCTCTGACGTGGTCTAGCGACTCATCGATCCTCGGTATGGGGTAAGCGTCTTTAGTGGTGACAGAATTTAGACCCCTGTAGTCCGCACAAAACCTAAGTTTACCCCCTTTCTTAGGCACCATGACGACCGGCGCGGACCATGGGCTATCTGATGGCTCAATGAAATCCGCCCGCAACATGTCAGCAATAGCTGTGGCTGCTGCTTCCCTCTTGGCAAGGGGAATGCGACGGGGCCGAATTTTAATGGGTTGGTTGTCCCCAGTGTCGATGTCGTGCTGAACCAGGTGCGTTTGCCCTACCTCATCTTCCCCCCAAGCGAAGCTATCTTTAAAGTCAAACAGCAGCTGCTTTAACTGTCTCTGTTGTCTCTCATCCAGACCTTGACAGTTTTTCAGCCACACAGCCTCAACGGCGTCGATAACTTCCTCCTTCCCCCCGTCGGGCTGATGGGGTGAAGGAGCCAGTGTGTTTTGGGCTACTGGGATGCCTGTGCTTGCACCATTATGGGGAGTGAAGGTCGTTGCTGCCGGAGACAGCTGCTGGGATGGCACAACGACCAAGGGAGCAGCCGGGACGACCAGTGGAGTTTCGGCAAGCTTGGAGGAAGACGGAGGGACAGCCCTGCCCCCTGCTGGACCTCCCGAAGGCGACATTCCCACTGTGGGACCCCCCGACAGCCTCAAAGTGCCCGAAGCTAAGTCCAACTGAGCCCCACAGTTTTTCAAAAAGTCCATTCCCAGTATACAGGGGTCCTGTACCGCTGCTACCCACACCGGACACCCCACAGTTCTCCCCCCCACAGTCACAGACAACCAACACTTCCCCTAACATGGGGGCTAGCTCCCCCGTGACAGTCCGTAGCTGGACAAGGGTCGGCTCCACCCGCACCCCCAACAGGTAGTATGTCTGGTCTCACCAGGGTTACTGTAGAGCCCGTGTCAACCAGGGCCAAACATTCCACCCCCTCTACCTTGACGATGACATTGCAGAAGTCCCCAATGGTGGTACGTCCCACCACAACTACCGGACTAGGAAACACGGTGGCAGCCACACCCTGGGGGAAGCAGGTCCCCACCCTCTTGCCTGCGCTGCTGGGTACCTCTTCTGCTTACTGTGGTTTCGGGGGCGGAGGGGTGGGCCCGCGCTGCCCCCTGCGCGAGAACCCGCTGTCGTTTCCCTGTTGACTGGGGAATCTGCCACACTCCCCGCTGAATGTGGCCAGGCTGGCCACAACCCCAGCAGACAATGGAAGTTGAGCTGACACTGCGATGTTGTCTGGAGCCCTTCTCAATGACAAGCGAAGCGGTCTTGACTAACCCTCCCAACTCGTCGACCCACTCTGGTTTGGTGACCCCCGGCACCCCGGCCGCCGCTGCTCTCACCTCTGGTTGACTGGCAACCTCCACTCTCACTCCCTCACCCCAGATCAGCTCCCTCTTCCTGGCTATCTCCACTGCAGCCCGCAGAGATGCTGGGTCCGACATCTGCACATGCTTACCCAGTTCGGTGGGGGAGAGCGCTCTAATAAAACTGTCCCGTGCCAGCTCGTCTTGCACCCCAATCGGCATATTTGCATAAGCCCGCCTGGTCAGGCTCAGAATATCACTTGCCAACGCCTTTAATGATTCCCCCTGAAGTCTCTTTTTTGTTATTCAGTTCAATCCGCAGCAAGTTGGGCTGTGCATCGCTGCCGAAACGGACCCCCAATGCCTCCACTAGCGCACCGTAGTCGCCCCTCTCGTCCGGGGCTAGCGTTAGCAGGCATTCCGACGCCTCCTCTGCCAGGCTCAGGGCAAGCTGTAACCCTTTCGTCTCGTCAGACCACCTCCCGGCTCTAGCCAACAACTCGAATTGAGTGAAAAAAACTTCCCATTTACCTTGTCCATTGAACTTTGGAAGTTTAGCCGCTACCGTGGCTAATGGCAATAGGGCGCTGCCATCTCTGTTTACATAAGGAGGTCCAGCCATTTCCGCACGCGGTGACGTCGATATCTCCGTCGCCGTGACGTCTGTTCTGGTCGAGCGGTTTGGAGGAAAACCCGCCCGTTCTGCCATCTTGCTGACTGACAATTTAACTCCCGCCATGTGGCTCTCCAGCTCTTCTACAGCCGTCATCGCCTGACCCTCCCGACCGGGTACACCCGAGCCCACAACGGACACTTTGTCCGACTCTTCCTTAACTTTCCGCCTCGCCCCGATCATCCTGCCCGTAGATGCGAGTCACGCTAAAGCTAACCACGGCCTATACTGAAACAGCTAACTCGCCTAATCTCGATCTATCCCGTCGTTCGAAAGCACTTCTGACACCAATGTAATGACCCAGCTGGGTCATAAAGTAAAAGAGAGACGGGCACCAGGTGTACAGGCAGAACACAGGTTTATTCCTGAATGGGCTATTGTTCAGGCCACAGCCCACGCCGCTAAACCTCGAACATACACAAATAGAACATGTCAAATCAATGGTCCCGAACAGAAGAGAGAGAGATGAGACCGTAACCCCTATTTAATCATTCCAAAACCCCGCGGGATTACCCATCATACCCCCCCAACCTTTCCATCTGTCCTGGCATATTTAACCCCTGCTAGTACCCATGAGAACGATAACACATCCATGAACACAGAACACAATACAGGGTCGTTACAATATTATATGAAGGGGCGTGTACTTCAGGATATGAACAAAGCTCAAAATCAAAACATTTAATAAATCGTGTTATTTGTTTGTTATTCCATGTCCAATTTTGACACAATAAATGAGAAAACAAGTCGATTTCCGATTTTCGTTTTTCAAATGCAGAAACCAAAAACGAAAACGGGTCACCAGGTCTCAGTTCAGGGGTAGATCACTTACCCTCACTCAAAATTGCACAGGATGACATTTCAAATTGCATTCAAACTCAGCAGGAGCAATGACAATGCCATCCTACAAGCTCACCTATTTCAACATGCGAGGTAGAGCAGAGCTGGCTCGGTATATCTTTGCCTATGCTGGAATAGCCTTCGAGGATCGCAGGGTGGAGTGGAAAGACTGGCCATCCATTAAGAAGAGTGAGTAATGTTTTAGAACCAGACCACTTCAACATCATTGACAGACAATAGGCTACTGAGCAGTTACCTGAGCTAATTGAGGAGCTATAAGAAAAATCGGTATGTGGCTGAATGGACTTCATGATCCCAACCCCTACCTACCCTGGTATAGCCTCCCTTTCCAGTGTTGTAGGTACCCACTGGGGAGGGACATTTGAATCAACGTTGTTTCTACGTAATTTTAATGTTGAATCAACGTGGGAAACTGATTGGATTTGCAAAAAGTCACCAACGTAAGGGAATTTCGTCTTTTCACCCAACATTTAACCTAAATGCAATAACATAGTAAAATGTTTGTTGAATTCACGTTAGTTTACAAGTCAACCATAGGAAATCAAAACTAAACGTTGAACTGATTGATGTCTGTGCCCAGCGGGACTCGGTCTCGAGATTGAGTGTCTCCGTGCGGTGTCGGATACATTTTTACAAGGTCAGTAAATACGTTTCCATCCAGTTCATGAGTGAAGTCATACCGTATATAAAAAAACAAGACAGCAGTGATGGAAACAGGAAGTTTCGGTACAATTGTATAAATGCCTACAGATAATTTGTTCATTCGACATGGTGGGATCTTTTTGTGTCGGTAAAATGTATAATGCGAGAAACTGCATCATATCTAAGCAAACGATATATGGTGTGTGGTCCTCCCACTACGACTCGGGAACCGATGCAGTTTATTAGGCTACAGATTAAGTAAATTATGATGAATTTCACAGGGTGTTGAAAGTGCATGCTATGACCTTGATGCTCCTTTCCGATAAATATCGAGGGTTTTATCTTATTCTGGTGACATGATGGTCGATGCTTGACTGCCGTGTGACAAATACAAATATTCTCGCTCTTATCCGTAATAATCTCATCATGTGGACTAGCCTTCCTGTACTGTATCTGCGAGCTGTTGGCTAGAGCGCATGTGCCAAGACTAGAGGAGGCACGTTTGCTATTTAACGCAACATATATATTTTTTTACAAAACTATCGGTAGAGTTGAAAATGCGATGGAAACACATTTAACTTTAGATTTGTATTCGGTACAAATCAGTTTGGTGGAAACACACCACTGGAGGGAAAATGTGCATATTTTCTTTATGCTGATTTTAGAATATTCATATGAAAATCTGTCGCCAATTGGATGGAAACCTAGATACTGAGGAGTCCAGTAAAAAAAAAACTCAATTATCAGCTCCCATTCAGTGAGTGCATAAAACCGTTAGCCAGTCAAAATATCCTCACTCCTCCCCTTACGAAAAAAGATTGCAGTCAGAATGCAGTATAACTGCAGGATGCGGCAAATACTGCATCCAAAATAACCGTTTTTCTTTACTGCCATAATTTTGCAGTGTAACTACAGTTAGAACGCAGTATAGCTGCAGTTCAACTGCAGTTACTGCACTTTTACTGCAGTTTCAAAACTGCAATCTTTTTTTTGTAAGGGTTTTATGACACATTCATATCTTATTGCCTATTGAAACCTGGATTTCCTACTTTACTCATAACATTACTGCACTTGTCAGAATTTCCTTGATTTGCTGGTAGGGAAGAGTGGGGGAAATTGTTTGAAAGTTGCACACTCAGTATTAGTAAGGGGAGACCGGGGGAAGCTGTAACATGTTTGGTCTTTTTATCTATTATAGACCTGTTTGGGTCAGTGATCATTTGTAGAGTGACTCTCTATTTGTCCTCAGCATTCATTTTTTCAACATTCTGAATGCCTAAAGAATCCACATTCTTCTGAAATATGAACGCATAAATACTGGACATTTTGACCTCTTACAGTTGAAGTCGGAAGCTTACATACACTTAGGTTGGCGTCATTAAAACTCGTTTTTCAACCACTCCACACATTTCTTGTTAACAAACTATCGTTTTGGCAAGTCGATTAGGACATCTATGTCACGATTCAGACAGACGACCAGAGGACCACAATTGCGTCACACCAGAAAGTTTATTAAACTTAAGGGAAAAGGGAAGTAGGGAGTGAATGAAGGCTCCAGGGGTAACAGGGATCCCGTCCAATGCGCTGGGTCTGTGCCCCCCCCAGTGGCAGCGATGCGTCCTATGAAGCCGGTGGTGGGTGGGCCAGAAGTCCTGGGGAGGGGGAGACACAGACACAACAGGGCGGAATGAAACCAGGCAGCAGTACAGTTCAAGGGAAATCCAAAATACGTAGTAGCAAGGCAGAAGGCTGGTCAGAGTTACCGGGACTGAAGAGTAGTCAGGAGTCGTAATGGCAGAAGCAGGTCTGGATCTCCTGAGGCAGAAGAGTATCCAAAAAACAGGCAGGTCCGGGGGTCACAAAACCAGGGTGAGCCAGAAGCGCGAGCAAACAGGTTCCGGGTGTGAGCTTTGCAGACGATCTGACACCGGAGAGCTGAAAGACAGGGCCTTAAATACTGGGAGAGGTTAGTGGGTAATGCAGCGCAGCTGGCAGAGTAATTAGAGCCGAGCAGAGCAGGGACAGGTGGAGCTAGTTAGGCTGAGTAGAGAGAGGGAGGTGAGCAGAGTGGAAGATAGTGGAAACCAATTAAGGTGGTAACCCGGTGGAGTGAGAGGGCTCATGACAATCTAATTTGTGCAAGACAAGTAATTTTTCCAACAATTGTTTACAAACAGATTATTTCACTTATAATTCACTGTATCACAATTCCAGTGGGTCAGAAGTTTACATACACTTAGTTGACTGTGCCTTTAAACAGCTTGGAAAATTCCAGAAAATTATGTCATGGCTTTAGAAGCTTATGATGGGCTAATTGACATAATTTGAGTCAATTGGAGCTGTACCTGTTGATGTATTTCAAGGCCTACCTTCAAATTCAGTGCCTCTTTGCTTGACATCATGGGAAAATCAAAAGAAATCAGCCAAGACCTCAGAAAAAAAATTGTAGACCTCCACAAGTCTGGTTCATCCTTGGGAGCAATTTCCAAACGCCTGAAGGTACCACGTTCATCTGTACAAACAATAGTATGCAAGTATAAACACCATGGGACCATGCGGTCGTCATACCGCTCAGGAAGGAGACGCGTTCTGTCTCCTAGAGATGAAAGTACTTTGGTGCGAAAAGTGCAAATCAATCACAGAACAACAGCAAAGGACCTTGTGAAGATGCTGGAGGAAACAGGTACAAAAGTATCTATATCCACAGTAAAACAAGTCCTATATCGACATAACCTGAAAGGCCACTCAGCAAGGAAGAAGCCACTGCTCCAAAACCGCCATAAAAAAGCCAGACTATGGTTTGCAACTGCACATGGGGACAAATATCTTACTTTTTGGAGAAATATCCTCTGGTCTGATGAAACAAAAATAGATCTGTTTGGTCATAATGACCATCGCTATGTTTGGAGGAAAAATGGGGTTGATTGCAAGCCGAAGAACACCATCCCAACCGTGAAGCACGGGGGTGGCAGCATCATGCTGTGGGGGTGCTTTGCTGCAGGAGGGACTGGTGCACTTCACAAAATAAATGGCATCATGAGGAAGGAAAATTATGTGGATATATTGAAGCAACATCTCAAGACATCAGTCAGGAAGTTAAAGCTTGGTCGCAAATGCGTCTTCCAAATTGACAATGACCCCAAACATACTTCCAAAGTTGTGGCAAAATGGCTTAAGGACAACAAAGTCAAGGTATTGGAGTGGCCATCACAAAGCCCTGACCTCAATCCTATATAACATTTGTGGACAGAACTGAAAAAGCTTGTGTGAGCAAGGAGGCCTACAAACCTAACTCAGTTACACCAGCTCTGTCAGGAGGAATGGGCCAAAATTCACCCAACTTATTGTGGGAAGCTTGTGGAAGGCTACCCGAAACGTTTGACCCAAGTTAAACAATTTAAAGGCAATGCTACCAAATGCTAATTGAGTGTATGTAAACTTCTGACCCACTGGGAATGTGATGAAAGAAATAAAAGCTGAAATAAATCTCTACTATTATTCTGACATTTCACATTCTTAAAATAAAGTGGTGATCCTAACTGACCTAAAACAGGGAATTTTTACTAGGATTAAATGTCAGGATTTGTGAAAAACTGAGTTTAAATGTTTTTGTATGTAAACTTCCGACTTCAACTGTATTATGGTGGCGATTTGACAAAATTACAATCATGGTCTTGAATTGTACTCTCATTTTTCTGGTCTCGGTCTTGACTCAGTCTCGGACCCCTTGCCCCCCTCCCGGTCTTGGTTTTGACTCAGATTCGATTTGGTCTTGGATCAGTCTCGAACACAACACTGATATTTTCTATCCTATGTTTAGAAGTGTTGATGATGAACAACAACATACTTATTAACACTCTCTCAGCCTTTCCTTTAGGAAAGCTCCCAGTGCTAGAGGTGAATGGGCTCCTTCTACCCCAGAGTCTGGCCATTGCACGGTTCCTGGCAAAGGAAGCAGGTAATAATAATAATAATGTAGACTAATACATTTAAATTGTAAAGTGCTTTTCATTACAGTGTTTCCTCAAAACTCTACATAGGCAAAAATAATTATAATCAAATACAATAAAAACATACATTTTGAATCAAGAAGGAAATAGCAATAGTAGGCTAGGTGCTAAAAGGATCAGGACTATAAGAAAGACAGTCTGTAGAAATGCGTTTTAAGGCCCGTTTTTAAAGTTCAGATTGATGCAGTGGTTCTCAGATGGTCAGGGAGAGACTAGGGGCAAGGGAGCAGAAGGCTCGGTCCTCCATAGACTAGGGGCAAGGGAGCAGAAGGCTCAGTCCTCCATAGTACGAAGACATGTCTTGGGGACTTGAAGCAGTAGAGTGTGGCTGAAGTGGAGAGTGTGAGGTGGCTCATTGATAGAAATTAGGTTGCTGATGTAGGTGGGACTCAATACATTCACGGCTTTAAATACAAAGGGAAGGATTTTAAAGTCAACACTATATTTGAACGGTAGCCCGCTACTGTATACTAGTGATGACTAGTATTACCCAGCATGCACAGCTCAGATCTTAAAGGCACCCTACTGCACATTTTTATCTCAATATCAAATCATTTCTGGTTAACAATTGATTACCTTAATGCAATTGTTTTCAATCAAAATGGTTTAAAAATTTTTTTTTATAAAAAAGCTTATCAAGAGCAATTTCTCAAGGACAATTTTTGCTAGGACTGTCAGAGAGGTTTGGAACTCTTTCTTATTGGTCTATTAAATAATTTACCACCTGGTGATGTCACCAGGCAGGCCAAACCTCCATCCCACCAAAACAGGCTGAAATTTCAGGCGATCAAACAGCTCTTACACTAAAAAGGGCATTATCATCGTTTTCACAGTATTATTCCAGCCTCATAATGTGGAAATATAAAACACAAGAAAATTACATTTTTGACTGCACTGGGTCTTTAACAATATCTTTCATAAGCTTGTTATGGTGAAACAGGTTAAGTAGCAAGAAGTAGAGGATATTCCAGAGCATTCTGTTCTCCTCTTGCATTTAATTAAATGTTCCATAAATGTTTTACATTTATGTTCAATATCAACTAGTTACTATATTTTTGTGGGCAAGATTAATTTAGTTCCTGCATCAGTGCAACATTTGGGACTATTTTTCAAGGAATATAAGGCAAAAGGAAAGAGACTACAAAGAGGAACATGAAATGCTTGGGAACTCGGTAGCCACTGTGCTTTAGTAACAACTGTGTTCACTCCCTCGGGCAACTGTCTTTTCCAGGGCTTGTGGGTAACAGCAGACTAGCCGAGGCCCAGGCAGATGCTCTGGTCGACACCCTCAACGACTTCACTCTCTTAATCCCATGGAGAGAGGACGACCCACAGATCAAAGTAGGAAAGGCACAGAGGCCCAATCCCAAATGGACACCTGCAGTGCGTTCGGAAAGTATTCAGACCCCGTGAATTTTTCCACATTTTGTTACGTTACAGCCTTATTCTAAAATGGATTACATAGTTTTTTTCCCCCTGATCAATCTACACACAATACCCCATAATGGCAAAGAAAAAACAGGTTTTTAGAAATTGTTGCTAATTTATAAAAAATAAAAAACGGAAATATCACATTTACATATGTATTTCAGACCCTTTACTCAATACTTTGTTGAAGCACCTTTGGCAGCGATTACAGCCTCAAGTCATCTTGGGTATGACGCTACAAGCTTGGCACACCTGTATTTGGGGAGTTTCTCCCATTCTTCTCTGCAGATCCTCTCAAGCTCTTTCAGGTTGGATGGGGAGCGTCGCTGCACAGCTATTTTCAGGTCCCTCCAGAGATGTTCGATCAGGTTCATGTCCGGGCTCTGGCTGGGCCACTCAAGGACATTCAGGGACTTGTCCCGAAGCCACTCCTGTGTTGTCTTGGCTGTGTGTTAGGGTCA
This sequence comes from Coregonus clupeaformis, assembly GCF_020615455.1. NCBI lineage: Eukaryota > Metazoa > Chordata > Actinopteri > Salmoniformes > Salmonidae > Coregonus > Coregonus clupeaformis. The sequence goes on from NC_059207.1 coordinate 19,920,059, forward strand.
TTGTCCTGTTGGAAGGTGAACCTTCGCCCCAGTCTGAGGTCCTGAGCGCTCTGGCGCAAGTTTACATCAAGGATCTCTCTGTACTTTGCTCCATTCATCTTTCCCTCGATCCTGACTAGTCTCCCAGTCCCTGCCGCTAAAAAACATCCCCACAGCATGATGCTGCCACCACCATGCTTCACTGTAGGGATGGTGCTAGGTTTCCTCCAGATGTGACGCTTGGCATTCAGGCCAATGAGTTCAATCTTGGTTTCATCAGACCAGAGAATCTTGTTTCTCATGGTCTGAGAGTCCTTTAGGTGCCTTCTGGCAACCTCCAAGCGGCTGTCATGTGCCTTTTACTGAAGAGTGGCGTCCGTCTGGCCACTTTACCATAAAGGCCTGATTGGTGGAGTGCTGCAGAGATGGTTGTCCTTCTGGAAGGTTCTCCCATCTCCACAGAGGAACTCTGAAGCTGTGTTAGTGACCATCAGGTTCTTGGTCACCTCCCTGACCAAGGCCCTTCTCCCCCGATTGCTCAGTTTGGCCGGTTGGCCAGCTCTAGGAAGAGTCTTGGTGGTTCCAAACTCCTTTCATTTAAGAATGATGGAGGCCACTGTGTTCTTGGGCACCTTCAATGCTGCAGACATTTTTTGGTACCCTTCCCCAGATCTGTGCCTCAACACAATCTTGTCTCGGCGATCTACAGACAATTCCTTAGACCTCATGGCTTGGTTTTTGCTCTGACATGCACTGTCAACTGAGGGACCTAATATAGACAGGTGTGTTCCTTTCCAAATCATGTCCAATCAATTGAATTTACCCCAGGTGGACTCCAATCAAGTTGTAGAAACATCAAGGATGATCAATGGAAACAGGATGCACCTGAGCTCAATTTCGAGTCTCATAGCAAAGGGTCTGAATACTTACATTAAGGTATTTTACATTTTAGTAATTTAGCAGACACTCTTATCCAGAGCGACTTACAGTTAGTGAGTGCATACATTTTTCATACTGGCCCCCCGTGGGAATCGAACCCACAACCCTGGCGTTGCAAGCGCCATGCTCTACCAACTGAGCTACACGGGAGGCTAAAAATATAAAATTTGCTAACATTTCTAAAAATCTGTTTTTGCTTTGTCATTATGGGGTATAGTGTGCAGATTGATGGAGGAAAATGTTTTATTCAATCCATTTTAAAATATGGCTGTAAAGTAACAAAATGTGGAAAAAGTCAAGGGGTCTGAATACTTTCCGAATGCACTGTATACCCTAATATGCCCTACGCAGTTATGAAAATCTGAGAAGATTTGATATGCGGAACCCTCCACCTGGTCCTAGCCTATCAGAGGGCACGGTGGAGCTATTAGCATATTGATGGCACCTGTCAAATTCTCCCAGATCTCAACAAGTGCATAGGGCGTAGTCTAGGGGTCCATTTAGTATTGGACCAGAGGTGTGTTCATTAAGTGTTTGACAATGCCTTGACAATCATTCATAACATAAGTGTCCAGTGTCCTAGACACAGATTACGACTACTCCTGGAATAAATGGCATTCTCAAAGGATTATCTCCATTGTGTTTTTTTCCCCCAGGACTGACTTTTTTTTGTCAGGGAAACCCATCCCAAGAAATCAAGTCATGAATAGTGACTTTAGTTTAACCCACAGGGGGGGCTCACCCTCTGCATGGGTCACGGTGCTGTGCTCATCTGAGTGAGAACCCTGTTTTGTTCTGCAGACACAGAAGATTGACATGCTTTTCCAAAGCCATGCCCCCAAGTTACTGGACCATCTCCAGTGTCAGTTGGGAGACAGGGAGTGGTTAGTGGGCGATTCGGTAAGTTGAAAGGAGGGGGGCTCTCCACTCTAATTCAGTCCCATAATTTTGGCCTATGACATCAGTTTGTTAACATGACTCATGAGACATCTAGATAGTGGGAGAAGCTATAGGATGACGGGCTTATTGTAATGGCATCAATGGAACATAGTTATTCCCATGTGTTGGATGTTTGGTACCATTCCATTGATTCCATTCCAGCCATTACAATGAACCCGTCCTCCTATAGCTCCTTCCACGAGCAGGTGTCCACATACTTATATATATATATATATATATATATACATATATATACACATACATACATACATACATACATACATACATACAGTACCAGTCAAAAGTTTGACAGGAATTGTGAAAAACTGAGTTTGAATGTATTTGGCTAAGGTGTATGTAAACTTCCGACTTCAACTGTGTGTGTGTGTGTGTGTGTGTGTGTGTGTGTGTGTGTGTGTGTGTGTGATATATATATACATACATACATACATATACATACACACACACATATACATACACATATATACACGTATATATACACATAGAGTTGAAGTCGGAAGTTTACATACACCTTAGCCAAATACATTTAAACTCAGTTTTTCACAATTCCTGACATTTAATCGTTGTAGAAATTCCCTGTCTTTTAGGTCAGTTATGATCACCACTTTATTTTAAGAATGTGAAATGTCAGAATAATAGTAGAGAGAATGAGTTATTTCAGCTTTTATTTCTTTCATCACATTCCCAGTGGGTCAGAAGTTTACATACACTCAATTAGTATTTGGTAGCATTGCCTTTAAATTGTTTAACTTGGGTCAAACGTTTCAGGTAGCCTTCCACAATAAGTTGGGTGAATTTTGGCCCATTCCTCCTGACAGAGCTGGTGTAACTGAGTCAGGTTTGTAGGCCTCCTTGCTCGCAAATGCTTTTACAGTTCTGCCCACAAATTTCTATAGGATTGAGGTCAGGGCTTTGTGATGGCCACTCCAATACCTTGACTTGGTTGTCCTTAAGCCATTTTGCCACAACTTTGGAAGTATGCTTGGGGTCATTGTCCATTTGGAAGACCCATTTGCAACCAAGCTTTAACTTCCTGACTGATGTCTTGAGATGTTGCTTCAATATATCCACATAATTTTCCTTCCTCATGATGCCATCTATTTTGTGAAGTGCACGTCTCTCCTGCAGCAAAGCACCCCCACAGCATGATGGTGCCACCCCTGTGCTTCACGGTTGGGATGGTGTTCTTCGGCTCACAAGCCTTCCCCTTTTTCCTCCAAACATAATTATGGTCGTTATGGCCAAACAGTTCTATTTTTGTTTTATCAGACCAGAGGACATTTCTTCAAAAAGTACAATCTTTGTCCCCATGTGCAGTTGGAAATCGTAGTCTGGCTTTTTTATGGCAGTTTTGGAGCAGTGGCTTCTTCCTTGCTGAGCGGCCTTTCAGGTTATGTCGATATAGGACTCGTTTTGCTGTTTCCTCCAGCATCTTCACAAGGTCCTTTGCTGTTGTTCTGGGATTGATTTGCACATTTCACACCAAAGTATGTTAATCTCTAGGAGAATGAATGCGTCTCCTTCCTGAGCGGTATGATGGCTGCGTGGTCCCATGGTTTTTATACTTGCGTACCATTGTTTGTACAGATGAACGTGGTACCGTCAGGGATTTGGAAATTTCTCCCAAGGATGAACCAGACTTGTGGAGGTCTACAATTTGTTTTCTGAGGTCTTGGCTGATTTCTTATGATTTTCCTATGATGTCAAGCAAAGAGGCACTGAGTTTGAAGGTAGGCCTTGAAATACATCCACAGGTACACCTCCAATTGACTCAAATGATGTCAATTAGCCTATCAGAAGCTTCTAAAGCCATGACATTCTTTTCTGGAATTTTCCAAACTGTTTACAGGCACAGTCAACTTAGTGTATGTAAACTTCTGACCCACTGGAATTGTGATACAGTGAATTATAAGTGAAATAATCTGTCTGTAAACAATTGTTGGAAAAATTACTTGTGTCATGCACAAAGTAAATGTCCTAACCGACTTGCCAAAACTATAGTTTGTTAACAAGACATTTGTGGAGTGGTTGAAAAACGAGTTTTAATGACTCCAACCTAAGTGTATGTAAACTTCCGACTTCAGCGGAACATATATACACATTACCGTTCAAAAGTTTGGGGTCACTTAGAAATGTCCTTGTTTTCGAAAGAAATTCAATTTTTTTGTCCATTAAAACATCATCAAATTGATCAGAAATACAGTGTAGACATTGTTAATGTTGTAAATGGCTATTTTAGCTGGAAACGGCAGATTTTTAATGGAATATCTACATAGGTGTACAGAGGCTCATTATCAGCAACCATCAGTCCTGTGTTCCAATGGCACGTTGTGTTTGCTAATCCAAGTTTATAATTTTAAAAGGCTAATTGATCATTGGAAAACCCTTTTGCAATTATGTTAGCACAACTGAAAACTGTTGTGCTGATTAAAGAAGCAATACAACTGGCCTTCTTGAGACTAGTAGAGTATTTGGAGCATCAGCAATTGTGGGTTTGATTACAGGCTGAAAATGGCCAGAAACAAATAACTTTCTTCTGAAACTTGTCAGTCTATTCTTGTTCTGAGAAATGAAGGCTATTCCATGCGAGAAATTGCCAAGAAACTGAAGAACTCATACAACGCTGTGTACTACTCCCTTCACAGAACAGCGCAAACTGACTCTAACCAGAATAGAAAGCGGAGTGGGAGGCCCCGGTGCACAACTGAGCAAGAGGACAAATACATTAGAGTGTCTAGTTTGAGAATCAGACGACTCACAGGTCCTCAACTGGAAGCTTCATTAAATAGTACCCGCAATTTTTTATTTTATTTTTTATTTAATTTCACCTTTATTTAACCAAGTAAGCCAGTTGGGAACAAGTTCTCATTTACAACTGCGACCTGACCAAGATAAAGCAAAGCAGTGCGTTAAAAACAACACAGAGTTACATATAGGGTAAACAAAACAAAGTAAAAAATACAACAGAAAATAAATATACAGTGTGTGCAAATGTAGTAAGTTATGGAGGTAAGGCAATAAATAGGCCATAGTGCAAAATAGTTACAATTTCGTATTAACACTGGAATGATAGCAAAAGATGATGTGCAAATAGAGATACTGGGGTGCAACTTAGCAAAATAAATAACAATATGGGGATGAGGTAGTTGGGTGGGCTAATTTCAGAATGGCTGTGTACAGGTGAAGTGATCGGTAAGCTGCTCTGACAACTGACGCTTAAAGTTAGTGAGGGAGATAAGAGTCTCCAGCTTCAGAGATTTTTGCAGTTCGTTCCAGTCAAAACACCAGTCTCAACGTCAACAGTGAAGAGGTGACTCTGGTATGCTGAGCTTCTAGGCAGAGTTGCAAAGAAAAAGCCATATCACAGACTGGCCAATAAAAAGAAAAGATTAAGATGAGCAGTCTGAGATATGGCTTTTTCTTTGCAACTCTGCCTAGAAGGTCAGCATCCCGGAGTCGCCTCTTCACTGTTGACGTTGAGACTGGTGTATTGCGGGTACTATTTAATGAAGCTGCCAGTTGAGGACCTGAAGAGGTGCCTGTTTCTCAAACTAGACACTACTGTATTTGTGCTCTTGCTCAGTTGTGTACCGGGGCCAGCGTTGTATGAGATCTTCAGTTTCTTGGCAATTTCTCGCACGGAATAGCCTTCATTTCTCAGAACAAGAATAGACTGACGAGTTTCAGAAGAAAGTTATTTGTTTCTGGCCATTTTGAGCCTGTAATCGAACCCACCATTGCTGATTCTCCAGATACTCAACTAGTCTCAAGAAGGCCAGTTTTATTGCTTCTTTAATCAGCACAACAGTTTTCAGCTGTGCTAACATAATTGCAAAAGGGTTTTCTAATGATCAATTAGCCTTTTAAAATGATAAACTTGGATTAGCAAACACAACGTGCAATTGAAACACATGACTGATGGTTGCTGATAATGGGCCTCTGTATGCCTAAGTAGATATAAAATCAGCCGTTTCCAGCTACAATAGCCATTTACAACATTAAATGTCTACACTGTATTTCTGATCAATTTACTGTTATTTTAATGGACAAAGAAATTGCTTTTCTTTCAAAAACAGTGACCCCAAACTTTTGAACGGTAGTGTACATACATACATACATACATACAGTGAGGGGAAAAAAAGTATTTGATCCCCTGCTGATTTTGTACGTTTGCCCACTGACAAAGAAATGATCAGTCTATAATTTTAATGGTAGGTTTATTTGAACAGTGACAGACAGAATAACAAAAAAATCCAGAAAAATGCATGTCAAAAATGTTATAAAATGATTTGCATTTTAAATGAGGGTAATAAGTATTTGACCCCCTCTCAATCAGAAAGATTTCTGTCTCCCAGGTGTCTTTCATACAGGTAACGAGCTGAGATTAGGAGCACACTCTTAAAGGGCGGCAGGTAGTTTAGTGGTTAAGAGCGCAGTGCCAGTAGGTCGCTGGTTCTAATCCCTGAGCCGACTAGGTGAAAAATCTGTCTGTGCCCTTGAGCAAGGCACTTAACCCTAATTGCTCCTGTAAGTCGCTCTGGATAAGAGCGTCTGCTAAATGACTAAAATGTAAATGTAAATGTATAAAAAGACACCTGTCCACAGAAGCAATCAATCAATCAGAATCCAAACTCTCCACCATGGCCAAGACCAAAGAGCTCTCCAAGGATGTCAGGGACAAGATTGTAGACCTACACAAGGCTGGAATGGGCTACAAGACCATCGCCAAGCAGCTTGGTGAGAAGGTGACAACAGTTGGTGCGATTATTCGCAAATGGAAGAAACACAAAATAACTGTCAATCTCCCTCGGCCTGGAGCTCTATGCAAGATCTCACCTCGTGGAGTTGCAATGATCATGGGAACGGTGAGGAATCAGCCCAGAACTACACGGGAGGATCTTGTCAATGATCTCAAGGCAGCTGGGACCATAGTCACCAAGAAAACAATTGGTAACACACTACGCCGTGAAGGAGTGAAATCCTGCAGCGCCCGCAAGGTCCCCCTGCTCAAGAAAGCACATATACAGGCCCGTCTGAAGTTTGCCAATGAACATCTGAATGATTCAGAGGAGAACTGGGTGAAAGTGTTGTGGTCAGATGAGACCAAAATCAAGCTCTTTGGCATCAACTCAACTCACCGTGTTTGGAGGAGGAGGAATGCTGCCTATGACCCCAAGAACACCATCCCCACCGTCAAACATGGAGGTGGAAACATTATGCTTAGGAGTGGGACAAAATCCCTCCTGAGATGTGTGCAAACCTGGTGGCCAACTACAAGAAACGTCTGACCTCTGATTGCCAACAAGGGTTTTGCCACCAAGTACTAAGTCATGTTTTGCAGAGGGGTCAAATACTTATTTCCCTCATTAAAATGCAAAATCAATTTATAAAATTTTTGACATGCGTTTTTCTGGATTTTTTAAATGTTATTATGTCTCTCACTGTTCAAATAAACCTACCATTAAAATTATAGACTGATCATGTCTTTGTCAGTGGGCAAACGTACTAAATCAGCAGGGGATCAAATACTTTTTTCCCTCACTGTACATACATACATACACACACTGACAGAGTGTGACCGGCAGAGAGTGACAGACAGACCGACAGGCAGTGACAGACAGACCGACAGAGAGTGACCGACAGAGAGTGACCGACAGACCGACAGAGAGTGACCGACAGGGAGTGACCGACAGACCAACAGAGAGACCGACAGCGAGAGACCGACAGACAGACAGTGTGACACAGACCGACCGACAGAGAGTGACCGACAGAGAGTGACACAGACCGACCGACAGAGAGTGACCGACAGACAGAGAGTGACCGACAGACCGACCGACAGAGAGTGACACAAACAGACCGACAGAGTGACACAGACAGACCGACAGAGTGGCACAGACCGACAGACAGTGACCGACAGGCCGACAGAGAGTGAAAGACCGACCGACAGAGAGTGACAGACCGACCGACCAACAGACCAACCGACAGAGTGACAGACAGACCAACCGACAGTGACAGACCGACAGAGTGACCGACAAGCCGACAGAGAGTGACAGACAAACCGACAGTGTGACCGACAGAGTGACCGACAGTGTTACCGACACAGACAGACCGACAGAGTGACAGACAGACAACCAAAAAGTGACCGACAAACCAACAGACCGTGACAGACCGACAGACAGAGTGACACAGACCGACAGATCGACAGAGAGTGACCGACAAACCGACAGACAAACCGACAGTGTGACCGACAGAGTGACAGACAGTGACAGACAGACCGACAGAGAGTGAACGACAGAGAGTGCCAGACAGACTGACTGAGAGTGACACAGACCGACAAACAGTGACCGACATTGACCGACAGAGTGACGGAGTGACCGACAGGCCAACATACAGACAGTGACAGACCGACCGACTGACCGACAGTGACAGACAGACCGCCAGAGTGACCGACAAACCAACAGAGAGTGACAGACAGACCGACAGAGTGACAGACCGACAGAGAGTGAACGACAGAGAGTGCCAGACAGACTGACAGAGAGTGAAACAGACCGACAGACAGAGTGACTGACATGGACCGACATAGTGACCGACAGTGACGAGTGACGGAGTGACCGACAAACCAACAGAGAGTGACAGACCGACAGAGAGTGACAGACAGACCGCCAGAGTGACCGACAAACCAACAGAGAGAGACAGACAGATCTACGGCGTGACACACAGACTGACAGAGAGTGACCAACAAACAAACCGACAGAGAGACAGACAGACCGACAGCGTGACCAACAGACAGACCGACATACAGACAGTGACAGACCTACCGACAAACCAACAGACTGTGACAGACCGACAGACCGACAGTGACAGACCGACAGAGAGTGACCGACAAGCCGACAGACAGTGACAGGCACAACAGGGAGGTAACAGAGGCACAACAGGGAGGTAACAGAGGCCCAGTTACAGTGGTAAGTTGTATCTCCAGTCGTGCTTGTATTCGTCTTAAACATGAGCTGGTTAAAAAGAGAGGACTATGTTTCATCGGTTACTGGTACAGTAAAAGTTGAGAAACGTGGTACTATAGTGTACTGGAGAGTGTGGGAGTGCACGAGCTGTGATGTGGGTTGGCGTGGCTAAAATGCCAGGGCTGAATTTGTCCCGGTCCGCCTGTGTAGATCTGAAATAATTGGATGGTGAAACTGGCCAGCCAAGTAGAAAAGCTAGGTGAAGCAATTGCGGGCATTCTAGAAAGTCAGGACAATCCTTGTCCTACAAAGAAACATTAAATGTTTTATGGATTTTGCCAGCAGTAGGCATTTATACTGAAGAAATATATAAATGCAACATGCAAAAATGCCAATGATTTTACAGCGTTACAATTCATATAAGGAAATCAGTCAATTAAAATAAATAAATTAGGCCCTCATCAATGGATTTCACATGACTGGGCAGGGGTGCAGCCGCTAGGGGAGCCAGGCCCAGCCAATCAGAATGAGTTTTTCCCCACAAAAGGGCTTTAATACAGACAGAAATACTCCTCAGTTTTATCAGCTGTCCAGGTGGCTGGTCTCAGACGACCCCGCAGGTAAAGAAGCCAGATGTGGAGGTCCTGGGTTGGCGTGGTTACACGTGGTCTGCGGATGTGAGGCCGGTTGGACGTACTGCCAAATTCTCTAAAAAGACGTTGGAGGCGGCTTAAGGTAGATAAGTAAACATTCTCTGGCAACAGTTCTGGTGGACATTCCTGCAGTCAGCGTGCCAATTGTACGCTCCCTCAAAACTTGAGACCATCTGTGGCATTGTGTTGTGACAAAACTGCACATTTTAGAGTGGCCATTTGTCCCCAGCAAAAGGTGCACCTGTGTAATGATCATGCTGTTTAATCAGCTTCTTGATATGCCACACCGGTCAGGTGGATGGATTATCTTGGCAAAGGAGAAATACTAACAGGGATGTAAACAAATGTGTGCACAGAATTTGAGAGAAATAAGCTTTTTGTGCGTCTGGAAAGTTTTTGGGATCTGCATTTCAGCTGATAAAAAAATGGGACCAACGCTTTACATGTTGCTTAATATATTTTTGTTCAGTATAGAATTAAAATGTGGAGTGGCGCTTATAGTTACGGGATTACATTACGTACATTGCATACCTTCAAAAGTATTCAGCAATCATTTATTCGAAAAAGTTTCCATAATTTGCCGAAATAAAATAAAAATCCACCTGTTGAACGGACAACAGTTTCGATATTTAGAAAATGTCAATAACATCTTCCGTTTCCATTACCTCACAAAAAATGTTTCATACGACATTGCTTTTGTAGAATAAACCTGGGTCAATGGAAACCTGCCAATTGTCCTGTTTGACATGACAAGGAGTTGACAGGATAGCATAAACAGATCTGAGACCAGGCAAAGTCAGTTTCTCTAACTGCCCCGCTCAATGTAGCCACCATAGTCTGACATACCTTACCTTGTTCTGTCTGGTGCAGGAGACTTGGGCTGATCTGTACTGCCATGTGTGCTTCACCACCTTCAATGTGCTGAGACCAGGCTTTGCTGATCACCATCCTGCCCTGTGTGGTCTGACTGATCGGGTGGAGGCCATCCCAAACGTCGCCAAGTGGATCCAGAGCAGACCTACAACAGAGTTCTAAAACCTGGGCCCTGTTCAGTAGGGACGAAACAGGAGGAAAATGTTCTGAAACTGAGAATTTGTCCAATATGAATTCTCATTTAATGTTTTTTAGTTCCAAAACATGTCCCCTTTTTATGCTTACTGAACACGAACCACAACTTACCCAGCGATGAGGAATGGGGATGTGTATGCAAAAAGTACTGATGGGTATGAGGCATAAGAAACTGAACAATTAACAACCACTAGAACAGAAGTTGGGGGGGGGGGTTGATAATTCCCTACTTACTGTTGAAGTAAGGCCAGACATGACAAAATGAAGATTGCAAATGTCCTTTTAAAATAAACCATTGAAACAAAAGAAAATAAATATTGAAATCTTTATTTCATGTTTCGACAAACCCTGTTGATGTCGCAACAGGGACATACAAAAAAACACAAACAGCAGAGTAACAGCACAACATGGTTTTTACAGCACAACATGGGTTTTACAGTACTACATGGGTTTTACAGTACAACCATAGCAAAATATTTTGCAACAGGAAAGAATTTGCAACGAAAACGAACATTTCTTAAAATGGACAAGTTCAGGTTAGACCTTCCCATTCTGGCCCTTTTGCTTTCGTTTGGTTCCTAATGAATACACCCCAGGTTCTGCACGGAGCAGAGTGGCCACTGACCTCAACGACACCCACGGTCACCATCACTGTCACTGTCAGCAAAGGCCAACAATCCATTCATATCATCTCTAGTCCAGACTGTTGGACGTGCACAGCTGCGTCTCAGTCATGTGTCTAATGGGTAGTGTGAGCAGGGAGAGACCCACAGAGTTTAGGCAGGAGGATTCAAGTATCTGAGGCAGGTTTCAGTCAGTCAGTGGTGCCTGGGGTGGGAGGCTCCAGGCTGGATCCCAGATGGAGCTCCAGGGAGGGAGGCTCCAGGCTGGATCCCAGATGGAGCTCCAGGGAGGGAGGCTCCAGGCTGGATCCCAGATGGAGCTCCGGGGAGGGAGCTCCCATACCCTCACAGGCCCAGCGATGCCTTGAGCAGGGAGGCCATGTCCTCAGGCATGGTGCCCTCGTCACCTGGGTACGGACACAAAACCACACTATTAAGTGATGATTCCATTACTCAACATCTGATACTGATTTATTAAATAAAGAAAAGAGACCATGGACACTTTGGGCTTTTGGTGTGAGTGAGTGTGTCCCCCAGGTCCTTACCCTCCTCGGCAGCGGTCATGTCCTGCTCCAGTTTGAGTTTCTTCTGACCCAGCTGCAGCATGCAGCCCTCTATTGTGTCGTTATGGATCAGCTTGATCACCTGGACTGTCCTGTAGGAGGACATGGACAGACACTGACCATCAGTCTTTCACCAGAAGAGACCATTTCCTTAGCGGCACCATTTTCTCTTCATACCTTGCCAGGTTTTTATTGTCACTACTTCTAGAGACTTCTCTCTAAGTAAGCCATCTCTCACTACTGACCCCAACCCCATAATGCATCTCTCACTACTGACCCTAATCCCATAATGCATCTCTCACTACTGACCCTAACTCCATAATGTAACCCAGCCACCTCCTTCCTGTCCGTCTGTCTCACCTGCCCCCCCCCGACCCAGACCCCCGGCTCTCATCTGTCTCACCTAGTCTGCCCTACTCTGTGGCAGCGGTCCTCAGCCTGTTTGTCGTTGTAGGGGTTGCAGTCGATGTCATGCATGATGACCACGTTGGCAGAGGTCAGGTTGATGCCCAGGCCGCCGGCCCGCGTCGACAGCAGGAACACAAAGATTTCTGGGTCCGTGTTGTAGTCGTCAATCAGCACGATCCTGCACCAAACACAGGTGGGTCCAGGGAGATAATAATAATAATAATAATAATAATAATAATAATAATAGCCATTTAGCAGACGCTTTTATCCAAAGCGACTTACAGTCATGCGTGCATACATTTTTGTGTATGGGTGGTCCCGGGGATCGAACCCACTACCTTGGCGTTACAAGCGCCGTGCTCTACCAGCTGAGCTACAGAGATCAATGGCTCGCGCTAGATACACTACCACAACAACACTAACATCGGTCTCTGAATATTGGCCACTGCCAGTTAAGAGCTTTTTGCGATGAAACACCATGGCTCCAGTTACACTTCCTCTGCCAAAAGACTACGTACAATTATGTTGGACGGAAGCCATTGAGTTGAACCCAACTTAAGCTCACCTGTCTGCAATGGGCGTGGAGCCGTCCAGTCTGACGTAGCGGTGGCCCAGGTGTTTGAGCAGAATCTCTACGATGTCCAGCATCATGGTGAACTGACTAAAGAGCACTACTCGGTCTCCCTGTAGAGACAGCACGTTTGAGTCTTTGCACAGCGCTATAGAAATCTAATGTATTATTAGAGCACAGCGCGTCACAGATCAGGGCTGTATTCAGTGATGTGAAGCGACAATGACGTTTAGCCCGGAGCTAAAAGCATGGTTCTCCCTCCCTCCCTCCTTACCCTCGTCTCACCTCCCTCCCCCTCTCATTACCTTGGTCTTGAGCGTGGCCAGTAGCGTCTGGAGCAGGTGGAACTTTCCGGAGTCCAGCAGAAGGTCTTTGTCCAGCTGGTATTGGTGCAGGGACGAGTACTGCTGGCACAGCCGGTGAAGCTCAAAGTCTGACATCACCGCCATGTCCTCTTGGATCAGCACCGGGTCCGCATCAAAATGGGTCGGTTCCTAGGGGGGGGTGGGCGAGAGATAAATTGAACAGGTAAGGGTGGTAACAACACGTTTACATAGGAGAGGGACTTTTATTAGATTTATATTATTTACTGAATAAACCAGAACAGACAAAAACTAAAATGGCCAATGAAGCAACAACCTTAAGCATGAGGCGACTCATGGCCTCCAGTCTCTCTGTGGTGAAGTACTGTCTGTGGAGCAGAGGGTGGTTGGCCATCTTCCTCAACTGCATCATCACGTTGCACAGCTCTCTCTCTAAACAGGTGGAAAGGAATGGGAGTGAGTGGGTGGGTGAAAGATTTATTGAATTGAACAGAATTAAAAATGTATAAATCAACGTAACTGAACGATTCAATTGCTATACTGTACTATAATTGCATTGCTTTCGCAACAACGGTACCCATTCATGTGAGCGACAAAGGAAGAGAGAGAGAGAAAGGAAGAGAGACATTTTACATTTACATTTACATTATTTAGCAGACGCTCTTATCCAGAGCGACTTACAGGAGCAATTAGGGTTAAGTGCCTTGCTCAAGGGCACATAGACAGATTTTTCACCTAGTTGGCTCTGGGATTAGAACCAGCAACCGTTCGGTTACTGGCACAACGCTCTTAACCACTAAGCTACCTGCCGCCCCGAGAGAGAAAGGCAGAGACAAACAGGATGTAAGAGGCCTACCACACAAAGCGTGTTGCTCTGTTATCTCGTCTGCCATCACACTGCTAGTTATGAGGCAACAATCTGTCACGCCACTGCTGTAACACCACACTGAGTAGGGTGAAGATGACACTAGACTGATTTTGGGTCAGTTTTACATTTTCCCCATTCATGGTTAAAGTTAGGAATAGGGAAGGGAAGCTGATCCTAGATCTGTACCTAGGGGAAACTTCATCCCAGACTTCACTACAGTTCAGTGCAGTACGTACTCTCTCCGATGGCAGACTTCTTGAACTTGCCCACCATGGTCTGGTAAAGCTGCTGTTGCTTCTCACTCATTGGGCAGAATACCAACTTCTCCTCCTTCGCTGGCAGCTGCTTAAGAACCTGAGACACACACACATATCTTTAAATATAACATTGTGAATCATCCAGTATTTCTTGTTTAACCAGTCACTGAGTGTCCTTACTTCACTCTTAACTCGTCTGAGGATGAAAGGTTTCATGATGAGTTTAGCCTGGGCGATGCGGTCCCTCTCGAAACGACTCTGCTCCTCATGGGATTTCTACCACAGAACAACAAAATATAAACACCATCAAAACACATCCTACTATACGAGTCTGATTCACAAACACCTAATTCAGACAGCATTGTTGGTATGTTACCTGTGAAAGGGGGTCATATATGTACAGTTCATTCAGAATGTATTCGGACCCCTTGACTTTTCCACATTCTGTTACGTTACAGCCTTATTCTAAAATGGATGAAATAAATAAATATCCTCAATCTACACACAATACCACATAATGATAAAGCAAAAATAGTTGTTCTATTTTTGCAAATGTATTAAAAAAACCTGAAATACCTTATTCACGTAAGTATTCAGACCCTTTGCTATGAGACTTGAAATTGAGCTCAGGTGCATCCTGTTTCCATTGATCATCCTTGAGATGTTTCTACAACTTGATTGCAGTCCACCTGTGGTAAATTCAATTCATTGGACATGATTTGGAAAGGTACACACCGGTCTATATAAGGTCCCACAGTTGACAGAGCATGTCAGAGCAAAAACCAAGCCATGAGGTCGAAGGAATTGTGCTTAGAGCTCCGAGACAGGATTGTGTAGAGGCACAGATCTGGAGAAGGGTGCCAAAACATTTCTGCAGCATTGAAGGTGCCCAAGAACACAGTGGCCTCCATCATTCTTAAAATGGAAGAAGTTTGGAACCACCAATACTCTTCCTAGAGCTGGCCGCCCGGGCAAACTTAGCAATCAGGGGTGAAGGGCCTTGGTCAGGGAGGTGACCAAGTACCAAATGGTCACTCTGGCAGAGCTCCAGAGTTTCTCTGTGGAGATGGGAGAACCTTCCAGAAGGACAACCAGCTCTGCAGCACTACCAATCAGGCCTTTATGTTAGAGTGGCCAGACAGAAGCCACTCCTCAGTAAAAGGCACATGACAGCCCGCTTGGAGTTAGCTAAAAGGCACCTAAAGACATTCAGACCATGAGAAACAAGATTCTCTGGTCTGATGAAACCAAGACTGAACTCTTTAGCCTGAATGCTAAGCATCACGTCTGGAGGAAACCTGGCACCATCCCTACGGTGAAGCATGGTGGCAGCATCATGCTGTGGGGATGTTTTTCAGCGGCAGGGACTGGGAGACTAGTCCAGAGAGATCCTTGATGAAAACTTGCTCCAGAGCACTCAGGACCTCAAGCTGGGGCGAAGGTTCACCTTCCAACAGGACAGCGACCCTAAGCACACAGCCAAGACAACGCAGGAGTGGCTTCCGGACAATTCTCTGAATGTCCTTGATTTGCCCAACCAGAGCCCGGACTTGAACCCGATCTAACATCTCTGGAGAGACCTGAAAATAGCTGTGCAGCAACGCTCCACATCCAACCTGACAGAGCTTGAGGGAATGGGAGAAACTCCAAATACAGGTGTGCCAAGCTTGTAGCGTCATAGCCAAGAAGATTCAAGGCTGTAATCGCTGCCAAAGGTGCTTAAACAAAGTAGTGAGTAAACGGTCTGAATACTTATGTAAACGTTATATTTCTGTTATTTATTTTCAATACATTTGGAAAAATGTCTAAAAACCTGTTTTTGCTTTGTCATTATGGGGTATTGTGTGTAGATAGATTAGGGGGAAAAAATATTTAAATCCATTTTAGAACAAGGCTGTAATGTAACAAAATGTGGAAAAAGTGAAGGGGTCTGAATACTTTGATATACATATATATATATTTTTTAACAGTCCCATTTTCCCCACATTCTTGCCAGCATAAGCCTTTTATACCTCCCCGTATACTGGCACTGAAGTGACGAGTGGGAATAGGGGTGATGCGTCTATTTTAATAAACCCATTGAATATACACCATCACAAAGAAACCCATTATGAATTTGTTAAGGCAGGTCTTAGACTAAGGACCGAGTTTTGGACACCCTGGTCTAGAGGAAACATGTCTGCACCAATGGAAACCCTGGTCTAGAGGAAACATGCCTGCACCAATGGAAACCCTGGTCTAGAGGAAACATGTCTGCACCAATGGAAACCCTGGTCTAGAGGAAACATGTCTGCACCAATGGAAACCCTGGTCTAGAGGAAACATGTCTGCACCAATGGACACCCTGGTCTAGAGGAAACATGTCTGCACCAATGGAAACCCTGGTCTAGAGGAAACATGTCTGCACCAATGGAAACCCTGGTCTAGAGGAAACATGTCTGCACCAATGGAAACCCTGGTCTAGAGGAAACATGTCTGCACCAATGGAAACCCTGGTCTAGAGGAAACATGTCTGCACCAATGGAAACCCTGGTCTAGAGGAAACATGTCTGCACCAATGGAAACCCTGGTCTAGAGGAAACATGTCTGCACCAATGGAAACCCTGGTCTAGAGGAAACATGTCTGCACCAATGGAAACCCTGGTCTAGAGGAAACATGTCTGCACCAATGGAAACCCTGGTCTAGAGGGAACATGTCTGCACCAATGGAAACCCTGGTCTAGAGGAAACATGTCTGCACCAATGGAAACCCTGGTCTAGAGGAAACATGTCTGCACCAATGGAAACCCTGGTCTAGAGGAAACATGTCTGCACCAATGGAAACCCTGGTCTAGAGGAAACATGTCTGCACCAATGGAAACCCTGGTCTAGAGGAAACATGTCTGCACCAATGGAAACCCTGGTCTAGAGGGAACATGTCTGCACCAATGGAATCCCTGGTCTAGAGGGAACATGTCTGCACCAATGGAAACCCTGGTCTAGAGGAAACATGTCTGCACCAATGGAAACCCTGGTCTAGAGGAAACATGTCTGCACCAATGGAAACCCTGGTCTAGAGGGAACATGTCTGCACCAATGGAAACCCTGGTCTAGAGGAAACATGTCTGCACCAATGGAAACCCTGGTCTAGAGGAAACATGTCTGCACCAATGGAAACCCTGGTCTAGAGGAAACATGTCTGCACCAATGGAAACCCTGGTCTAGAGGAAACATGTCTGCACCAATGGAAACCCTGGTCTAGAGGAAACATGTCTGCACCAATGGAAACCCTGGTCTAGAGGGAACATGTCTGCACCAATGGAATCCCTGGTCTAGAGGGAACATGTCTGCACCAATGGAAACCCTGGTCTAGAGGAAACATGTCTGCACCAATGGAAACCCTGGTCTAGAGGAAACATGTCTGCACCAATGGAATCCCTGGTCTAGAGGAAACATGTCTGCACCAATGGAAACCCTGGTCTAGAGGAAACATGTCTGCACCAATGGACACCCTGGTCTAGAGGAAACATGTCTGCACCAATGGAAACCCTGGTCTAGAGGAAACATGTCTGCACCAATGGAAACCCTGGTCTAGAGGAAACATGCCTGCACCAAATTACATCAATAGATTGTGTCTTGTCTGTTTAATTAACAAAATAACACTTACGTACCCCTGCCCTGATCACTGTCCACACACACACACACATTGTATAGTAAGTATTTAATGGAATAGAACAATATAATTTTTCCCATCAACTTGAGTGTCACGGGAACCTGTGGAACCGCTGTCATATGACACAAAAAGTTATATTTCTGACAATTTGTAGGTGCTTTAGAATCCTTTCAATCTGCTGTTTCCAATCATGTAAAAACTATAATCCGACCAGGATGAACCTCTGAACGTTTGTTTTATTATCCACGCCTCATCTCTTTCCTACCCTCACTCCACTTTGTTAGATACAGTAATAATAATTTTTTTCCAGACTTTTATCACTTACGTCATGCGTGCATACATTTTTTTTGTGTTGGGTGGTCCCGCGCGCTACCCGCACTTCATGCACATTGATAGTTTGCTAGCAAACGTCCTAGCCAACTGTTTTTTTTATAGTAGAAGCAGACAGTTATCTAAATAGGACTAATCGTAGCAAAACATGCTCAACATAAATGTCCAACAAGATATTGTAGCCTATATCTTTTGTGACTCCAGGAGAAGAGGACTAGCGCAGCGGCTTGCGTAATTGCGCATTATTCCTTGGATAAATATTAGGCCTAATAATATTGAGGTAAATGTATCATCACCAGCCAATGTGATCACACCATCGCGCGCTCTCTCTTTTCAAAGACCCCACCAGATATTTTGGCCGAAGACGCAAGTAGGCTAACTTTGAAATGTATGCATATTACCTATAATTTATTAGCTAAATATAAAAAGGGCCTTTAAATATTTATCTGTCAAAGTCGAGAAGAAAACAAATGGTTGTATGCATTCCCCCAGGTTAAATGGCAAAGCATTACTGTGACAATAAGCATGAACAGCTTAAGAACCGACCTACATACATTTTAATGGAGAGAGTAAAAGCATTGTGATTGAAGAGTTTGATGTCAGATAAGAATGTTCATGATTTAATGCGGGCCAAAGCCGATAAGATGAAAGGAGACGTTTTATACAGAGGCATTGGTGGGACTTTTCAACATAATACCGCAATCATGACTACCTCGGTTGGCGGAAATAAAAGTACAGACTTTGTTACCGGCAATATATATCTTTAAAATATAAAGAAAAGGAGGTAAAAAGCTGAAGTTGGCGGGTTTTGGTCTTGGCATGATAATAGTGTCTTTGAGTAGGAGTGCTGACCTAGGGTCTGGTCTACTGGTCTTAGTTGTTACGATTTAAAAGGCAAAACTGGTCCTAGATCGGCACTCCTACTCTGAGACGCTTTGCGAATACGGGCCCTGGTCTGAGTGTTGTACATGAACGTTTGGTGGAAACGCAGGTTTTTAAAACCCAGTTTTGATCTCCTTCCCCAGTTCCACTCCCATCCACTCTATCCAAGCTTCTGCCAGCCTGACTAGAGTTTGGAAAATTCCAGTAAGTCCCCAAATTCCCAGGTTGTCTAGAAATCGTGGTTGGAGGATTCTAGAGTTCCTGCTTATTCCCTCCAGATTCCGGGAATCTTCCGACAGTCTTAAAATATTCCAATCATGGTAATTTGGGGAAAGTTACCAAAAATATTTCAACCCTAAACCTGACCTCACCATGGAGAACATCTTGGCTATCTGTGTGGTGCTGCTGGAGAACATGGAGGGCATGATGAAGTTTAGCAGCGACATCAGCTCCAGCAGGTTGTTCTGCAGAGGGGTGCCGGTCAGTAGCAACCGGTGCTCAGCCTGGGGACACACAGAGAGACAGGTAGTCAGAGGGACGCAGGGAGGGAGAGGGACACGGACACGGAGTCAGGACCAACCGGTGCTCAGCCTGGGGACACACAGAGAGACAGGTAGTCAGAGGGACGCAGGGAGGGAGAGGGACACAGGGAGGGAGAGGGACACGGACACGGAGTCAGGACCAACCAGTACTCAGCCTGGGGGCACAGAGAGACAGCTAGTCCGGGATGGAGTCAGGGAGGGAGAGGGACACAGGGAGGGAGAGGGACACGGAGTCAGGACCAACCGGTGCTCAGCCTGGGGACACACAGAGAGACAGGTAGTCAGAGGGACGCAGGGACGGAGAGGGACACGGAGTCAGGACCAACCGGTGCTCAGCCTGGGGACACAGAGAGACAGCTAGTCCGGGATGGAGTCAGGGAGGGAGAGGGACACATGGAGTCAGGGAGGGAGAGGGACACAGGGAGTTAGAAGGAACTGGTGCTCAGCCTTGGGGACACACAGAGAGACAAGGAGTAAGGGAGAGAGATATTTAGAAAGACAGTCAGACAGTGTCAGTCAGAGACAGGCGGTATTGGGTGCACTAACGTTGACGGCCATGAGGTGGCGGTAGCGGCGGGAGTTCATGTTCTTCAGCATGTGGCCCTCGTCAAACACGGCGTACTTCAGTTTGAGCTTGCGGAAGAGACTGCGGTCGCTGTCGTTGCCGATGGCCAAGTTGTATCTGTGCGGAGAGGAATGACACCCAGACATGAGCATTTACAGTTGAACTTTCATTCCGTATGTAGGCCTCCATCAAAGTGGAAGGGCTACAGGCATGCAAGCGCACACTATTGCTTATGACTGCTAG
The DNA here is from genome assembly GCF_020615455.1 of Coregonus clupeaformis. Taxonomy (NCBI): domain Eukaryota; kingdom Metazoa; phylum Chordata; class Actinopteri; order Salmoniformes; family Salmonidae; genus Coregonus; species Coregonus clupeaformis. Next base: position 19,940,444 of record NC_059207.1, read on the forward strand.
GGGGGCTATGAAGTTCTATTTACCGTGGTCATACAGTAGGCTTTGGTGTGAAGCTGTGTAATGTCTGTTGTTGGATGCCTGCGCTGCTGCCAGCAACCGTTTGGGTCTCAAGGTGAGTCCCTTTCAGATGGTCAGGCATTGCACCTGTACTACCATTACTGTACCTCAATTCCACCTCGCAAAGTTAGCATTTCACCACCATCTCATTTAACATCTCAAAGTATTGCCATACAGGACTTCGCAGCTGTCACTTGCCTTGACATTTTCCCAGCTGTTAATAACGATGGCATGCTGAGCACTTTATATCTGTGGCAAATAATTTGGACGATGGATATCTCCTCCTATTAATGGTACAGCATTGTTGCGTTAGGCATTTGTTTAATTTAAATGTTTCCTTTATGATGATGATGATGATGATTGGGACCTGTTAGTGGTTATTTTATGATTTACATTTTGTGCAGAAAAAAAAAAAACGTTTTTCAGTTAGCGATTTTATCTTAACGTTAACGTTTAAACATTCACACCCCTAGCACCCACAGGAATGCTGAGCAAAGTCAAGATGCCAGGGCCATTAAGTTCCAATGCATTCCTGGTATCGATCGAATTGACTCATCGTGTCTGGAGGCTTAATGTCAGCTAACAAGATTGGAGAAGACGTACCATGGTGGACTCATACACTGGATCCATCCCAAATGGCACCCTATTCCCTTTATAGTGCACTACTTTGGACCAGGGGCTATAGGGATCTGGTCAAAATAAGTGCACTATATAGGGAATAGGGTCACTTGGGACACAGCAACAGCGTGTAATGCTCATTAACAACATTCATTTAGGCATGCATAACAAAGTGTTTTTCTGGTTCAGTCAGACACCTAGGCCATTAAAAACACCCCTGCACAGCTTTAAGGGTGTAGGGTGAAGTTGGCCCTAGACGCTGATCTTGGGTCATTTTCCCCACTAAATGGTTAAGGTTAGGATTAGTGGAGAGGAAGCTGATCCTAGTTCTGTACCTAAGGGAAACAGCTGTAGGAAGCTCACGCCTACAGACAGCTCCAGAGGATGCAATGCTCTTCCCTTCCACTAGAGCAGGGTCATCAACTAGATTCAGCCGATGCTCAGGCGGCCGGAACATGATTACAAATCCTTTCTAGACTGCAAATTGATCGCAAAAAAAGCCCATGTGTGGTAATATATTTCCAAAATAAAAATCACTTAGAGCTGATTTCCTGGTGTTTTTACAGTATTATGTCGAACAATAAAAATCATAAATAAAATAAAATGAAAACGCAGGCCGCCAGTTGGGGAACCCTGCACTAGGTGTTATTGTGGTTTCACTGACAGACTGAAACCTATCTGACAACATGGCGCGTCTGGCATAGACAACTCTAGTGCCCAAAAGCCGTTTAAAGCATTTAAGTACTTTGACCATTTTTAAGTAGTCACCTGGGTGGGATTTCCTATGGGTTAAGGAAGGATCACATAATTCCATCCAGGTCATCAGGAGGAATCAGCCAATGAATTATACTCGTGAGCAAACATTCCATAACCGCATGTGGCAGTAAATCGCCAACCTTGGCTTTCTACCTGTTCAGACAACACCCTCCAGGTGGCAGTGTGCACCCTTTCAGTTTGTTTACCAACTCATAGAAGTAGTAGAAGAAGAAAATGTACTACTTAAAAATGGAGATGGCCTCATTGGCGCTGCCCGTGCGCTCACAGACGCCATAATGGGACAGATAAGAAGAAGAGTAGTCTATGTCTATGGTGTGTGTGTGTGTGTGTGTGTATGTGTGTACACAACTACTCACGTGGACACGATGACGTTGAAGTCCACCTGATTATTAAGGATGTCATGTCGCAGATACCGCCGGTCCTCCACAGAGCCTGAAAACACATCAGGGTTTACGCCATAGAAATTATTTTGTTGTTATTCTGTCTCTCACTGTTCAAATAAACCTACCATTAAAATTATAGACTGATCATTTCTTTGTCAGTGGGCAAACATACAAAATCAGCAGGGGATCACATACTTTTTTCCTTCACTGTATGTATATATATATTTTTATTGACAAATAAAAACAACCAATCAAAACGCCTCACCGTAATAGACTAACACCTTGAGACTAGGGCACCACAGCTTTAGCTCCCGAACCCAGTTATCTATAGCAAATAGAAGACATTTCAGGACACTTTAATACATTTTTGTACAATTGACTGACAAAACCTGACATTATGCCAAACACAGATACAGTTGAAGTCGGAAGTTTACATACACTTAGGATGGAGTCATTAAAACTCGTTTTTCAACCACTCCACAAATTTCTTGTTAACAAACTATAGTTTTGGCAAGTCGGTTAGGATATCTACTTTGTGCATGACACAAGTAATTTTTCCAACAATTGTTTACAGACAGATTATTTCACTTATAATTCACTGTATCACAATTCCAGTGGGTCAGAAGTTTACATACACTAAGTTGACTGTGCCTTTAAACAGCTTGGAAAATTCCAGAAAATGATGTCATGGCTTTAGAAGCTTCTGATATGCTAATTGACATAATTTGAGTCAATTGGAGGTGTACCTGTGGATATATTTCAAGGCCTCCCTTCAAACTCAGTGCTTGACATCATGGGAAAATCAAAGCCAAGACCTCAGAAAAATAATTGCAGACCTCCACAAGTCTGGTTCATCCTTGGGAGCAATTTCCAAACGCCTGAAGGTACCACGTTCATCTGTACAAACAATAGTACGCAAGTATAAACACCATGGGACCACGCAGCCATCATACCGCTCAGGAAGGAGACGCGTTCTGTCTCCTAGAGATTAACGTACTTTGGTGCGAAAATTGCAAATCAATCCCAGTACAGCAAAGGAAACAGGTACAAAAGTATCTATATCCACAGAAAAACGAGTCCTATATCGACATAACCTGAATGGCCGCTCAGCAAGGAAGAAGCCACTGCTCCAAAACCGCCATAAAACAGCCAGACTACGGTTTGCAACTGCACATGGGGACAAAGATCGTACTTTTTGGAAAAATGTCCTCTGGTCTGATTAAACAAAAATAGAACTGTTTGGCCATAATGACCATCATTATGTTTGGAGGAAAAAGGGGAAGGCTTGCAAGCCGAAGAACACCATCCCAACCGTGAAGCACAGGGGTGGCAGCATCATGCTGTGGGGGTGCTTTGCTGCAGGAGGGCCTGGTGCACTTCACAAAATAGATGGCATCATAAGGAAGGAAAATTATGTGGATATATTGAAGCAACATCTCAAGACATCAGTCAGGAAGTTACAGCTTGGTCACGCAAATGGGTCTCCCAAATGGACAATGACCCCAAGCATACTTCCAAAGTTGTGGCAAAATGGCTTAAGGACAACAAAGTCAAGGTATTGGAGTAGCCATCACAAAGCCCTGACCTCAATCCTATAGAACATTTGTGGGCAGAAATGAAAAAGTGTGTGCAAGCAAGGAGGCCTACAAACCTGACTCCGTTACACCAGCTCTGTCAGGAGGAATGGGCCAAAATTCATCCAACTTATTGTGGGAAGCTTGTGGAAGGCTACCCGAAACGTTTGACCCAAGTTAAACAATTTAAAGGCAATGCTACTGTTATGGTGTCTTTTCATAGTGTTGTGGGAACAAGGTTAAATCTATTAGATAGGTGACTCTTGGTGCCACAGAGTCTGGATGCCAACGATTCCAGTATGTCGAGGGAGCTTACTGGTGTTTATCTTAGAATGATTGATAGATGTTGTTGAAGAAATGTGTAACATTAAGTATATAAACAGATATTTATTTTGTCCAGTGTTCGGATGACAAGAGGCAAAGCACAAACCTTTTGTTAGACGAACCCGGTATCGTATCTATTAAATACTTTTTATTACCTCCCCATATAATTGTTTAAGTATATTCTTGCATCCTGAATTACTTGACACCAGAGAAACTCATAACAGATTGGCGTCACAAACAGATACAGTTTACAGCCGAACTAACAGGTAAGCAGACTTTCATTTTTTTTTTTTTTATCATGTCAAATTCTGCTTATCTGTGGTAAAGCTGAGCTGTAACGAACATTTAAAATTCAATATTTTAAAGCGGGACGATAAGTGGTGTTGAGTTATGTATAAGGGATGTAAGTAGAAGGAGAAATATCAAATTAGACAATAACATGGTGCTATGATTCGAAACAGGGTGTGTTAAGAGTAATGAGTACTAAGACAAAAGAGAATACAGGAGTGGGTGTAGGACTTAACCTATCTCTTTAAGGACCTCTGTTGTATCATCATGAAATAAGTATTCTGATGTGTTGTATCATCATTAGGTTTGAATACCTTCGTAAGGAGAGAATAACTTATTTGTGAAATGCTCAGAGCGATAATGTTGAATCATGGCACCAATGACAAAATAGGCAAATAACATTTTAATAAAGATCAAGTTGGGGATTTGATTCAAGTATTTGATTACTAATATTGCATGAACTAATAGAAGTAATGGATGGCGAGCTTAGTAGACCGGTATCTGGAAAAACAGTCACCATTAAGAGTAAATCAGAGCTTCATTTACCTCGAAGAGAGAGAAAGGAAATGACGAAATTATTACAGACAAATCCACATTTAAAACAAGTCTCTTTTAAAGGTAGTGAAAATCAGACATTGTGCGAATGGATGTTAAGTAAATTAGGATTTTTCTATGGGGAACCATTTCTCAGTGACGTATCAGCATGGACAGATAATGAGTATCCTTAAGGTGTTTTTAAAAAGGGATAAGTTACTACAGATAGCGAAAATATATATCATTGACAATATCGTCGTAAGCAACACGAAATGGGATTTAGATTATATGAAAGAGGCGTATAAAGCATGCGATTTAATGAGCACACGATGACCTGGAAATACAATTAATAAGGAGAAAAAGTCAGCTAACGAAGTTAAGTAATTAAAATGGGACAACATGGGCTACCTTATGAACAAAGAGCAGAAAGTAATTTAAATCTGAGGGGTGCATAATAAGTTATAGAAATGGATTTGATAATTTGATATAAGTTTGGATAAGAAAGGTTTTGATATACAGTGGGGGAAAAAAAGTATTTAGTCAGCCACCAATTGTGCAAGTTCTCCCACTTAAAAAGATGAGGCCTGTAAATTCCATCATAGGTACACGTCAACTATGACAGACAAATTGAGAAAAAGAAATCCAGAAAATCACATTGTAGGATTTTTAATGAATTTATTTGCAAATTATGGTGGAAAATAAGTCTTTGGTCACCTACAAACAAGCAAGATTTCTGGCTCTCACAGACCTGTAACTTCTTCTTTAAGAGGCTCCTCTGTCCTCCACTCGTTACCTGTATTAATGGCACCTGTTTGAACTTGTTATCAGTATAAAAGACACCTGTCCACAACCTCAAACAGTCACACTCCAAACTCCACTATGGCCAAGACCAAAGAGCTGTCAAAGGACACCAGAAACAAAATTGTAGACCTGCACCAGGCTGGGAAGACTGAATCTGCAATAGGTAAGCAGCTTGGTTTGAAGAAATCAACTGTGGGAGCAATTATTAGGAAATGGAAGACATACAAGACCACTGATAATCTCCCTCGATCTGGGGCTCCACGCAAGATCTCACCCCGTGGGGTCAAAATGATCACAAGAACGGTGAGCAAAAATCCCAGAACCACACGGGGGGACCTAGTGAATGACCTGCAGAGAGCTGGGACCAAAGTAACAAAGCCTACCATCAGTAACACACTACGCCGCCAGGGACTCAGACGTGTCCCCCTGCTTAAGCCAGTACATGTCCAGGCCCGTCTGAAGTTTGCTAGAGTGCATTTGGATGATCCAGAAGACGATTGGGAGAATGTCATATGGTCAGATGAAACCAAAATATAACTTTTTGGTAAAAACTCAACTCGTCAGTGTTTGGAGGACAAAGAATGCTGAGTTGCATCCAAAGAACACCATACCTACTGTGAAGCATGGGGGTGGAAACATCATGCTTTGGGGCTGTTTTTCTGCAAAGGGACCAGGACGACTGATCCGTGTAAAGGAAAGAATGAATGGGGCCATGTATCGTGAGATTTTGAGTGAAAACCTCCTTCCATCAGCAAGGGCATTGAAGATGAAACGTGGCTGGGTCTTTCAGCATGACAATGATCCCAAACACACTGCCCGGGCAACGAAGGAGTGGCTTCGTAAGAAGCATTTCAAGGTCCTGGAGTGGCCTAGCCAGTCTCCAGATCTCAACCCCATAGAAAATCTTTGGAGGGAGTTGAAAGTCTGTGTTGCCCAGTGACAGCCCCAAAACATCACTGCTCTAGAGGAGATCTGAATGGAGGAATGGGCCAAAATACCAACAACAGTGTGTGAAAAACTTACAGAAAACGTTTGACCTGTGTCATTGCCAACAAAGGGTATATAACAAAGTATTGAGAAACTTTTGTTATTGACCAAATACTTATTTTCCACCATAATTTGCAAATAAATTCATAAAAAATCCTACAATGTGATTTTCTGGATTTTTTTTCCTCATTTTGTCTGTCATAGTTGACGTGTACCTATGATGAAAATTACAGGCCTCTCTCATCTTTTTAAGTGGGAGAACTTGCACAATTGGTGGCTGACTAAATACTTTTTTTCCCCACTGTAACTGTTTAAGTATATTCTTGCATCCTGAATGACTTGACACCAGAGAAACTAATAACAGCTACCAAATACTAATTGAGTGTATGTAAACATCTGACCCACTGAGAATGTGATGAAAGAAATAAAAGCTTAAATAAATCACGCTATTATTCTGACATTTCACATTCTTAAAATTAAGTGGTGATCCTAACTGACCTAAAACAAGGAATGTTTACTAGGATTAAATGTCAGGAATTGTGAAAAACTGAGTTTAAATGTATTTGGCTAAGGTGTATGTAAACTTCTGACAACTGTATTATTAAGGGCCACAGTCATTTTTAAGTGAAATGGTCAAACAATACTCCTTTGTTTATGTGATGTTTTCTATAAGTGGTTATAAAGTGAGTGGCATGACATGAGCAGAGCCCTTACCCAGGGTGGAGGAGGGCACAGTGATGAGGTGGGGGCCTTCGATGCCATCCTGGTACAGTTTGGCCAGGAAGGCTATGGCCTGGATGGTCTTTCCCAAACCCTGTCGATGTAGACAATCAAGAGAGTAAAGAGAGAAAGAGAGAGAGAGAGAGAAAGACAGAGCGAGCGAGAAAATAAAGCGAGATCAATATCTGCTCTTCAAACCAAGTATCAGTTAAAAACAGCATCACGGAGCCCCAGGTCTCATATCAGGACTTGAATCACACTGGCAATCTAACAGTATTCAAACCAAACAAGACACACTGGCAATCTAACAGTATTTAAACCAAACAAGACACTGGCAATCTAACAGTATTCAAACCAAACAAGACACACTGGCAATCTAACAGTATTTAAACCAAACAAGACACTGGCAATCTAACAGTATTTAAACCAAACAAGACACTGGCAATCTAACAGTATTTAAACCAAACAAGACACTGGCAATCTAACAGTATTCAAACCAAACAAGACACACTGGCAATCTAACAGTATTTAAACCAAACAAGACACTGGCAATCTAACAGTATTTAAACCAAAAAAGACAAAGGCTTTCCTTGTGAATGTTAAAATAACAAAATCTATCCCACCCATTCCTTTAGTTCTCTCTGTGCAGCTGCTCCACCCACACACCATTACTCAAACGCTCAATTATCTAGAGCCGTTGTGGACATTTTACACCAGCCATTGTCTGTTTTCGTTTGGTAACAGTTCTACAATACAGACAGGGGGTAATCCATATAATTAAAGAACACAATAGTATGTGGCAAAGTCCCAAATGGCACCCTATTCCCTATGGGCCCTGAAGTAGTGCACTATCTAGAGAATAGGGTGGCATTTGGGACACAGCCTGTATCTGAATTGGATAGTCATCTCACCATCTCATCAGCCAGGATTCCACTCAGCTTGTGTTTGTGCAGCAGGAGAAGCCACTTCAGCCCAATCAGCTGGTAGGGTTTCAATTGTAACCTGCATGGCAACCAATCACAATGCAATAAATTTAGAGACAAACCAATCGCAATACAACACATTTAGAGACAAACCAATCGCAATACAATACATTTAGAGACAAACCAATCGCAATACAACACATTTAGAGACAAACCAATCACAATACAATACATTTAGAGACAAACCAATCACAATACAACACATTTAGAGACAAAATCAAGACATCCAGTATCTGACAGACGTGTAGCATAACATTCATCTATGATGTGATACATATTTGTTTAATGGGGTCAAAAGATTTCTAACTTCATTATTTCTTGACAATAAGTCATATCAGATGTGGGGATAACCGTTTTCAGAATACATCCATTATGCCATGGTAAATGGATAAATGGATTACCATGGCATTCAGTTAGCGTTTGGATGTTTCTGCTAGTTACCAGTGAGGATTTGTTCTTAATTCAGGGCCGATTGGGCAGTCCATCAATCCCTTTTATTCCCCCAGTCGGAATATAAACGACTATAGCAGATTAGATGCAATCTGCTTATATGTATCAGGACCATGTTCAGTAGCTAAACGTTGTCGAACATTGCAAATGCCATTACTCCTTGTCAGAGATGCATGTTTGTTCGACATAACATATTTCTAAAACGTTGTGTCCACTTACTTTCTGTTGAGGATGGAGGGCTGGGTCACGGAGCCCATGCCCTTGTCGATGACCTGGGTGACTCCCTTCACCATCTTGCCCGAGATGGTCTGGCACTTGGACATGAGGCCCTGGACCACAGCCCTCTCCCTGAGCACCACCCTGCAGCCCAAGAGCAGTTCTGCAGACAGGCCTTTCTCCTTGTCGAACAGCTCCTTCTGAGAAATGGACACACATACACATTAAAAAGTGTGTCACCAACAGGTCATAATTCCTCATCTGACATGATATCAGTTAAGCAATTGTATCGTTGCACGACAAAGCCAAACCATGAATAAAAGATAAGAGGCTATGTCATGGTTGTTGAGGACTACCATACAGTGGACCAGCTGAATTCACGGCACACTCAGATGATAACATCTTTAAGCTGGCGGTTCATGGAGGTGGAGCCGTTTTAGATTTAAAGGGCTTTGTGGCTTTTCAACTCACACCTGCATATCTAATGACCCTGCTTAAAGCTGTGTGGGAGTGACACACCTGCATATCCAATGACCCTTCCTGTTTACAAGCAGAAGCAGGAAGTACCCGCGATTCACTCCGTTGATAAATGGTCACCAGAATCAAAGGGTATGCTTCAGGACTGCTCTGCTAACACTGATTGGAATATGTTTCGAGGCTCCGCCGATAACACCTCCGTCACCGCTTCATTAGAAAATGCATCGCAAACGTTGTGCCCACGGTGAGGGTTCGCTTCTTCCCCAATCAAAAGCCCTGGATTAACACAGAGGTTGGCGATAAACTAAAGAGCAGTGGAGCAGGTAGACAGCTTCAAGTTACTCAGTGTCCAAATCACTAAAGACTTAAAATGGTCCAAACACACGCACAGTCTTGAAGAGGTCGCGACAGAACCTCGTCCCCCTCAGGAGGTTGAAAAAGTTTGGCATGGGCCCTCATATCCTGAAAAGGTTCTACAGCTGCCATCCAGGACCTCTATACCAGGCGGTGTCAGAGGAAGGCCCTCAAAATTGTCAAAGACTCCAGCCACCCTAGTCATAGACTGTTCTCTCTGCTACCGCACGGCAAGCGGTACCGGAGTGCCAAGTCTAGGTCCAAAAGACTTCTCAACAGCTTCTACCCCCAAGCCATAAGACTCCTGAACAGCTAATCATGGCTACCCGGACTATTTGCACTGCCCCCCCACCCCATCCTTTTTACGCTGCTGCTACTCTGTTAAGTATTTATGCATAGTCACTTTAACTCTACCCACATGTACATATTACCTCAACTAGCCGGTGCCCCCGCACATTGACTCTGCAACGGTACCCCCCTGTATATATAGCCTCCCTACTGTCACTTTATTTTACTGTATATATAGCCTCCCTACTGTCACTTTATTTTACTTCTGCTCTTTTTTTCTCAACACTTTTTTTGTTGTTGTTTTATTCTTACTTTTTTTGTTTAAAATAAATGCACTGTTGGTTAAGGGCTGTAAGTAAGCATTTCACTGTAATGTCTGCACCTGTTGTATTCGGCGCATGTGACCAATAAAATTTGATTTGATTTGATTTGAGAGCATATTGACTGGCTGCATCACTGCTTGGTATGGCAATAGCACCGCCATAGATCGCATGGCGCTACAGTGGGTTGTGTGGACAGCCCAGTACGTCACTGGGGCCTAGCTCCATGGCATCTATATCAGGTGTGAAAAGAAGGCCCGGAAAATCAAAGACCACAACCACCCAAACCATAGACTATTTCCTCTGCTGCTGCACAGAAAGAGGTACCGGTGCATCAAGTCTGACACCAACAGGCTCTTGAACAGCTTCTATCCCCAAGCAATACGTCTGATAAATAGCTAACAGAATAGCTACACGGACAGAGTTTACCTTGAATCTTTACTGACCTTTTATTTCAGTATTTGCACTCTCTATGCACACTCACAGGGCCCTACACACTCACTGTCACTCCAACACACACACGAACACTCACTCCATCTGCTCACTCACACATAACATGCACATTATACTGACTCTATACATCCCCCACTCACATACAAGCTGCTGTTACTCTGTATCTTACATCCTGTTGCCTAGTCACCTTACCTCTCTCTATACACATCTACCGCCATCACTCCAGTATCCGTGCACATGTAAATATGGTATTGGAACTGACCCTGTATATACACTGCTCAAAAAAATTAAGGGAACACTAAAATAACACATCCTAGATCTGAATGAATGAAATAATCGTATTAAATACTTTTCTCTTTACGTAGTTGAATGTGCTGACAACAAAATCACACAAAAATTATCAATGGAAATTAAATGTATCAACCCATGGAGGTCTGGATTTGGAGTCACCCTCAAAATTAAAGTGGAAAACCACACTACAGGCTGATCCAACTTTGATGTAATGTCCTTAAAACAAGTCAAAATGAGGCTCAGTAGTGTGTGTGGCCTCCACGTGCCTGTATGACCTCCCTACAACGCCTGGGCATGCTCCTGATGAGGTGGCGGATGGTCTCCTGAGGGATCTCCTCCCAGACCTGGACTAAAGCATCCGCCAACTCCTGGACAGTCTGTGGTGCAACATGGCGTTGGTGGATGGAGCGAGACGATGTCCCAGATGTGCTCAATTGGATTCAGGTCTGGGGAATGGGCGGGCCAGTGCATAGCATCAATGACTTCCTCTTGCAGGAACTGCTGACACACTCCAGCCACATGAGGTCTAGCATTGTCTTGCATTAGGAGGAACCCAGGGCCAACCGCACCAGCATATGGTCTCACAAGGGGTCTGAGGATCTCATCTCGGTACCTAATGGCAGTCAGGCTACCTCTGGCGAGCACATGGAGGCTGTGCAGCCCCCCAAAGAAATGCCACCCCACACCATGACTGACCCACCGCCAAACCGGTCATGCTGGAGGATGTTGCAGGCAGCAGAAACGTTCTCCACGGCGTCTCCAGACTCTGTCACATGTGCTCAGTGTGAACCTGCTTTCATCTGTGAAGAGCACAGGGCGCCAGTGGCGAATTTGCCAATCTTGGTGTTCTCTGGCAAATGCCAAACGTCCTGCACGGTGTTGGGCTGTAAGCACAACCCCCACCTGTGGACGTCGGGCCCTCATACCACCCTCATGGAGTCGGTTTCTGACCGTTTGAGCAGACACATGCACATTTGTGGCCTGCTGGAGGTCATATTGCAGGGCTCTGGCAGTGCTCCTCCTGCTCCTCCTTGCACAAAGGCGGAGGTAGCGGTCCTGCTGCTGGGTTGTTGCCCTCCTACGGCCTCCTCCACGTCTCCTGATGTACTGGCCTGTCTCCTGGTAGTGCCTCCATGCTGTGGACACTACGCTGACAGACACAGCAAACCTTCTTGCCACAGCTCGCATTGATGTGCCATCCTGGATGAGCTGCACTACCTGAGCCACTTGTGTGGGTTGTAGACTCCGTCTCATGCTACCACTAGAGTGAAAGCACCGCCAGCATTCAAAAGTGACCAAAACATCAGCCAGGAAGCATAGGAACTGAGAAGTGGTCTGTGGTCACCACCTGCAAAACCAGTCCTTTATTGGGGGTGTCTTGCTAATTGCCTATAATTTCCACCTGTTGTCTATTCCATTTGCACAACAGCATGTGACATTTATTGTCAATCAGTGTTGCTTCCTAAGTGAACAGTTTGATTTCACAGAAGTGTGATTGACTTGGAGTTACATTGTGTTGTTTAAGTGTTCCCTTTATTTTTTTGAGTAGTGTAGTATGCTTACTTGTGTTCTTCATATTTCTCGTTTTGTTTTTCTAGTATTACATTGTTATTAATTATTGCATTGTTGGGTTTTGATTTTGCAAGACCAGGATGATGACAGCTGGTGCCATACAGATTACAAAATAACTGGGAAGAGATTTTTGTTGTACTGACTCCATGGCACAGGGTGTATGAGTTGATAGATGGTTGAGGGGCAGCTCTCGGGGAACTGTGGGGGGGGATCTTGGATGGTTGGCGGCCTGGAGGTTGGGAGCTTGGGCCGGTGGCTGATAGGTTGCTGGTTCGGGTCCCCGATTTGACTTGGTGGGAGATCTGTCGACGTGTTCTTGGGTGGGGCGCTTGACCCTGGTTGCTCATGTGGGTAGGTCTGGATGGGAGTCTGCTAGATGACTGAATGTAATGTCAATGTTGAGCAGCTTCACTGCAGGTAGATTGTATGTTTTAATATTCAATCAAAATGTTTTTATAATATTTAAATACATTCCTTAAATAAATGCATATTATAACAGACTAGACAGCTAGCACATAAGTCTGTGGCTAAAATGTTGCTACCAGTACATGGTACCGCATGCTACACTCGACAGCAACTGAGCATTAATTTTCCACAACATGTCCATTGATCCTCTTGTTTTAGTAGGGTTTGCGCGGTTCTCCATTTTTGAAGTTGAGACATAAAAGGGTATCATTAAAAAGGTTACGTTCTCGTCTATTACAGTAAAATAATGTCTTTAAGCGTTTGTGTCCTTGACTGATTCTGTTGGACCAAACCTCAAAAAGCAAGTTTAAACTGCTTGTTGTCAGAGGAATAAGTTCTCTCATCTTTGTTGCGAGTGGCAGGGGCTTGGGGTCTGTGTGCGAGAGGGAAGGTCCACAGTGCACACAGCACAGAAGGAGCAAAGGAGACGGACTAAAAAGCTATAAAGCTCATGAAAACTATTCTTGCGATACAGGGATTTGGAACATCGGACTAAAACATACATTTGAATTAATCGAATTAAAGCAGGCCTAACGCAAAAATTGCATTCCTGTGTAGATGAACAAGATGGCGCCGACAATAACGTTGGCAGTCACTCACCAGAAAATTTACATTTACGTCATTTAGCAGACGCTCTTATCCAGAGCGACTTACAAATTGGTGCATTCACCTTATAGCCAGTGGGATAACCACTTTACAATATGTATTTTTTATTATTATTATTTTTTTTCTTTCTTTGGGGTGGGGTAAGGGGGGGGTAGAAGGATTACTTTATCCTATCCCAGGTATTCCTTAAAGAGGTGGGGTTTCAAGTGACTCCGGAAGGTGGTGAGTGACTCCGCTGTCCTGGCGTCGTGAGGGAGCTTGTTCCACCATTGGGGTGCCAGAGCAGCGAACAATTTTGACTGGGCTGAGCGGGAACTGTGCTTCCGCAGAGGTAGGAGGGCCAGCAGGCCAGAGGTGGATGAACGCAATGCCCTCGTTTGGGTGTAGGGACTGACCAGAGCCTGAAGGTACGGAGGTGCCGTTCCCCTCAATCAACCAATCCTTTGTTAGGACTTCCCATACATCCTGGGTGCTTGACCAAAATGTCGAAGCCGGAGAAAAAGTGGGGTTCTAGTCAGGCGGCGAGCAAAACCATCCACAGCTTCAGAGTAATGAGATCATTGTTTTTCATGTAAACTATGCAGTGACTAGCCACGCCCCAAGTGAGCAAAGACATCGTGTCGGCGTGATGGAACACCCCCTTTTTACCAGAGTGCATAAAAAGCCTTGGTAACAAATACAATCAGACCAGAAAGCGTGGAGCTGTGGCTACACAGCTTAAAATGTTTAGACCAGAAAGCATGGAGACAGTAGTCCACATGTTTGAAATGGTTAGAACTTTGTATCTCAACATGAGGTGAAGGTAAACTCACCAGACCAGAACATTGCCAGTCTGCAGCTGTGTGTGTAAAGTGATCTAGAACTCTGACTAACCACACGAGATGGGAAGGAGAAAATCCCATCTCAGACAATCACAGTTCCTGCTCTGAGAGTACACTCCACTACAAGCCAGAACAAAGGACATTGTGACCTCTGGTGGACAATCAGAGCCTTACAAGTGAGCTGAGCAAAGACCCAGACAAAACCTCCTTTCTAAGAGGGCTTGGGTCGACAGAGCTAGACGAGCGGTTTCTTACTCCAAAACGGGCAGTAGTTCGTGAGCAAAGTATGATGATTACTTTGAGGGTAGTTTCCGAATGGATCAACGATAAGTTTGACTCTCTTTGTCTCTCCCTTTACCCCTCCCTCTTTTGATAACCAAGCAGTCGTGTTGTTAGTCCACTAGGGACTTTTTCTCATGTATTAAGTATGTATATATTCTGTGTTATTATTTAGTTCGCTAGTAAATAAATAATTAAGCCAATTTGTGTAGTGCTGAGCTGGGGTTCTTGCGGATCCAAGAATTCTGTGACCGTTCAGAATGAGACTGATAAGCGGTAATGACTGATAAGTTGACTGTTCTATACATAGTGATAGGTAAAGACCTTTTAGAGTTTAATTCAGGAGATGGTAACTCTATAAACAACTCCTTCTGTGGTGCCCCAAATCCTAATGAGTTAATTGCTACATGATTAATTTAAAATAGTAACAATTAAACATTGTTATTTATCCAATCAATGAACTATCATCATATTAATGAAAGTCACGTCACGACAATACTCTGTTTTAAGGAATCATGGCTCTCTGGATATAGTGCCTTGCAAAAGTATTTAGACCCCTTAGATTTCTGAACATTTTATTGTGTTACAAAGTGGGATGAAATTGGATTTGTCCTTATTTTTTTTTAATGGAGTTTCTCGCATTCTTCTCTGCAGATCCTCAAGCTCTGTCAGGTTGGATGGGGAGCGTCGCTGCACAGCTATTTTCAGGTCTCCAGAGATGTTCAAATCGGGTTCAAGTCCAGGCTCCGGCTGGGCCACTCAAGGACATTCAGAGAATTGTCCCAAAGCCACTCCTGCGTTGTCTTGGCTGTGTGCGTAGGGTCATTGTCCTGTTGGAAGGTGAACCTTCGCCCCGGTCTGAGGTCCTGAACAGGTTTTCATCAAGGATCTCTCTGTACTTTGCTCCGTTCATCTTTCCCTTGATCCTGACTAGTCTCCTAGTCCCTGCCGCTGAAAAACATCCCCACAGCATGATGCTGCCACCACCATGCTTCACCATAGGGATGGTGCCAGGTTTCATCCAGACGTGATGCTTGGCATTCAGGCCAAAGAGTTAAATCTTGGTTTCATCAGACCAGAGAATCTTGTTTCTCATGGTCTGAGTACTTTAGGTGCCGCTTGGCAAAATCCAAGCGGCCTGTCGTGCCTTTTACTGAGTAGTGGCTTCCGTCTGGCCACTCTACCATAAAGGCCTGATTGGTGGAGTGCTGCAGAGATGGTTGTCCTTCTGGAAGGTTCTCCCATCTCCACAGAGGAACTCTGGAACTCTGTCAGAGTGACCATCGGGTTCTTGGTCACCTCCCTGACCAGGGCCCTTCTCCCACGATGGCTCAGTTTAGCCGGGTGCCAGCTCTAGGAAGAGTATTGGTGGTTCCAAACTTCTTCCATTTAAGAATGATGGAGGCCACTGTGTTCTTGGGGACCTTATATACTCTGACATGCACTGTCAACTGTGGGACCTTATATAGACAGGTGTGTGCCTTTCCAAATAATGTCCAATCAATTGAATTTACCACAGGTGGACTCCAATCAAGTTTTAGAAACATCTCAAGAATGATCAATGGAAACAGGATGCACCTGAGCTCAACTTCGAGTCTCATAGCAAAGGGTCTGAATACTTATGTAAATAAAGGTATTTCTGTTTAAGCTTTGTCAATATGGGGTATTGTGTGTAGACTGAAGAGGAAATGTTGTTATTTAATCAATTTTAGAATAAGGCTGTAACGTAACAAAATGTGGAAAAAGGGAAGGGGTCTAAATACTTTCCAAATGCACTGTATATCAACGAATTGGTGAGGGCACTAGAACAGTCTGCAGCACCCGGCCTCACCCTACTAGAATCTGAAGTCAAAGGTCTACTGTTTGCTGATGATCTGGTGCTTCTGTCCCCAACCAACTGCCTACAGCAGCACCTAGATCTTCTGCACAGATTCTGTCAGACCTGGGCTCAGACAGTAAATCTCAGTAAGACAAAAATAATGGTGTTCCAAAAAAGGTCCAGTTGCCAGGACAACAAATACAAATTCCATCTAGACACCGTTGCCCTAGAGCACACCAAAAACTATACATACCTCCTGAGTGGCGCAGTGGTCTAAGGCACTGCATCGCAGTGCTAACTGTGCCACTAGAGATCCTGGTTCGAATCCAGGCTCTGTCGCTGCCGGCCGCGACCGGGAGACTCATGGGCGGCGCACAATTGGCCCAGCGTTGTCCAGGGTAGGGGAGGGAATGGCCTCCCCTATGTTGATAGAGCATGGCGTTTGCAACGCCAGGGTTGTGGGTTCGATTCCCACGGGGGCCAGTAAAAAAAAATATATGTATTCACTAACTGTAAGTCGCTCTGGATAAGAGCGTCTGCTAAATGACTAAAATGTCAATGTAATACCTCGGCCTAAACATCAGCACCACAGGTAACTTCCACAAAGCCGTGAACGATCTGATAGACAAGGCAAGAAGGGCCTTCTATGCCATCAAAAGGAACATTGAATTTGACATACCAATTAGGATCTGGCTAAAAATACTTGAATCAGTTTTGAGGTCTGGGGTCCGCTCACCAACCAAGAATTCACAAAATGGGACAAACACCACATTGAGACTCTGCATGCAGATTTCTGCAAAAATATACACTGTGTACAATGTAAAACACTAAATAATGCATGCAAAGCAGAATTAGGCCGAGACCCACTAATTATCAAAATCCAGAAAAGAGCTGTTAAATTCTACAACCACCTAAAAGGATGCGATTCCCAAACCTTCCATAACAATGCCATCACCTTCAGAGATTAACCTGAAGAAGAGTCCCCTAAGCAAGCTGGTCCTGGGGCTCTGTTCACAAACACAAACAGACCCCACAGAGCCCCAGGACAGCAACACAATTAGACCCAACCAAATCATGAGAAAACAAAAATATAATTATTTCCAATGTGTCAAGTAATTAACAAAAAAAACTGAGCAAACTAGAATGCTATTTGGCCCTGAACAGAGAGTAGACAGTGGAAGAATACCTGAACACTGTGACTGACCCAAACCTAAGGAAAGCTTTGACTACGTACAGACTCAGTGAGCATAGCCTTGCTATTGAGAAAGGCTGCCATAGGCAGACCTGGCTCTCAAGAGAAGACAGGCTATGTGCACACTGCCCACAAAATGAGGTGGAAACTGAGCTGCACTTCCTAACCTCCTGCCAAATGTATGACCATATTAGAGACACATTTTCCCTCAGATTACACAGATCCACAAATTATTAGACAACAAATCCAATTTTGATAAACTCCCATATCCATTGGGTGAAATACCACAGTGTGCCAATACAGCAGCAATATTTGTGACCTGTTGCCACAAGAAAAGGGCAACCAGTGAAGAACAACCACCATTGCAAATACAACCCATATTTATGTTTATTTATTTTCCCTTTTGTACTTTAACTATTTGCACATAATGACATTTGAAATGTCTTTATTCTTTTGGAAATTTTGTGAGTAATGTTTACTGTTAATATTTATTGTTTATGATCTACTTCACCTGCTTTGGCAATGTTAACATATGTTTTCCATGCCAATAAAGCCCTTAAATTGAATTGAAATGTAATTGAGAGGGGGAGAGAGAGAGGGGGAGAGATCGAGAGAGGGGGAGAGCAAGAGAGGGGGAGAGCAAGAGAGGGGGAGAGCAAGAGAGCAAGAGAGAGGGGAGAGAGAGGGGAGAGAGAGAGTGGGGAGAGAGAGGAGAGAGGGTGAGGGGGGGGGGCATGGTCCACAGAAACTCTGAGACTTGTCCCTTATACTGCTGTTTCTAGCAGCTCTCTAGACATGAAGCTGTTGCATGGCAGAGAGTAGCAGCCTAATGAGACCTAAGGTACTTCACAAGGTAGTCAAAACAAGTCAATGTAAACCAGAAACGTGATGCTTGCTTCATAACAATCCCATTGTGCCTGCTGGTTGGCTAGCTGTGAAAACCTCATCCAGACTTTCTGGTCACCCTGTACCAGTGTTTTCTACAAGGACGTGGAGTAGCCAGCCAAATAGACGTAGTAGCCAAATAATCTTGTAAGAGTCTACTGACTTCCACAGGCTTCAAGCTTCCTTTTAAGAGGCATTTCCTCAGCTATCTGCAATACAGGTATGATTGAAGAATGAAACAGGTGTTAATCATGGGCTTTACTACACAGAAAGCAGCAGTTGACTACTCCATTGTCAACGTTTTGATTAAATCAGTAGACCTATATCAATATCTTTGAAAATACCATATAAGTATCATTAGCTTTTAAAATAATTAAATCTGTTTTCTTTTATCATATTTTGGGACCAGAGAGAAGATCTCTCCACTAGCCAACCTGTTCTTCCTGCAGTGAGGAGGATTCACCATCTTCATCAAATGTTTTCATAATTTATCTGCAGATAACCACCGAAAAGCCAAATGAACAGCTCTCTTACCAATGCGATTCGGTAGGCTACTGACGAGTCACTCACAAACGTAGCTGTCTGGCAAGTCCTGATGGAGTCCATATCGAAAACACAAATTAGATCTTGTCCCGATGCTACACCACAGACATATAACTTTGTTGTATGATTTATGAATGGCAAGGATATGGGATGTACATTATTCAGTCAGTTCAACACCATTTATAAACGTACTGTTCGTCAATCAAATCACAGTAAGCCTATGCGCCAGCACATCGTGGCTGCATATCAAACACACGAAAGAAAATAAATGAATGTGCCAGAAAACAATAGGCTAAGTGGATTTCCACTCATCGTTACCACATATGGGACGCGCAAATTGACTCGCATAGACGAATACGCATCCTGCGCTCTGCCTCTTCGTAAAGGAATTTCACCGCAACCACAGCTTACACAACACACACACCCAGGTACCGGGAGGCAGAACAGACAGCAGACTCAAACCAGCAGTGTTTCCCTGTCGTCACTCACTTTGTGACTGACAGACGCCTGTCATATCAATAGATTTCTAGAAGATGCATATTGTTCATTCTAGTGGGAGAGTGCTCGGCTGACTTGTTTTCTGACTTGCAAATTGTAAAAAAGTAGCCTAGTTAATTTAAGTGGAAAAAGTACCTGGCTTGATAAAGTGTGTAACCAGCTGTATAGCCGACGCTAGTGGAAAACATTGCTATACAGTGCTGGAGCTCCAACCCCATCTCCATTGGCCCCAGTGTACTAGCCTATATTTATCTGCTGCCAGCATGAGTGACATTGGCAGCAGCCAATGAGATGGGGTTTCCTTAATTCCACAACTTGTTGCAAGGTTCGTCATAGTAGGCTATTGGCTCAGAGGAGAGAGAGTAGAAACCTAATATGGATAAGGAGGCCAGGCCATCCAGTTGTAAAAGACTTAACTGAGTAGAACACACCTTCACCTAAAACCAAAATCAGTGTACAAGGCAAAAAGAACACGAGACACAAATGGAAGAAAATTCCATTGAGGACACAACTGCAGGGCCTTTGTTGGGAGGAGCATTGAGGCTCAGTGACACCAGAGCATGCAGACAGGAGGGGTGGTGGGCGATCTCTTACCAGGTCGCGCCAAACAGCAAAGGGCCGCAGCTCCACGATCTTCTGGGCCTTCTTCACCGAACAGCCGGCGATGAGGGACAGCTCGTCCAGCGAGGCCTCCTGGAAGAAGAGCAGGATCTGGCCTTTGAGCGTGGATGTGCCCTCGTCCTCCGCACAAGAGTCCAGCTCGTCGTCCGAGCCCTCATACTCGCTGCTGACCCCCTCCTCGTCCTCGTCCTCGTCCTCCGAGCTGCTGGCCCTCTCATGCTTCCTCGCCACTGCCTCCTTTTTAGCCACGCTGGTCCCGTTGGACAGCTTCTGGCTCATGGAACTTGAAGAGGTAGGTTTAGAATCAGGGGCAGATTTCATGAACATCCATTTCAGAGCGGAAGCGTTGCTCAGCTTGGCTTCCTTTATGCTGTCCTTGGACTCTCTGCAGTCTCTGCTTGGCTTGGCTTCACTCTTGCCGTTGCTTGGTTTGGCATCGCTCTTGGCTTTGGGTTCCTTCTGCTCGACTTCAGGGGAGCTGGAGACTTCAGGTGCGCCGTAGTCTTCCTCTTCAGCAGAAGAAATCAGTAAAAAGGGCACGTTGATAAACATAACAAGTACAGTAGTAATAAATACAGTAGATCGCAGTAATATCTGGTTGGAGCAGCACATTATCAGTGATGTTTCAACTGGGTGATGATCACCTGTGTCAGAGAACATGCGAAGCACCTCCAAGGCATCTGCCACGTTCCACTCGTGTTCCTGGAGCACAGCCCTGAGTTCCTGTAGGGTGTGACAGACAGTGGTAGAAGAGAACACTTGTCACACTCCAGTCTCATTTTCACCTCATTTAAAAATCACCCAATTTACTTCCAATGGAAAATTGACTCTTTCCTCTTTTGTTCTCTATTGTTCCCCACAAGCAAGGGGGGGAGCACGATGACAGAGAGCACCATCAGACCAACTCTTTGAATGGCCTACTCCTGGAAGTTTGCAGTGAGTATAAGATCAAGGTTCTCTCACCACCTGGAGCGTCATGATCATGTCTCTACCGAGGTGTGTGTGGTTGCCGTGGCAACGGCTGGCCGTAAAATTACATCACAGGAGGTTGGTGCCACCTTAATTGGGGAAGGCGGGCTAATGGTAATGGCTGGAGCGGAATCAGTGGAATGGTATCAAAATACATTAGACACATGGGGTGTTTCTCAATATGCATACTACCGTGCTCCACACTCATGCTCCAAGTCCATTATGCAAGGTACAATTCTTCGTGGCTAGCCAGTTAGCCCTATTGACTTACTACGGGCTTACCCATTCACTGAACCTTCCTTCTTCTAGCCAGGACAATGGCAATAGAGAAGAAACAAGATATACACAAAGCAAACGTTTAAATTCATAACTGTCAGCTAGCTATATGTGAATCGTAATAAAGTAGCTAACCAGATAGTATAACAGGCAAAAATTACCTAAAACCAATGTTATCCAAGGTAGATGTCAATTCTTCATGGGTAGCTAGCTAACAATTCTTTGTGGCTATTTGGCTAGCTAACAGTACTAGCTAGCCAGTTAGTACTATGGGCTTGCAACCTATGCACACTACAGTGGGTTTTGTAGGCAGGTAACCATGCCAAAATTAACACAGCATGTATTTATTAACGTATCAAGATAAAATATTGTAGACAGGCAACATGAGATGCGAATAGGCAACATTTCATTCCGAAGTCTGAGTGTATTTTCTTTCGCTTCAGCTCAAATAATGGCCGCCATTGATTTCAAGAAAATGTGCATCATTTTTTACGTGGTTGGTCATATTACTTTGCATACTTTCCGTTTAAGCTTGCATCGATGCATGCTTCAAAATATGTACAAACTGAGTACGCATTCGAGAAGTGCACTCTGTGCTCCGTTACGCATACTTTGATTTGGACTCATACTCCGACCCTCCCGTGCTCCAATATGCGTGCTCGGAGTACAGTAGTATGCATTTTGAGAAACACCCATGGTTTCCAGGTGTTTGATGCCATTCCAGTCGCTCCGTTCCGGCCATTATTATGAGCCGTTCTCCCCTCAGCAGCCCCCTGTGATACATCTAGTACTGATACATACAGAAAGTGATTTGTAGGATCTCTGTGTGGCTGACACACTCTCTCTCTCACCTCCTTATCCTGGTCAGGGAACTTCCTCTGCAGTTTCCTAACCATGGCCTCCTGTCTTTCCCAGCTGGGCTCTGCACCCTCCTCCTCAGAGTCTTCAGCCTGGTGGATCAGACACAGGGTGTATTCATTAGTGCACACTGTAGCAAAACGTTTTGCAACAAAAACAAGGTTCTTATTGGACAAGTTCAGGCAGATCCCTCCTCGTTTCGGCCCTTTTGTGTCCTAGTGAATACACCCACAGTGAAGTTTAGTACTGCTAAGGAGAAGATGCAACAGCACAATGCCTGCCTGGTGTAAAGGTCTCCCCAACGGTCTTCCCCCCCAGTCTTACCAGAGACGGTCTACCCCCCAGGTCTTACCAGAGAGGTTCTCCTCCTCTTCGAGGGCTGCCAGACCCCATCTCGGTCTTGACAACTGCTGGATCCATCCGGTTTCCTCTTCCTCATTGAGTCTGGACAACCGATTGAGTCAATGTGTGAGGAGAAACATGCCAGACGGCCGAACCAGAAAACATTGAGGAGTTATATTTTTCATGTTTTAGCAATGGCAGACATAAAGCCCTGTAACCATCATTACAATGAGGTCCAGGCTATGTTGTCATGAGCATAAGAAGAGATGTCATAAACATAGAAAACACTGGTCAAATTGACCATGTTTGGTGGTATAGTAGGAACAGGCCGCAACCTGCTGTCTATGGTGGTAGTAAATCAAACAGATACCTTTGTCACCAAACATCATCAGGCATGAGGCTACGGCACCATCCAAAGTGCTTGTGCTTTCAATCACCTGAAAACAAAGCAAAGTTCAATATATAGGCTATTTGAATCCAGACACTGAGCAGCAGCTGTCTTTAAGAGACTATATATTTACATTTCAGTCATTTAGCAGACGCTCTTATCCAGAGCGACTTACAGTAGTGAGTGCATACATTTTTCATACTATACAATAGTTTGTGACAGAAAAGTGATTATTGATTATGAAATTACCTCCAGCAGCTCCTTCCTGTTTCTTTTAGGGAAGATTTCCTGCAGTTTGTCCAGTCTCTCTTTCAGCTCCTTGTCCACTTTGTCTTCCTTATCAGATGGCTCAGTCATCTCCCTTGCCTCTCGCGTCACTGGTTTCTTTACAGGTTCCCTGAAAGAGAAAGAACTACAAGATTAGACTGGCATGTTAAGCAACACTATATGGAATTAGTTATATCTTGACACAAATCATGGGGGAAATATAGGCTAGGTCTAGATATTTCAGCTCAACGCAGCTGTACTTACTTCACAATTTTCGTTAATTTATCCCTCCTTGAATCACTTGCCAAATCGTCATCAGAGTCACTGATGACATCTTCAAACACTACTCCTCGCCCAGATTTTCCAAGGTTGGCTATAGGTGTTGTTACTCGGGCTGTATGGGCCATAGAAATATGGGCAAAGACAGTTTAGCAATCAGATGTAATTAAAGCGAGGGCACATACTATAATTATGCTGTTGTTGCTAGCTACCAGTTCACCACCCAAAACACAATTTGGTTGACCAACCAACTCGTTTTCTATTTAGCTAGCTAACGTTAATGTTAGCTGTCGCCCAGAGAAAGTGACTGATAAAGCTAGCTAACGTTAGCTAGCGACTAAGGTATAGCTAAAAGTCAGTACAGTGTCAGCAAAGATTGTGATTAAGGTTAGCTAACTAGCTAAGCCCAGTATGTATAGTGTGGGTCCTATTGACGGTGAACGAGAGCTAAATATATCAGGGTATAAGCGATGTGGCAGCTAGCTACATAATGGCTGGCTGCTGTTAGCTTAGCTAGTTAGCAAGCAAATCATACCTGGTTTATTCTCCTTTTCTGACTCTGGACTTACGGAACCGTTGTATTTGTCCTGGTTTGACGTTGCTTTGTTCTTGTCAAAACGAAACCGGTCCAAATTAAAAAAACTCATTTTCAAACGACAAGTATTAAAACGTTACACAGCTAGCTAGCAAGCAACAGATGTGCGCTCTTTGTCTCCGTACAAAAGATTCCTTATTCAGGCTATGGAAAACTGGCTACGATTAACCAATGAATTGGTGCCAATAACGCTAGCTAGCTACGAAACGTTACTCCTTTGAAAGCGGGACTCTCAACAGTTTCAAGTTGTCAGTACTCATAAACTGTCTAACGATAAACTCACCAATCATACAATCCAACATACGTTCATTGTTTTATCTATATAGATAGCTACACGTTAACACTACCCTATACAAATCATATAATATGAGAAACATCAATTTATTTTCCCGCGAACTCACACTGCCGCGAAAGACTATAACGACGCTTTCGATTGGACAAGATTACTCAACCGCATGGGCAATGGACCAATAGCAAAACTACACACTAAATCAGGAGACCCCCGACCGGCTTTTCACATTTGGCACTAATATGTAACCATACATTTTGTAACGTAAGCTACATGCTGCTTGTTACATTTTAACGAATACATTTATGTAGCCAGTAACTTTGTATATATTTTATGTATTCCAACGAGGCTATATACAGGGGGTACCCATACAGAGTCAATGTGCGGGGGCACAGGTTAGTCGACGTAATTGAGGTAATATGTACACGTAGGTAAAGTGACTATGCATAGATAATAAACAGGGGGGGACAATGCAAATATATTCAATGCAAATATATTCAATGTATTTACCCCTATAGCATAACATTTACTGGATGCGTTACAGTGTACAGTCCTGGCTTGTGTCAGCACTGCAGCTCCGATCTGCTGTCCACCACCCTGTCTCCTCTCCCCATCACTATGGAGACCCTATAACTTACACTACTGCCACGAAGACAATGAGCACACTGACATGGAGTCTGATCAGGGCCTTGACCCCACACAGCAGGAAGCCAAACCATGGCTCCTGGTCATGTTGTCCTGCAGTCTGGGCTCACACATGAACTCTTCCCACACAGGTCTCTCTCTCTCTCTCTCTCTCTCTCTCTCTCTCTCTCTCTCTCTCTCTCTCTCTCTCTCTCTCTCTCTCTCTCTCTCTCTCTGTGTGTTTACAATTTTTACTTTAAGTAACAGGACTCTTGTCTGGCTCTTAAAAAGAGATGAATGCCCCATTGCTACCACTGTCACCTCAAACTATATATGGGAAAGCACAACAACCAGTTTACTTATGTGAGCTGGCAGCCGCTGTGTGTTAGCAGGTATGAATCCTTTATGTGTGCCCTTGGTTTTACCTTTGACCTCCTAGTCGCCGACTCTTTTCATTACAGATGGACAGAGGTGCAGGCCAGACATTAAGAGTGGTCAGGGGAGTCAGAATATAGGTGGTTGTTGAAAATTAATATGAGGGTTTGGATTAGTGACTGGGTACATGATAAGACCCCATCTAAAGATGGTGTACACATGGAGATGTGGTATCCCGTTGAGAGAGCACTTTTCAAGCTTGACCCGATATCCCAGTGGACTTGTCACTGTCCGGTCGCCATGACATCCAACTTGGCCGAGACCCGACGGCGTCAGGAGCACCTTATCTCTGTGGCAACACGTCTGGTATTTGAGCTGACACAGTGATGATGATATTCATGATGGGAACGATCACAATACTGATTATGGTAATGAGATGTGTCAGTATTTCATTTGCTTCAACTGTTTTATATATATATTCATCATGTGATGGATAATACACATAAATGTGAAGTAAACATACCTCTGTACTGGTTGACAAACAATCCCTGTTATCATTTTGATGAAATACTTTATCTTCTATTTAGAGTTGTCATGTCAACATTTGAATACTGGTATGCTATGTGCAATTCACAGGAGGCTGCTGAGGGGAGGACGGCTCATAATAATGTCCGGAACGGTGCAAATGGAATGGCCTCAAACACCTGGAAACCATGTGTTTGATGTATTTGATACCATTCCACGTATTCCGCTCCAGTCATTACCACAATACCATTCTCCCCAATGAAGGTGCCACCAACCTCCTGTGGTGCAATTAATAATTGACTTGAAAGTGCCTCAAAACAAGTGTTTTATCAAAACAAAGTTAGTAGGATATGAATGAGTAGTATTAGAGGAGGTAAAACCCACCTATCAACAAGGACAGTGAATGTCTTGCTAATTTCACTCCTCTCTCTCTCTCTCTCTCTCTCTCTCTCTCTCTCTCTCTCTCTCTCTGTCTAAATATCCAGTAGATGTGGGAAAGGGAGCTGGGCTTTCCGTCTCCCTCCGTGGAAGGCGAGGGTTGAACCCCGGCGAGGCCAGGTCCGGGGTGGCGCTGCCTGGAGACTTTAATTAAAACGGTAGGGTGGGAGTGCATGGAGTGGAGGGGGTACTGGGGAACTACTGGGCCACTGGGGCAGCCAGCGAGGGGAGATGAAACCAACCCATCTCCAGGGTAAAGGCAGTGTGGGAAGAGAATGTGACGCTCCTCACCGTGTCACCTCTTGGTTGTCACCACTGCTGCTAATACACTATGGGAGTACCCAGGGGGCAGAGGGGGGTGGAGGTGGGTGGGTGGGTCTAATGGGGGGGGTTTAGGGAAACATCTTACGCCTCGATCACACCAACAGCGTCATTGCGTTTAGGTACACCAGACGTACAGAGAATACGTTCTGTGTGGTGCATACGTTGGATTTATCAAACATAAGCATCAAATTGTACTGTAGATGATAGTTGCGTAGTTATGCAAAATTGTATGCAATGACACTGTCGGTGTTACCGAGGCATTAGGCTTATTACCATACTAACTGTAGTAATCATAACAAACATAGATATGCATGCACACATATATCTAGTAAATAGAAGATGCCAGTCAAACTGCAAAGTGCACAGTGAAAACCTCTGTTATTGTTTATTAGTGTATTAGTGTAATTTTGCATTAGTGTCTGTGATTGTTCAGTCATCTGTGATTGGGTATGGTCTTGAACGGACTGACAGTAGATATAATGCTATTTTCCCCAACCTGTCACTATTATAACTACCACAAATATCTCATAACGAATTAGCCTACATGTACTGTAGCACCATTAATACAGCCACTATTGTCAGTCTATGAAATATGAGTGGCTGCCTAACATTTACATTTACATTTAAGTCATTTAGCAGACGCTCTTATCCAGAGCGACTTACAGTTAGTGCATACATTACTTTTTTTTTTTTCATACCCCCCGTGGGAATCGAACCCACAACCCTGGCGTTGCAAACGCCATGCTCTACAAACTGGAAGTTTACATACACCTTAGCCAAATACATTTAAACTCAGTTTTTCACAATTCCTGACATTTAATCCTAGTAAAAATTTCCATGTCGTAGGTCAGTTAGGATCACCACTTTATTTTAAGAATGTGAAATGTCAGAATAATAGTAGGGAGAATTATTTCTTTCAGCTTTTATTTCTTTCATCACATTCCCAGTGGGTCAGAAGTTTACATACACTCAATTAGTATTTGGTAGCATTGCCTTTAAATTGTTTAACTTAGGTCAAATGTTTCGGGTAGCCTTCCACAAGCTTCCCACAATAAGTTGGGTGAATTTTTGCCCATTCGTCCTGACAGAGCTGGTGTAACTGAGTCAGGTTTGTAGGCCTCCTTGCTCGAAACATGCTTTTTCAGTTCTGCCCACACATTTTCTATAGGATTGAGGTCAGGGCTTTGTGATGGCCACTCCAATACCTTGACTTTGTTGCCCTTACGCCATTTTGCCACAACTTTGGAAGTATGCTTGGGGTCATTGTCCATTTGGAAGACCCATTTGCGACCAAGCTTTAACTTCCTGACTGATGTCTTGAGATGTTGCTTCAATATATCCACATAATTTTCCTTCCTCATGATGCCATCTATTTTGTGAAGTGCACCAGTCCCTCCTGCAGCAAAGCACCCCCACAGCATGATGCTGCCACCCCCGTGCTTCACGGTTGGGATAGTGTTCTTCGGCTTGCAAGCTACCCCCTTTTTCCTCCAAACATAACGATGCCCCCCTTTTCCTCCAAACATAACGATGGTCATTATGGCCAAACAGTTGTATTTTTGTATCATCAGACCAGAGGACATTTCTCCAAAAAGTACGATCTTCGTCCCCATGTGCAGTTGCAAACTGTAGTCTGGATTTTTTATGGCGGTTTTGGAGCAGTTGCTTCTTCCTTGCTGAGCGGCATTTCAGGTTATGTCGATATAGGACTTGTTTTACTGTGGATATAGATACTTTTGTACCTGTTTCCTCCAGCATCTTCACAAGGTCCTTTGCTGTTGTTCTGTGATTGATTTGCACTTTTCGCACCGAAGTACGTTCATCTCTAGGAGACAGAACGCGTCTCCTTCCTGAGCGGTATAACGGCTGCGTGGTCCCATGGTGTTTATACTTGCGTACTATTGTTTGTACAGATGAATGTGGTACCTTCAGACATTTGGAAATTGCTCCCAAGGATGAACCAGACTTTTTTCTGAGGTCTTGGCTGATTTATTTTGATTTTCCCATGATGTCAAGCAAAGTGGCACTGAGTTTGACTGTAGGCCTTGAAATACATCCACAGGTACACCTCCAATTGACTCAAATGATGCCAATTAGCCTATCAGAAGCTTCTAAAGCCATGACATCATTTTCTGGAATTTTCCAAGCTGTTTAAAGGCACAGTCAACTTAGTGTATGTAAACTTCTGACCCACTGGAATTGTGATACAGTGAATTATAAGTGAAATAATCTGTCTGTAAAGAATTGTTGGAAAAATTACTTGTGAAGTTTACATACACTTAGGTTGAAGTCATTAAAACTCGTTATTCAACCACTCCACAAATGTCTTGTTAACAAACTATAGTTTTGGCAAGTCGGTTAGGACATCTACACATCTACATGACACAAGTAATTTTTCCAACAATTGTTTACAGACAGATTATTTCACTTATAATTCACTGTATCACAATTCCAGTCGGTCAGAAATGTGAAAAGTGCAAATCAATCCCAGAACAACAGCAAAGGACCTTGTGAAGATGCTGGAGGAAACAGGTACAAAAGTATCTATATCCACAGTAAAACGAGTCCTATATCGACATAACCTGAAAGGCCGCTCAGCAAGGAAGAAGCCACCGCTCCAACACCGCCATAAAAAAGCCAGACTACGGTTTTCAACTGCACATGGGGACCAAGATCGTACTTTTTGGAAAAATGTCCTCTGGTCTGATGAAAAAAAAATAGAACTTTGGCCATAATGACCATCGTTATGTTTGGATGAAAAAGGGGGAAGATTACAAGCCGAAGAACACCATCCCAACCGTGAAGCACGGGGGTGGCAGCATCATGCTGTGAGGGTGCTTTGCTGCAGGAGGGACTGGTGCACTTCACAAAATAGATGGCATCATGAGGAAGGAAAATTATGTGGATATATTGAAGTAACAGCTCAAGACATCAGTCAGGAAGTTAAAGCTTGGTCACAAATGGGTCTTCCAAATGGACAATGACCCCAAGCATACTTCCAAAGTTGTGGCAAAATGGCGTAAGGACAACAAAGTCAAGGTATTGGAGTGGCCATCACAAAGCCCTGACCTTAATCCTATAGAAAATGTGTGGGCAGAACTGAAAAAGCTTGTGCGAGCAAGGAGGCCTACAAACCTGACTCAGTTACACCAGCTCTGTCAGGAGGAATGGGCCAAAATTCACCCAACTTATTGTGGGAAGCTTGTGGAAGGATACCTGAAACATTTGACCTAAGTTAAACAATTTAAAGGCAATGCTACCAAATACTAATTGAGTGTATGTAAACTTCTGACCCACTGGGAATGTGATGAAAGAAATAAAAGCTGAAATAAATCATTCTCTCTACTATTATTCTGACATTTCACATTCTTAAAATAAAGTGGTGATCCTAACTGACCTAAGACAGGTAATTTTTACTAGGATTAAATGTCAGGAATTGTGAAAAACTGAGTTTAAATGTATTTGGCGAAGGTGTATGTAAACTTCCGACTTCAACTGTACCTTTACATTTTTCTACACATGCTTCCCCTAGTAAATGCTTCAATGCAAACATTATCCTGCTATCAAATCAGATTTGATGGGTTCTACAAATCTTTCTGAATATGTCCACTAATGAACTATAGGGGTGTGAAATATTTGCCCAATTCTGTTGGTTTCATTTCAGTGATGTCGGGGAGTGTGCACGTAAGGTTGAGACTGCAATAGATGTATTGGGGATACATTGGGGAAGTACATGCAATTTGTGCGACACTTTCTTCTAGATCTCTCTTAAATTAGACACCGTTACTATCACCTTCTGTCTTACACAGCTCAAATGTAAAATGACCTCAGCCTGAAGCCTGAAGCCTGAAGCCTCAGTGGTCCTAATGAGAGGAAGTGAAGATGAGCTTTTCCTGTTTTAATTGATTGGGAAATAAAACATGAGAGGAAAGAGTGGGAAGGGGGCAGGCAGGCAGGCAGGCAGGCAGGCAGGCAGGCAGGCAGGCAGGCAGGCAGGCAGACAGACAGACAGACAGACAGACAGACAGACAGACAGACAGGCAGGCAGGCAGGCAGGCAGGCAGGCAGGCAGGCAGGCAGGCAGACAGACAGACAGACAGGCAGGCAGTCATACAGACAGGAGAGAATGAACAACTTGTTAGTGGTGTCTCTTGCCTTCTTTGCTTTACGGATTTGCAGAGACTGTGAGATGGCTGAGATGGCAATATGAAGATGGGAGCAACCCCCTACCGGCTAGGGCTGCTGGGCTTGTGTCTGCATTGGGATGGGGAGGGGTGGTGACAGCAGCAGCGGGCAGTGGCAGAAGAGATGTGAGAGAGGGGGGCTGACGCCACGGGGGTAGATGTCTGACATGACCCCCCTCAGCATGGCCCCAGCAGGCCACTGGGAGGCTATCGCCCAGACCCTGGCCAGTTGCCATGGAGCACTCTCCCCTGTGTCCCAGTGTATGTCTGTGTCTGTCTGTCTCACCAACCTGCTTGAATATGAAAATGATTGAATACTAAGGGGATCCCGCTGTGCATGTGCACACATCACAAAGATTTGCTTCGTGTTTCTCATACATAAACCAAATACTAAATACAAAACAGTCTGACACAGCATTGTATGTTTTCCATGATTAGAAGCAACCGATTGATAGTTTGTGATCAAATCAAATCAAATTTTATTTGTCACATGCGCTGAATACAACAGGTGTAGACCTTACTGTGAAATGCTTACTTACAAGCCCTTAACCAACAATGCAGTTCAAGAAATAGAGTTAAGAAAATATTTACAAAATAAGATAAAGTAAAAAAATAAAATAAAAAGTAACACAATAAAATGACATAACAATAATCAATCAATCAATCAATCAATTTTATTTTATATAGCCCTTCTTACATCAGCTAATATCTCGAAGTGCTGTACAGAAACCCAGCCTAAAACCCCAAACAGCTAGTAATGCAGGTGTAGAAGCACGGTGGCTAGGAAAAACTCCCTAGAAAGGCGAAAACCTAGGAAGAAACCTAGAGAGGAACCAGGCTATGAGGGGTGGCCAGTCCTCTTCTGGCTGTGCCGGGTGAAGATTATAACAGAACCATGCCAAGATGTTCAAAAATGTTCATAAGTGACAAGCATGGTCAAATAATAATCAGGAATAAATCTCAGTTGGCTTTTCATAGCCGATCATTAAGAGTTGAAAACAGCAGGTCTGGGACAGGTAGGGGTTCCATAACCGCAGGCAGAACAGTTGAAACTGGAATAGCAGCAAGGCCAGGCGGACTGGGGACAGCAAGGAGTCACCACGGCCGGTAGTCCCGACGTATGGTCCTAGGGCTCAGGTCTCTCAGTTGGCTTTTCATAGCCGATCATTAAGAGTTGAAAACAGCAGGTCTGGGACAGGTAGGGGTTTCGTAACCGCAGGCAGAACAGTTGAAACTGGAATAGCAGCAAGGCCAGGCGGACTGGGGACAGCAAGGTGTCATCATGCCCGGTAGTCCTGACGTATGGTCCTAGGGCTCAGGTTCTCAGAGAGAAAGAGAGAACGAGAGAATTAGAGAGAGCATACTTAAATTCACACAGGACACTGGATAAGACAGGAGAAGTACTCCAGGTATAACCAACTAACCCCAGCCCCCGACACATAAACTACTGCAGCATAAATACTGGAGGCTGAGACAGGAGCGGTCCGGAGACACTGTGGCCCCATCCGAAGAAACCCCGGACAGGGCCAAACAGGAAGGATATAACCCCACCCACTCTGCCAAAGCACAGCCCCCGCACCACTAGAGGGATATCCTCAACCACCAACTTACAATCCTGAGACAAGGCCGAGTATAGCCCACAGAGGTCTCCACCACAGCACAAACCAAGGGGGGCGCCAACCCAGACAGGAAGATCACGTCAGTAACTCAACCCACTCAAGTGACGCACCCTCCCAGGGACGGCATGAAAGAGCACCAGCAAGCCAGTGACTCAGCCCCTGCAACAGGGTTAGAGGCAGAGAACCCCAGTGGAGAGGGGAACCGGCCCGGCAGAGACAGCAAGGGCTGTTCGTTGCTCCAGAGCCTTTCCGTTCACCTTCACACTCCTGGGCCAGACTACACTCAATCATATGACCTACTGAAGAGATAAGTCTTCAGTAAAGACTTAAAGGTTGAGACCGAGTCTGCGTCTCTCACATGGGTAGGCAGACTGTTCCATAAAAATGGAGATCTATAGGAGAAAGCCCTGCCTCCCGCTGTTTGCTTAGAAATTCTAGGGACAATTAGGAGGCCTGCGTCTTGTGACCGTAGCGTACGTATTGGTATGTACGGCAGGACCAACTCGGAAAGATAGGTAGGAGCAAGCCCATGTAACGCTTTATAGGTTAACAGTAAAACCTTGAAATCAGCCCTTGCCTTAACAGGAAGCCAGTGTAGGGAAGCTAGCACTGGAGTAATATGAACAAATTTCTTGGTTCTAGTCAGGATTCTAGCAGCCGTATTTAGCACTAACTGAAGTTTATTTAGTGCTTTATCCGGGTAGCCGGAAAATAGAGCATTGCAGTAGTCTAACCTAGAAGTAACAAATGCATGGATTAATTTTTCTGCATCATTTTTGGACAGAAAATTTCTGATTTTTGCAATGTTACGTAGATGGAAAAAAGCTGTCCTTGAAACAGTCTTGATATGTTCGTCAAAAGAGAGATCAGGGTCAAGAGTAACGCGAGGTCCTTCACAGTTTTATTTGAGACGACTTTACAACCATCAAGATGAATTGTCAGATTTAACAGAAGATCTCTTTGTTTCTTGGGACCTAGAACAAGCATCTCTGTTTTGTCCGAGTTTAAAAGTAAAAAGTTTTCAGCCATCCACTTCCTTATGTCTGAAACACAGGCTTCTAGCGAGGGCAATTTTGGGGCTTCACCATGTTTCATTGAAATGTACAGCTGTGTGTCATCCGCATAGCAGTGAAAGTTAACATTATGTTTTCGAATAACATCCCCAAGAGGTAAAATATATAGTGAAAACAATAGTGGTCCTAAAACGGAACCTTGAGGAACACCGAAATGTACAGTTGATTTGTCGGAGGACAGACCATTCACAGAGACAAACTGATATCTTTCCGACAGGTAAGATCTAAACCAGGCCAGAACTTGTCCGTGTAGACCAATTTGGGTTTCCAGTCTCTCCAAAAGAATGTGGTGATCGATGGTGTCAAAGGCAGCACTAAGGTCTAGTAGCACGAGGACAGATGCAGAGCCTCGGTCTGACGCCATTAAAAGGTCATTTACCACCTTCACAAGTGCAGTCTCAGTGCTATGATGGGGTCTAAAACCAGACTGAAGCATTTCGTACACATTGTTTGTCTTCAGAAAGGCAGTGAGTTGCTGCGCAACAGCTTTTTCTAAAATTTTTGAGAGGAATGGAAGATTCGATATAGGCCGATAGTTTTTTTATATTTTCCGGGTCAAGGTTTGGCTTTTTCAAGAGAGGCTTTATCACTGCCACTTTTAGTGAGTTTGGTACACATCCGGTGGATAGAGAGCTGTTTATTATGTTCAACATAGGAGGGCCAAGCACAGGAAGCAGCTCCTTCAGCAGTTTAGTAGGAATAGGATCCAGTATGCAGCTTGAAGGTTTAGAGGCCATGATTATTTTCATCATTGTGTCAAGAGATATAGTACTAAAACACTTAAGTGTCTCTCCCGATCCCAGGCCCTCGCAGATCGCGCAGATCCAGGACAGCTAAGCCCTGGAGGAATACGCAGATTCAAAGAGGAGTCCGTAATTTGCTTTCTAATGGTCATGATCTTTTCCTCAAAGAAGTTCATGAATTTATTACTGCTGAAGTGAAAGCCATCCTCTCTTGGGGAATGCTGCTTTTTAGTTAGCTTTGCAACAGTATCAAAAATAAATTTTGGATTATTCTTATTTTCCTCGATTAAGTTGGAAAAGTAGGATGATCGAGCAGCAGTGAGGGCTCTTCGGTACTGCACGGTACTGTCTTTCCAAGCTAGTCGGAAGACTTCCAGTTTGGTGTGGCGCCATTTCCGTTCCAATTTCCTGGAAGCTTGCTTCAAAGCTCGGGTATTTTCTGTATACCAGGGGAGCTAGTTTCTTATGACAAATGTTTTTCGTTTTTAGGGGTGCAACTGCATCTAGGGTATTGCGCAAGGTTAAATTGAGTTCCTCAGTTAAGTGGTTAACTGATTTTTGTCCTCTGACGTCCTTGGGTAGGCAGAAGGAGTCTGGAAGGGCATCAAGGAATTTTTGTGTTGTCTGAGAATTTATAGCACGACTTTTGATGCTCCTTGGTTGGGGTCTGAGCAGATTATTTGTTGCGATTGCAAACGTAATAAAATGGTGGTCCGATAGTCCAGGATTTTGTGGAAAAACATTAAGATCTACAACATTTATTCCATGGGACAAAACTAGGTCCAGAGTATGACTGTGGCAGTGAGTAGGTCCAGAGACATGTTGGACAAAACCCACTGAGTCGATGATGGCTCCGAAAGACTTTTGGAGTGGGTCTGTGGACTTCTCCATGTGAATATTAAAATCACCAAAAATTTGAATATGATCTGCTATGACTACAAGGTCTGATAGGAATTCAGGAAACTCAGAGAGGAACGCTGTATATGGCCCAGGAGGCCTGTAAACAGTAGCTATAAAAAGTGATTGAGTAGGCTGCATAGATTTCATGACTAGAAGCTCAAAAGATGAAAACGCCATTTTTTTTTTGTAAATTGAAATTTGCTATCGTAAATGTTAGC
Organism: Coregonus clupeaformis; assembly: GCF_020615455.1. Lineage (NCBI taxonomy): Eukaryota > Metazoa > Chordata > Actinopteri > Salmoniformes > Salmonidae > Coregonus > Coregonus clupeaformis. The sequence continues at coordinate 19,975,926 of NC_059207.1, forward strand.
AACACCTCCGCCTTTGCGGGATGCACGGGAATATGGTCACTAGTGTAACCAGGAGGTGAGGCCTCATTTAACACAGCAAATTCATCAGGCTTAAGCCATGTTTCAGTCAGGCCAATCACATCAAGATTATGATCAGTGATTAGTTCATTGACTATGACTGCCTTTGAAGTGAGGGATCTAACATTAAGTAACCCTATTTTGAGATGTGAGGTATCACGATCTCTTTCAATAATGGCAGGAATGGAGGAGGTCTTTATCCTAATAAGATTGCTAGGGGTGAACACCGCCATGTTTAGTTTTGCCCAACCTAGGTCGAGGCACAGACACAGTCTCAATGGGTATGGCTGAGCTGACTACACTGACTATGCTATTGGCAGACTCCACTAAGCTGGCAGGTTGGCTAACAGCCTGCTGCCTGGCCTGCACCCTATTTCACTGTGGGGCTAGAGGAGTTAGAGCCCTATCTATGTTGGTAGATAAGAGGAGAGCACCCCTCCAGCTAGGATGGAGTCCGTCACTCCTCAGCAGGTCAGGCTTGGTCCTGTTTGTGGGTGAGTCCCAGAAAGAGGGCCAATTATCCACAAATGTTATCTTTTGGGAGGGGCAGAAAACAGTTTTCAACCAGCGATTGAGTGCTGAGACTCTGCTGTAGAGCTCGTCACTCCCCCTAACTGGGAGGGGGCCAGAGACAATTACTCGATGCCGACACATCTTTCTAGCTGATTTACACGCTGAAGCTATGTTGCACTTGGTGACCTCTGACTGTTTCATCCTAACATCGTTCGTGCCGACGTGGATAACAATATCTCTATACTCTCTACACTCGCCAGTTTTAGCTTTAGCCAGCACCATCTTTAGATTAGCCTTAACGTCGGTAGCCCTGCCCCCTGGTAAACAGTGTATGATCGCTGGGTGATTCGTTTTAAGTCTAATACTGCGGGTAATGGAGTCGCCAATGACTAGGGTTTTCAATTTGTCAGAGCTAATGGTGGGAGCCTTCGGCGTCTCAGACCCCGTAACGGGAGGAGTAGAGACAAGAGAAGACTCAGACTCAGACTCCGACTCGCTACATAATGGGGAAAACCGGTTGAAGGTTTCTGTCGGCTGAATGAGCGACACCGGTTGAGCATTCCAACAGTATTTCCCTCCAGAAGCCATGAGAAAGTTGTCCGGCTGCGGGGACTGTGCGGGGGATTTATACTAACGTTACTGTCTGTACTTACTGGTGGCACAGACGCTGTTTCTTCCTTTCCTACACTGAAATTACCCTTGCCTAACGATTGCGTCTGAAGCTGGGCTTGTAGCACAGCTATTCTCGCCGTAAGGCGATCGTTCTCCTGTATATTATGAGTACAGCGACTGCAATTAGAAGACATCATGTTAATGTTACTACTTAGCTTCGGCTGTTGAAGATGTTGACGAACCATGTCCAGATAAAGCGTCCGGAGTGAAAAAGTTGAATAAGGGAAAAAAGTTGCGATGGAAAAAAGGAAAATAAAGTAAAATTGGCAGCTAAAACGCACAGGAAAATGACTCTTCTGTCTCGGGATAAAACGTCCGGGGTGAAAAAGTTTAACGAAAAAAGATGAGTGAGGACAAAACTAAAAAGTTGGTAAATTTGTTGAACACAGAGATTGATTAAACGTTTATTAAAAGTAAAACGTGAATAGTTTGGCAGGTAGCCAAGTAGCAACAAACAGCACAGCAGCTATATATGGGGGTACCGGTACTGAGTCAATGTGCGGTGGTACAGGTTAGTCGAGGTAATTTGTACATGTCGGTAGGGGTGGAGTGACTATGCATAAATAATAAACAGCGAGCAGCAGCAGTGTAAAAACAAAGTCTTATAGCTTGGGGGTAGAAGCTGTTAAGGAGCCTTTTGGACCTAGACTTGGCACTCCGCTAACGGTTGCCCTACGGTAGCAGAGAGAACAGTCTATGACTTGGGTGACTGGAGTAGTTGACAATTTTTGTAGCCTTCCTCTGACACCGCCTAGTATATAGGCCCCAGTGATGTATTGGGCCGTACGTACTACCCTCTGTAGCGCCTTACGGTCGGATGCTGAGCAATTGCCATACCAGGCTGTGATGCAAACGGTCAGGATGCTCTCGATGGTGCAGCTGTATAACGTTTTGAGGATCAGGGGACCCATGCCAAATCTTTTCAGTCTCCTGAGGGGGAAAAGGTGTTGTCTTGCCCTCTTCACAACTGTCTTGGTGTGTTTGGACTATGACAGTTTGTTGGTGATGTGGACACCAAGGAACTTGAAACTCTCAACCCACTCCACTTCAGCCTCATCGATATTAATGGGGGCCTGTTCGGCCCTCCTTTTCCTGTAGTCCATGATCAGCTCCTTTGTCTTGCTCACATTGAGGGAGAGGTTGTTGTCCTGGCACCACACTGCCAGGTCTCTGACCTCCTCCCTATAGGCTGTCTCATCGTTGTCGGTGATAAGGCCTACCACTGTTGTGTCGTCAGCAAACTTAATGATGGTGTTGGAGTTGTGCTTAGCCACGCAGTCATGGGTGAACAGGGAGTACAGGAGGGGACTAAGCACGCACCCCTGAGGGGCCCTAGTGTTGAGGATCAGCGTGGCAGATGTGTTGTTGCCTATCCTTACCACCTGGGGGCGGCCAGTCAGGAAGTTGCAGAGGGAGGTGTTTAGTCCCAGGGTCCTTAGCTTAGTGAAGAGCTTTGTGGGCGCTATGGTGTTGAACGCTGAGCTGTAGTCAATGAACAGCATTCTCACATAGGTGTTCCTTTTGGCCAGGTGGGAAAGGGCAGTGTGGAGTGCGATTAATCTGTGGATCTGTTTGGGCGGTATGCGAATTGGAGTGGGTCTAGGGTTTCTGGGATGATGGTGTTGATGTGAGCGAAGGTAACCTGACCATTTAGGAAGGTTACCTTCGCATTCTTGGGCACAGGGACTATGGTGGTCTGCTTGAAACATGTAGGTATTACAGACTCGGTCAGGGAGAGGTTGAAAATGTCAGTGAAGACAGTTGGTCTGCGCATGCTCTGAGTACACGCCCTGGTAATTCGTCTGGCCTCGCGGTAATCCGTTGACCTGTTTGAAGGTCTTGCTCACATCGGCTACAGAGAGCGTGATCACACAGTCGTCCGGAACAGCTGGTGCTCTCATGCATGCTTCAGTGTTGCTTGCCTCGAAGTGAGCATAAAATGCATTTAGCTCACCTGGTAGGCTCGCATCACTGGGCAGATCGTAGCTGGGTTTCCCTTTGTAGCCCGTAATATTATTATTATTATTGTTTTTTTTTGTTTGTTTGTTTTTTAGGGGGGGTTAGATCAGCTTTAATATTGCAGATAGATTGTAACTTCCATCGATGTAATTGTCTGCATCACTTCCAATCCCCCATATGTTTTTTTTCCTCTTTTTTTTCGCATATACAGTGAGGGAAAAATGTATTTGATCCCCTGCTGATTTTGTACGTTTGCCCACTGCCAAAGACATGATCAGTCTATAATTTTAATGGTAGGTTTATTTGAACAGTGAGAGACAGAATAACAACAAATAAATCCAGAAAAACGCATGTCAAAAATGTTATAAATTGATTAGCATTTTAATGAGGGAAATAAGTATTTGACCCCTCTGCAAAACATGACTTAGTACTTGGTGGCAAAACCCTTGTTGGCAATCACAGAGGTCAGACGTTTCTTGTAGTTAGCCACCAGGTTTGCACACATCTCAGGAGGGATTTTGTTCCACTCCTCTTTGCAGATCTTCTCCAAGTCATTAAGGTTTTGAGCCTGACGTTTGGCAACTCGAACCTTCAGTTCCCTCCACAGTTTTCTATGGGATTAAGGTCTTGAGCCACTCCTTTGTTGCCTTGGCCGTGTGTTTTGGGTCACTCATTACCTGTATTAACTGCACCTGTTTGAACTCGTTACCTGTATAAAAGACACCTGTCCACACACTCAATCAAACAGACTCCAACCTCTCCACAATGGCCAAAACCAGAGAGCTGTGTAAGGACATCAGGGATAAAATTGTAGACCTGCACAAGGCTGGGATGGGCTACAGGACAATAGGCAAGCAGCTTGGTGAGAAGGCAACAACTGTTGGCACAATTATTAGAAAATTGAAGAAGTTCAAGATGACGGTCAATCACCCTCGGTCTGGGGCTCCATGCAAGATCTCACCTCGTGGGACATCAATGATCATGAGGAAGGTGAGGGATCAGCTCAGAACTACACAGCAGGACCTGGTCAATGACCTGAAGAGAGCTGGGACCACAGTCTCAAAGAAAACCATTAGTAACACACTACGCCGTCATGGATTAAAATCCTGCAGCACACGCAAGGTCCCCCTGCTCAAGCCAGCGCATCTCCAGGCCCGTCTGAAGTTTGCCAATGACCATCTGGATGATCCAGAGGAGGAATGGGAGAAGGTCATGTGGTCTGATGAGACAAAAAAAGAGCTTTTTGGTCTAAACTCCACTCGCCGTGTTTGGAGGAAGAAGAAGGATGAGTACAACCCCAAGAACACCATCCCAACCGTGAAGCATGGAGGTGGAAACATCATTCTTTGGGGATGCTTTTCTGCAAAGGGGACAGGACGACTGCACCGTATATCACGACATCTTGGCCAACAACCTCCTTCCCTCAGTAAGAGCATTGAAGATGGGTCGTGGCTGGGTCTTCCAGCATGACAACAACCCGAAACACACAGCCAGGGCAACTAAGGAGTGGCTCCGTAAGAAGCATCTCAAGGTCCTGGAGTGGCCTAGCCAGTCTCCAGACCTGAAACAATCTTTGGAGGGAGCTGAAAGTCTGTATTGCCCAGCGACAGCCCCGAAACCTGAAGGATCTGGAGAAGGTCTGTATGGAGGAGTGGGCCAAAATCCCTGCTGCAGTGTGTGCAAACCTGGTCAAGACCTACAGGAAACGTATGATCTCTGTAATTGCAAACAAAGGTTTCTGTACCAAATATTAAGTTCTGCTTTTCTGATGTATCAAATACTTATGTCATGCAATAAAATGCATAATTAAATTTTGTTTGTTTTTACTCCTGAACTTCCTCCGATCATTTTCATTTATTTTATTTTATGTCATTTAGCAGACGCTCTTATCCAGAGCGACTTACAGGAGCAATTAGGGTTAAGTGCCTTGCTCAAGGGCACATCGACAGATTTTTCACCTAGTCGGCTCGGGGATTAGAACCAGCGACCTTTCGGTTACTGGCACAACGCTCTTAACCACTAAGCTACCTGCCGCCCCATGATGTCCATCTGGTATGCCTCTATATGCCATATCTTTCTAACTGTGCTCTTTCACAAAAGCTCACAATATATAACCTATATACTTATTATGGACACAGCATGTCTTACACTAGTTATCTTGTTGTTATTAGTTGTTGTTATTAGTCCCATCCTTCAGTTCCATTCAACACCTCTCATCTATCTCTTAACACCATCCATATTGGATTTCTATTTGCCATATCTTTTTCAACTGTACTGTGATGTTTTGCAAAAGTTCTGAACCTTTCTATTCTCATTGTTTCTACAGTTTGTGAATTGAAAATAAACATTTTTGCTAAAATTATTATTACACTGCTCCAAAAAATAAAGGGAACACTAAAATAACACATCCTAGATCTGAATGAATGAAATAATCTTATTAAATACTTTTTTCTTTACATAGTTGAATGTGCTGACAACAAAATCACACAAAAATTATCAATGGAAATCAAATTTATCAACCCATGGAGGTCTGGATTTGGAGTCACCCTCAAAATTAAAGTGGAAAACCACACTACAGGCTGATCCAACTTTGATGTAATGTCCTTAAAACAAGTCAAAATGAGGCTCAGTAGTGTGTGTGGCCTCCACGTGCCTGTATGACCTCCCTACAACACCTGGGCATGCTCCTGATGAGGTGGCGGATGGTCTCCTGAGGGATCTCCTCCCAGACCTGGACTAAAGCATCCACCAACTCCTGGACAGTCTGTGGTGCAACGTGGCGTTGGTGGATGGAGCGAGACATGATGTCCCAGATGTGCTCAATTGGATTCAGGTCTGGGGAACGGGCGGGCCAGTCCATAGCATCAATGCCTTCCTCTTGCAGGAACTGCTGACACACTCCAGCCACATGAGGTCTAGCATTGTCTTGCATTAGGAGGAACCAGGGCCAACCGCACCAGCATATGGTCTCACAAGGGGTCTGAGGATCTCATCTCGGTACCTAATGGCAGTCAGGCTACCTCTGGCGAGCACATGGAGGGCTGTGCGGCCCCCCAAAGAAATGCCACCCCACACCATGACTGACCCACCGCCAAACCGGTCATGCTGGAGGATGTTGCAGGCAGCAGAACGTTCTCCATGGCGTCTCCAGACTCTGTCACGTCTGTCACATGCTCAGTGTGAACCTGCTTTCATCTGTGAAGAGCACAGGGCGCCAGTGGCGAATTTGCCAATCTTGGTGTTCTCTGGCAAATGCCAACGTCCTGCACGGTGTTGGGCTGTAAGCACAACCCCCACCTGTGGACGTCGGGCCCTCATACCACCCTCATGGAGTCTGTTTCTGACCGTTTGAGCAGACACATGCACATTTGTGGCCTGCTGGAGGTCAGTTTGCAGTGCTCTGGCAGTGCTCCTCCTGCTCCTCCTTGCACAAAGGCGGAGGTAGCAGTCCTGCTGCTGGGTTGTTGCCCTCCTACGGCCTCCTCCACGTCTCCTGATGTACTGGCCTGTCTCCTGGTAGCGCCTCCATGCTCTGGACACCTTCTTGCCACAGCTCGCATTGATGTGCCATCCTGGATGAGCTGCACTACCTGAGCCACTTGTGTGGGTTGCAGACTCCGTCTCATGCTACCACTAGAGTGAAAGCACCGCCAGCATTCAAAAGTGACCAAAACATCAGCCAGGAAGCATAGGAACTGAGAAGTGGTCTGTGGTCACCACCTGCAAAACCAGTCCTTTAGTGGGGGTGTCTTGCTAATTGCCTATAATTTCCACCTGTTGTCTATTATATTTGCACAACAGCATGTGAAATGTATTGTCAATCAGTGTTGCTTCCTAAGTGGACAGTTTGATTTCACAGAAGTGTGATTGACTTGGAGTTACATTGTGTTGTTTAAGTGTTCCCTTTATTTTTTTGAGCAGTGTATATTATTGATCGATTGACTATTACTTTTCCCGTAGCCCGTAATAGTTTGCAAGCCCTGCCACATCCGACGAGCGTCAGAGCCGGTGTAGTAGGATTCAATCTTAGTCCTGGATTGACGCTTTGCCTGTTTGATGGTTCGTCTGAAGACATAGCAGGATTTCTTATAAGCGTCCGGATTAGTGTCCAGGTCCTTGAAAGCGGCAGCTCTAGCCTTTAGCTCGGTGCGGATGTTGCCTGTAATCCATGGCTTCTGGTTGGGATATGTACGTACGGTCACTGTGGGGATGACGTCGTCGATGCACTTATTGATTAAGCTGGTGACTGAGGTGGTATACTCCTCAATGCCATTGGATGAATCACGGAACATATTCCAGTCTGTGCTAGCAAAACAGTCCTGTAGCGTAGCATCCGCGTCATCTGACCACTTCCGTATTGAGCGAGTCACTGGTACTTCCTGCTTTTGTTTTTGCTTGTAAGCAGGAATCAGGATGATATAATTATGTTCAGATTTACCAAATGGAGTGCGAGGGAGAACTTTGTATGCATCTCTGTGTGTGGGGTAAAGGTGGTCTAGAGTTTTTTTCCTCTGGTTGCACATGTGACATGCTGGCAGAAATGAGGTTAAACTGATTTAAGTTTGCCTGCATTAAAGTCCCCGGCATCTAGGAGCACTGCATCTGGATGAACATTTTCTTGTTTGCTTATGGCCTTATACAGCTCATTGAGTGCGGTCTTAGTGCCAGCATCGGTTTGTGGTGGTAAATAGACGGCTACAAATAATATAGATTAGAACTTGTTAGGATGCGTTTACACAGGCAGCCCAATTCTGATCTGTCTACAAACAGGCCTGAGTCATGTGAAGTTCCCTTACTGGTACTGCAGGACTGCACTGCTCTTTGGAGTATGTGGAGGTGACTGCTCCTTGATGTTGTCCTTGTTTCTGGGTGTGATTGTGTCATGACAGTAGACCACAGAGAGGAAGTAGCATAGACACATTCACCCTATTATCACCTCTCCAATTCCCCCCAAAAGCTTGACAGACATGACAGCCCTAGTGTAACCAAAGCTCCAACAGTCACCCCCTCCATATTGTGTATCTCCTCTTCACCTTCTCCCTTGTTCTCTATTTCCACCACGTCTGCTTCTCTCTCCCTCTTTCTCTCCTTCCCTCCATCCCTCTCTCCCTCCTTCCCTCTCTCCCTCCTTCCCTGCTTCCCTCCTTCCCTCTCTCCCTCCTTCCCTCCTTCCCTCTCTCCCTCCTTCCCTCTCTCCCTCCTTCCCTCTCTCCCTCCTTCCCACCTTCCCTCCTTCCCTCCTTCCCTCTCTCCCTCCTTCCCTCCTTCCCTCTCTTCCTCTCTCCCTCTCTCCCTCCTCCCCTCTCTCCCTCCTTCCTTCCCTCCCTCCCTCCCTCCCTCCCTCCCTCCCTGTTCCTTTCTGTCTCATGACAGTGCACTCAGGATAGGAATGTGATCTTGCGGAGGATTTTTCTTCTTCTCCTGCTTGTCCAGCAGACTTACCAGTCTCCCCTCCGCACCCCTCTCCTTTCTCATTCTGTCTGTAGTCCCCCGCCACCCTCCCTTCCACCCTCTATCCATCCCTCTCTCCTTCCCTATTCACTGGGTCTCACTTCTCCCCGCAACGGGCCGTCACTCCCGATAAGTCGCCACAAAGCACCCACTGTGTCCCTGGCCTGTCCCCGGCTCCTCATGGAGCAGCCGAGCGTGAGGCCGAAAGGAGGAGTCACTTATCTCTATACCCCTCCTCCTCCTCCTCCTCCCCCTCCTCCTCCTCCTCCTCCTCGTCCTCCTCCTCGTCCTCGTCCTCCTCCTCCTCCTACCTAACCCTCCACTCAGATAACCTTTCCAGCACAATGGCTGCCTGCTTTTAATGCCGGACAATGACACCACCGATCTGAAAGTTAGCCAGCCCTGTGCTCTTAACCCCCCACCCCCAACCCCCCACCCCCAACCCCCCACCCCCCCACTACCACCACCATCACCGCTATGGCTACCTATGCTACGCTACGCCACCTCACACACCCCACCCCAATTCCACGCCCCCAGTTTGTCCAGTGCCACCCAAAAGCCCCCAGCCCCAGCAGCATGCATGAAAGAGACACTAATGGTCCTTGTTAGCCACTTCAGTGGCTGCACAGATCCTCCTTATCTCCCCCATCAGTGTACTCAAAGATGGCTGCTGGGGGAATGTCAGGGAGCCCAGGCAAAGGTCATGTTTTTATTCGCCCAATCGGCTGCAGTCTGATAAGACAATTTGTCAGGAGAAATCAGAGAGGGCTGTGGCCATCCGAGTTCACTGGTAGGATGCAGGTAACCTGAGGTGACTGAGGTTACAGGGTGAGTTGAGATCATGTGAGGCTGCAGCTCTCTAGCTTTGCTCTCTAGCTTTGACTCCGTGGGGGAGCTATGATGTGTTTATGTGTACTGAAGAAGAAGAAGAATAATTAATCCATATGAGACGGAGAGGTGTTTTCTGCTGGCCTTTATTTTATGAATCCAAGGCTTTTTTTCTGCATCACTAAAAGTTGACAAATTGCTATATTTGAAGATTTCTTTCTACATTTGGGTCTGTTGAGGTCCTTTGACAGAGGAGGAAACAGAAACTCACTTCCATGGACATGTTTCTTCCAGTCCCCATACCTATCCTAATCAGTATTCTCCCTTACCGCTGGGCTTCTCACATCAGCCCTAATCAAATCCCAGTAGTCCCAGCATAGCGTCACCCAGGACCAGAGATGCTATTCAGACCTGCCCGACTCAGCTCCTAATCCACGGGTTATTGCTCAAGATCAGATTTGCAGTGGGTAGGCAAATCTTTAGTACATTTAGCAGACGCTCTTATCCAGAGCGACTTACAGTTAGTGAATGCATACATGTTTATTTTTGTTATTTGTTATTTATTTTTTCATACTGGCCCCCGTGGGAAACGAACCCACATCCCTGCCGGCCAAACCCTCCCCTACCTTGGACGACGCTGGACCAATTGTGCACCGCCCATGGGTCTCCCGGTCGCGGCCGGCTGCAACAGAGCCTGGACTCGAACCAGGATCTCTAGTGGCACAGCTAGCACTGCGATGCAGTGCCTTAGACCACTGCGCCACTCGGAGTAAGTGATGTGATTTCAGTGGCCCTAACCCAATAGGTTTACGAAAGCCTTACTTTTATTCTCAATGTTTCATCTTACAACAAGGTGATGGCGTTTACATTTTCATTCTTGTATTTCTCTCGATCTATTTATCCAACTCTTTTTTGGGGGTCTTTATGAACTGCAGGTATTGGTCATTGAAATTGGGTTTATTTCTGTCCTAGGAATTCTAAGGGCTATCAGATTTGATAAGGGGACCAAACACTATGGTTCACTTGTAGTTGCTGTGCTGATGGAGTAATATGCGGATGGAGTAATATGCTGATGGAGTAATGTGCTGATGGAGTAATGTGCTGATGGAGTAATGTGCTGATGGAGTAATGTGCTGATGGAGTAATATGCGGATGGAGTAATATGCTGATGGAGTAATATGCTGATGGAGTAATGTGCTGATGGAGTGATGTGCTGATGGAGTAATGTGCTGATGGAGTAATGTGCTGATGGAGTAATGTGCTGATGGAGTAATATGTAGGGGTGTAACGATTCGTTTTAACAACGATTCGATTTGTATCACGATTCGTGGTTGTCGATACGATTCAAGGACGATATTGGTTCATTTAGAACGATACGATCCGAAACGATTCAGTGACTTGAAATCGATTCAGTAACCTTTTAGCCAAAAATTCAACCAGTGTGACTGAAATAAATACCTGGATACTGGACAGTGCAGGTGAAGTTTCCTAGATTCCTGTTTCTTGTAAGGACCGCAATGGTGGCTTGATAATTTCTCGCTCGTCGGCTTCTCCTCTGTCGTCCGCCATGCTATGTTTTGTTGTCTTTGCGCCTTTGCGCTGCTGCTGGCGCGGGGCGATGACGTCACGGATAGGCAGACTGAATCGAGTAATGTTTAAAGCCTTTATCATTAAAAGTGCTAAGAAAAAACATCCATATAAAGTCTGACGTGCTTAAATCCAATGGGTTATTTCCTAGTATCGATACAATCGATTTATTACATTTTAAAACGATGTTAGATTGATATATGTTGTCCAAAAGGCCAACTCGCCGAGCACAGATCGATGTAGTTGGATCATAGGAATATAAATCGATACATCGATGTAGTAGATGGATCGTTACACCCCTAGTAATATGAGGATGGAGTAATATGCTGATGGAGTAAGGTGCTGATGGAGTAATGTGCTGATGGAGTAATGTGCTGATGGAGTAAGGTACTGATGGAGTAATGTGCTGATGGAGTAAGGTGCTGATGGAGTAATATGCTGATGGAGTAATATTTGTGGTCTATTTTGTCATGATGTGGTGGTCCCTGATGGAAACAACTACATTTATTGAAGTCAGCGCGGTCATTGCTTTTTTATTGATGGACAATGGTACAGTATTCTTGGGTTGGCTATAGGCTGCAACATCTCAATCCTAGATCATACTTAGAAGAAACGGCAACATCAAAGGTATAGAAAGAGAAATGAGGTCAAATGAAAAAGCTACAACAAAATGCATGTGATATTCCTATAGATCAGCCTATGTGCTATATTACATGACTAACAAATCAAGTGTCAGAAGTCTAACACGTGTACTCAAGAAACCATTACCAAGTAAGTAACTGTAGCATACTTCAAAATAGATGTGTTATTGTATAGAGGGGATAATAGAAGAAGTGAAGAACAGAGAATACACCCCTGTTCCCAGCGGTGTGTGGTGAGAGGACCCCAGGAGAGATGGTGGGACCAGGGCTGTACTGGTGACAGGCACAGAGTCAGGGGCCGACACAGCCTTAATAAGCTAATGAAACATGTCACTGTGTTATTTTCTGACCAGGCCCAGTGAAAGGCCCCCCTGCCGCCGGGGCCCATTGTTGGCCCACTGGATTAGTTGAAGTCCTGATCCTCGCCGCCTCCATCCATCACTGTCTCCTCAGACAGGGTCCCCACACTCCTCACACGCATTCAAGCGCACACACACACACTCACTCAGATCACACAGTCAAGCACACGCACACACACACACACACACACACACACACACACACACACACTCTGCTCACACGTCAAAACACTCAAGCCCAATATAGGCCAATGTCCACACGGTGTGCAGTAACACTCCCACACCAATCAACATACTGTGTAGTGTGTTCTCTCATACTCACATAGACGTCATCGTCCTCTCACTCATCATCACAGTGTACAAAGAGAGGTGGGCCGCGTGCTCTGTCAGGTGGCCGATGGGACAGGAAGGCAGGCAGGCAGGGTGGACCCCAGTGGGCTCCTGGGAGAGGAATGAGGGGCGCGCCCACCAGGTCAGAGTTCCTGACACAGTCTCACACTCAGCGGTAATTAACTGGGAGCCTGATTGACAGCCAGTTCATCTCTCAGAGGAGAGGTGAAGGAGCTGTTTGTCTGTCCCACAGTCACACCCCCAGCCACGTTGGGACTAGGAGAGAGGGCTTGTCTTTCCCATCACAAGCCCTGAGCCCAATGTGTCGCCTCCGGACTCCAAGTCTTCAATGTCGTACAGATGCATCACACAGGGTGACGTGACGACGGCATTCGCAGTCTCGTAAGACCATGGGTTCTTCTGGGATTCAAGTCTGGAGTCAATCAGTCAGGTCTGTGGGGTTTTTCTCATTTGGGCAAAAGTCCTTGGAGAGAGGATCTGATCCTCGGTGGTAACACAGCTCTGTTTCAGATAGCATGTTCACCTTTGAAGAAAGCACTTAAAAGGATGGAGATCTGTGGATTTAAATATTTAAATGGTGTCTCTACCTTGATTCCGAGGGACGTTTTCTCTAGCAGCACAAAGATCGACGGATCGGATTGCACCGGCGCATTCACCGGACCACTTTGTTTTCAAATGGTTTTGTTAGTTGTTACATTGCAGACATCCAACACCTTCCAAGAATCTGAACTGTAAAAAGCTCTTATTCTCTCCTGCAGGTAACCCAGAAAGGAGCTGTGGAGGGAGCGGAGGCCCGAGGCAGTGCATCAGCAGCAGCATCAGTCAGTCCCAGCTAACTTCCCCTTGGTGATGATCCTTCTCCCTCCAAGGCGCCTGGAGCTTAAGCAGCTTAACATACAGGATGAGCCACCTCAGCCCCATCTAATACTGGGCTAAACCCTGGGCTTTCAAATGTTCCACTCAGCAGGTCCCTTGACCTCTGACATCAACCAAAATCTATGTACTGCACTGTACTGTACACACCCACACATTCAATGTGTAAATAGAGAGGTTGAATAATCATGGGCTGTATGCTTGACAACACAGCAGCACACGAGCGCTATAAGAGCCAGGATGTCAAGCGTGGACACATAAGCCGTGCATCGGGGAGCAGGGGTGCGTGCTGGGGGTACAGATACGAAAGGGGGCCAGGGGTGCAGGCAGGGAAAGACTATCCGCTACATTAACCTTCCCCACCACTGCCAGAGCCTTTCTGCACTCCTCTTTCAGCGGGACCCAAGGGAGGGTAACTCTGAGCCTGGTCCATTCTCCCAGAGAACTTTGATTTCCTATTAGGTTCCTTGTGTGGAGGGGGGACCTGGCCGTCTCACATTCAGCGGCAGGCCTTGGGAAGGACAATGGCCAGCCTCGGCCTGGATACAGGGCCTTTGTTAATGGGGCCATTTGTGTTGCCCTGTCTCCCTGGCAGCTAAAGACCCTCACATCACATGCTCTTCCCCAAAGTACTTAGCTCGTTCACTGGAGGGGCAGGGGGATGATGATCAGGGGACGGCAGGGGAGGGACACAGACTGGGTGTCTGTCTGTCTGAATGCACCCACATGAAGAGTCTGGGTACTTTTAGACATGTTCAATGGTTTTCTTTGGAGCGGTTGGTTTTCGTGATCTCTATTCCTCTTCCCCGTTGTAGGCTAATACTCCACCATCGTATTTCATTCATAGGGGGGCAACCAGGCATCAAGTTCACGTTTTACTGTCACATGCACAAGTACATTGACATGCTTAACTTGCAAGCTTTACCCAGCAGTGCAGTAATCAGTATTAAGAGGCAACAGGTAGCCTAGCGGTTAGAGCGTTTGGCCAGTAACCAAAAGGTTGCTGGTTTGAATCCCTGAGCTGACTAGGTGAAAAATCTGTCGATGTGTCCTTGATCAAGGCACTTAAACCCTAATTGCTCTGGATAAGAGCATGTGATATATAATAAAGGAAACATAAGAGAGGAAGCTATATACCGGGTCAGTGCCAATACCAAATTAACAATGGGTACTGGATATATGTAGGCGGGAATTATTGTATCAATCACAAAATTCAATTTGGATTGGTGCATCCATGAATGTTAATTAGACTTCAGGTTTTGTGTGCTTGTCAAAGTTCACAGAGTATGGGTTCTATTCAATCCGTATCGCGGAAGTTCAGCATTACAGCGTGATTGAAATTTAAAGGCAATGTTCCCGCGTTAGCGGGGACTGCATTCACCATAAACGCTGCATATGTCGGCTCAATCGGGAAATTACCTTTAAAATTATATCACGCAATCTGTAACGCTTCAGCAATACAGATTGAATAGAGCCCTATATCCAAATAAATATATATCCTCAAAATGGGTAATCTTGGCCAGGTAAAGAAGTCTAGGATTGCACAGGAACTGTAGAGATTTACGTCTGACTCAGGGTCCATGACCTCCCAAGAAGACACTATATGATCAAAAACCCAAGAGGCTTTAGTTCAACTGATCCCGTTGACTTTTCATTGTGACACCGTAATGTCTTTTATGTTCCCTTTTCTGGAATAATAATAATAATAACATATATATTTTATATAATAAAACAGCGCTTTTCATTACAAAGAGAATCTCAAAGATGCCTTAAAAACAAAACAAAAACAAATGTAGGGTTCTGGTGGTGGCAGGTCTTGACTTGGAGATGGTCTTCCACAACTAATAGTGCTGATAGTAATAGCTGATAGTGTTGATAGTGATACTGATAGTGTTGATAGTGATAACTGATAGTGTTGATAGTGACAACTAATAGTGCTGATAGTAATAGCTGATAGTATTGATAGTGATAACTGATAGTGTTGATAGTGATAGCTGATAGTGTTGATAGTGATAACCGATAGTGTTGATAGTGATAGCTGATAGTGTTGATAGTGATAACTGATAGTGTTGATAGTAATAGCTGATAGTATTGATAGTGATAACTGATAGTGTTGATAGTGATAGCTGATAGTGTTGATAGTGATAACTGATAGTCCTGATGGTAATAGCTGATAGTGTTTATAGCGATATCCGATAGTGTTGATAGTGAGAACTGATAGTGCCGATAGTGATAACTTATAGTGTTGATAGTGATAACGTATAGTGTTGATTGTGATAGCTGATAGTGTTGATAGTGAGAACTTATAGTGTTGATAGTGATAACTTATAGTGTTGATAGTGATAACTTACAGTGAGGGAAAATGTGTAATTAATGTAGGGGAATACAACACATTAGATCAGGTAAAATAAAATTCTAACAAAAAAACATGCGTTTTCTATTAATTTTTTTGTTCCATCATCTTTGAAATGCAAGAGAAAGGCCACAAGATAATATTGCAGTTTAGGCGCAATTTAGACTGGCCACTAGATGGCAGCAGTGTGTGTGCAAAGTTTCAGATTGATCCAGTGAAGCATTGCAATACTGGACTATTTTGTATCAAGTCTGCCCAAATATGTCGAATTGATCAATTGATACATTTTCAAGAATGGATTTTATCAAACAAAACTATGCTACATTTTATCTCTGGGACCCTTAGGATGACAAATCAGAGCAAGATTACTGAATGTAAGTACATTATTTACCTTCAGAGGTGAATGTATCAAACCAGTTGCCGTGATACGTTTTTTGTTGTTGTGCACTCTCCTCAAACAATAGCATGGTATTTTTTCACTGTAATAGCTACTGTAACTTGGACAGTGTAGTTTGATTAACAAGAATTTAAGCTTTCTTACAGCGCTTCAAATTCCACTCGAGGCTGTTGACAAAATCCAACTCGAACGTGTACACCGTTTCGGACGAAGAGGACAGAGATATGAGCGTCCAATCGTTGCCAAATAGGTAAAAGACTTGCTGGCACGAAAATAGGCATGAATGATCAGTTCCCGAGGGAGATTGCAGAACGGCGCAAAGTTCTGTACCCAATCTTCAAGGAAAATAGATTAAAAGGGAAGCGTGTTGCTCTTGTTGTCGATAAACTGTATATTGACAATCAAATGTTCCGCGACACAAAGACTACTCCATGGCAATTCTGAAAGTTCTAATAGAGGAGTCGAATAATAGAACACCCAATACTAGCAATGGTAGGGATTGTAATAATAAAGCACATTTATAGTAGGTATAGTATTTTATAAAGGGATAAGATGGTATTACAAGAAAAGACAACGAGCAAAATAATTAATCTTCAAATACAACTAAATTAAAACACAAGTACTCAATCAACATAGTGGAGATAAAAACATAGCAAACAGAAGACACAGTATGTGGGTATGTGTGGATGAATTGTGATGGAAGGTGTGGTGTGCGTATTTGTGTTTGAATAAGTGTGGCGTTAAGTGAGTGAGAAAGGAAATGGTTGCATATCCCAGAACCAACGTGTGTCTGTGAGCAAGGGTTGTGAGAGAGAGCTTTCAATTTTGTGCAGATGAGGGATATACATTTTAAAATATAGTATACATCTAATATTTTTTTATTATTGTCCTATCATGATGGAACGATCCCCAACCCTATATCCTACAGACCCACCTGAGCGACCCATACACCAAAGAGAAGTTCCCATCTGTTTTATGGACCTGCTGTGAGTTGACTATATGCAGCCAAAACAGAAAAATAAATGCGGTCAGAGACCTACTTGAGCAGCACCGCCCCCTCAAGATTCTGAGCCTGTCTGGCAGGGTTGGTCCTACAAAGCCAGAGCCCCCTGATGGGAGAGCATAATATACAAGGAAATTCTCAAAGCTGCTAATGAGAACCTTGACGACCTTGTACCTAGCCGGTGGGTATTCCGGTGGGGTACCCCCACCCAGGTAGTGGCAGTGCTGGCAACACTGGCTGCAGTAACCCATGGGGAGGGGGTCACACTCGGACAATCAGAGAGGGGGCTTATCATTGTGGCCCAGGTGGCACAAAATAATCAAAGGTCTGACTGCACGGAGATGCTTGGGAAAAATGGTTACAACGGGGGACCAGAGTGTTTGTGTCTCAGGTGAAGAGGGTGGATCTGATCTCCATCACCTAGGACTTGACATAGATTAAATAGATTAATCAAATCTCACATTGTTGTCAATTTTTGCTCAATCTTGCATGCTTTCTCAAACAGCTGTAACTGTATATGCATTCGTATATGCATTCGTAAATCAGGTCCTTTCCTGAGTTGGGCTCTGGGATGTAACAACCGTTGACCATCTGATTTTATGGTTGATTGTGGAGGAAAGGGGTTGAGTGTGTTAGAGTATGTGTGTGTGTGTTTATCCCACATCTGTTGCAAGGGGGTAAGGATGTTAGGGAGAATATAGGATGAACCACAATAATTGTTTGCTAAAAGAAGAATTGCTTGTCAAAAATGTAATGTAATACAATGGCAATCCGGGTTATAGGTTAAAATCCTACGCATGAACTGCCAACATTATTATGCATATTAATTGATAATGATGGAAAATAAGATATGCAAGATATTTGAATAGATATATATTTTTAAATAGCTATATATATATATATATATATATATATATATATATATATACATATATTGAGGTGAGAGCATTGGAAATGCTTATGGCGGTTGACCTGCTTCTGTTTTGTGGGTGGCACTGTGTGCTGTTTTCAATGGATGGGTCCTGGCCTCTCGGGGCCCTAGGGATCCGGAGGGACGGGGGTGGTATGCCGATCACTGGGATGACGGCCCAACTTGGGATGAGGAGGGGCTTTGGCGGGGGAATTAGTGGAGAACAATTGGAGGGTTACTTAGTAGCAATGCAAATATCATGGTACAGCTATATGGACACTCAATCACTATGGTATTTTTTATTGATAAATTTACAAATATATATAATGATAAATAGACTTGAAACTTGTATCTCATTATGGTATATGTTGAAATAAGTATAGCCAGTTATAATTGTAATTGCTTAGCAGATAATAACAAAAGAAGAACAATATTTATATGGCTCAAAGAGAAGGAATTTAATATATATTGTTTACAGGAAACTCATTCAACAATTCTAGATGAAGTTGCATGGAAAAAGGGGGGGTGAAATATACTTCTCCCATGGGCAAAGAAACTCAAAAGGGGTGATGATATTAATTAACAGTAATTTCGATCCGAATGTGCAAATTGTCCAAACAGATACGCAAGGTAGACAGATTATTTTAAATATGTTATTGGACCATAAACAGATATGGCTCATTAACCTTTACGGACCAAATAATGATGATCCACACTTCTTTGACAATATATATAATAAAGTATCAACCCTGCAAGCAATTCAAGACTCTATTATTATGGTGGGATATT
This sequence comes from Coregonus clupeaformis, assembly GCF_020615455.1. NCBI lineage: Eukaryota > Metazoa > Chordata > Actinopteri > Salmoniformes > Salmonidae > Coregonus > Coregonus clupeaformis. The sequence continues at coordinate 19,994,669 of NC_059207.1, forward strand.
ATAATACAGTTTTAAATAGCTCAATGGACCGTAAAGGAAATCACACTACAAACAATCACCCTCATGCTCTTAAGGAAATCGTGAATGTCATGGATACATTAGAACTAGTAGATATATGGAGGCTTAAATATCCTGATCGAGTGAGCTATACATGGCGGAGACTCAATCAAGCTAGTCGTCTTGACTTCTTTCTTATGTAATTCTCTTTGGCACCAAAAGTTTAAAAAGTGTTGATAGGGGACAGAATGCGGTCGGACCATCATATAATTGGCATATACATTACTCTTACTGAATTTCCACTTGGGCAAGGATATTGGAAATGCAATCAAAGCCTATTGGATGATAACTTGTTTTTAACTAGGACAGAGGAATTTATAACTGATTTCTTCCGACATAACATAGGTACAGCAAATCCCCTTATTGTATGGAACACCTTTAAATGTGCCTTTAGAGGCCATGCAATTCAGTACACATCTCGAAAACAAAAGCAATTTAGGTCAAAAGAGTCCATACTAACAAAGGAAATAGAAGGTCTAACAGAACAGATAGATAGCAGTAAAAACTGTAACATAGAGGCTCAGAATAAATTAGAGGAAAAACAAAAAGAAATGGAGAAACTTCTTCAAGTGTAATATATTATAAAAACAAAGCAAACTGGATGGAATATGGGGAAAAATGCACCAAATTATTTTTTTATTTTCAACATAGGAATGCTACCAAAAAGAATTTACTGAAACTGGTTAAAAATGACGGAGTCACCCATGATTCACTAAATTATATTTTGAAGGAGGAAACAAAATACTTTTAAGCATGTGTTTTCGTTTCAGTCGCCTCCATCTCCTCTAACCGAAGCTAATTGTATGGATTATTTTTCTATTGATAATGTAAAATTAACAGCCGTACAGAAAGACTCATGTGAAGGTGAAATTACAGAGGAGGAACTTCTAGATGCAATTAAAGACTTTAAGTCCGGGAAAACTCCAGGGTTGGATGGCATACCAGTCAATGTATACCAAACCTTTTTTGATATACTCAGAGGACCATTATTAGCATGTTTTAACCACTCCTATGTAAATGGTAGATTATCAGACACTTATCAGACACACAAAGTAGTAGGTCTGATTTCATTATTACTGAAACAGGATACAAGTGGAAAATATAAAGATCCAGTCCATTAAAAAAATTGGAGGCCCCTTACACTTCAGTGTTGTGATGCAAAAATTCTAGCAAAATGTATAGCTCATAGAATTAAAAAGGTATTGTCGGACATTATTCATTCTAATCAGACAAGTTTTTTACATGGAAGATACATTGGAGATAATATAAGGCAAGTACTGGAAACAATAGAACACTATAAAAATCTGGGAAACCAGGGCTGCTATTCATAGCAGACTTCGAAAAGGCATTTGATAAAGTATGACTGGGGTTTATATATAAATGCCTGGAGCATTTCAATTTTGGAGAATCTCTTATAAAATGGGTTAAAATCATGTATAGTAACCCTAGGTGTAAAATAGTAAATAATGGCTATTTCTCTGAAAGTTTTGAACTGTCAAGAGGAGGAAAACAAGGTTGTCCACTATCGGCATATCTACTTATTATGGCCATCGAGATGTTAGCTATTAAAATCAGATCCAACAATAATATCAAGGGATTAGAAAACCAGGGCTTAAAAACAAAGGTGTCATTGTACGCTGATGATTCATGTTTTATTTTAAATCCACAACTTGAATCCCTCCACAGCCTCATAGAGAATCTAGATACATTTTCTAACCTCTCTGGATTACAACCAAATTATGATAAATGTACTATATTACGTATTGGATCACAAAAAAATACAATTTTTACATTACCATGTAGTTTACTAATGAAATGGTCTGACAGTGATGTGGATATACTCGGAATACATATCCCAAATGAAATAAATGATCTCACTCCAATACATTTTAATAGAAAGTTAGCAAAAATAGATAAGATCTTGCTACCATGGAAAGGTAAATACCTGTCAATTTGTGGAAAAATCACCCTGATTAACTTTTTAGTATTATCCCAGTTTACCTATTTGCTTATGGTCTTGCCTACGCCTAGCGAACAGTTTTTTAAATTATATGAGAAAAAAATATTCAATTTTATTTGGAACGGCAAGCCAGACAAAATTAACCGGGCCTATTTATATAATGAATATGAATTCGGAGGACAGAAATTATTAAATATTAAAGCATTAGACCTATCGCTAAAAGCTTCAGTCATACAAAAGTTATACTTAAATCCTAACTGTTTCTCTAGCAAATTAGTAAGATTGTCTCACCCAATGTTCAAGAATGGCCTTTTCCCCTTTATTCAGATTACAACCTCTCTCTTTCAGTTATTTGAAAAGGAAATAATCTCCCAAATATCATTCTTTCTAAAACAAGCCATAGAAAGTTGGTTGCAATTTCAATTTAATTCTCCAGAAATTCCAGAACAAATAATGCAACAAAATTGTGGTTAAACGCAAATATACTAATTGATAAAAAAAAAAAAAGAATTGACAAAATGTTTAAAAAAGGTATAATCTTCGTAAATGATATCATCGGTAGGACTGGTGGAGTTATGTCGCACATGCAGCTAACAAAAACATATGGGAATGTCTGCTCTACCCAAAATTACAACCAAATAATTGCAGCATTACCGCAGAAATGGAAGAGGAAAGTGGAAGGGGGAAAAAGTAAGGAACTTGTCTGTCGGCCTTGCATTAAAGAACATAATTGGTTAAAGAAGATTGTGTTAAATAAAAAAGTATACCAGTTTCATTTAAGGACCAAAGGATTGACAGCCATTCCATATAGATTGCAAAATAGTTGGGAAGAGATTTTTGACATACCGATCCCATGGCATGGTATTTATGAACTGATACGCAAAACAATGCCGGATTCAAAACTTAGAATGGGTGGTGTTGAATGGAGTTGAAGGATGAGACTAATAACAACTAACAACAACTAATAACAACAAGATAAATAATAATGTACGCATACTGTGTCCATAATAAGTATATAGGTTATAGGTTGAGAGCTTTTGTGAAAGAGCACAGTTAGAAAGATATGGCATATAGAAGCAAACTGGATGGACATCATGAAAATGATCGGAGAGGTTGAGGGTAGAGGAAGTTCAGGAGCAAAAACAAACAAAATATAATTATTGTAAAGTTGACTGTGTCCGTAAAATGTATATAGTATAAGATGGAAGTAGAGGCCTAAGCATTGTTGTTCACTAGTTTACTCCAATTAGGGAAGGGGTGGTGGGGTTGGAAAGTAATCTCCTCATTTGAATTCCATGCTGTCACAGTCACTAGCCCATTTAAGCTTAATATCCTTGTCATCTATCGCCCTCCAGGTTCCCTTGGAGAGTTCATCAATGAGCTTGACGCCTTGATAAGTTCCTTCCCTGAGGATGGCTCACCCCTCACAGTTTTGGGGGATTTCAACCTCCCTATGTCCACATTTGACTCATTTCTCTCTGCCTCCTTCTTTCCACTCCTCTCCTCTTTTGACCTCACCCTCTCACCGTCCCCCCTACTCACAAGGCAGGCAATACGCTTGACCTCATCTTCACTAGATGCTGCTCCTCTACTAATCTCACTGCAACTCCCCTCCATGTCTCCGACCACTACTTTGTTTCCTTTTCTCTCTCACTCTCCTCCCACACTACTCACTCTGCCCCTACACAGATGGTAATGCGCCGCCGCAACCTTCGCTCTCTCTCTCCCACTACTCTCTCCTCTTCCATCCTATCATCTCTTCCCTCTGCTCAATCCTTCTCCCTCCAATCTCCTGATTCTGCCTCCTCAACCCTCCTCTCCTCCCTTTCTGCATCCTTTGACTCTCTGTGTCCCCTATCCTCCCGGCCGGCTCGGTCCTCCCCTCCAGCTCCGTGGCTTGATGACTCATTGCGAGCTCACAGAACAGAGCTCCGGGCAGCGGAGCGGAAATGGAAGAAAACTAAACTCCCCTGCCGACCTGGCATCTTTTCACTCCCTCCTCTCTACATTTTCTTCATCTGTTTCTGCTGCTAAGGCCACCTTCTACCACTCTAAATTCCAAGCATCTGCCTCTAACCCTAGGAAGCTCTTTGCCACATTTTCCTCCCTCCTGAATCCTCCCCCCTCCTCCTCTCTCTGTGGATGACTTCGTCAACCACTTTGAAAAGAAGGTTGACGACATCCGATCCTCGTTTGTTAAGTCTAATGACACTGCTGGTCCTGCTCACACTGCCCTACCCTATGCTTTGACTTCTTTCTCCCCTCTCTCTCCAGATAAAATCCTGCGACTTGTGACTGCAGGCCGCCCAACAACCTGCCCGCTTGACCCCATCCCCTCCTCCCTTCTCCAGACCATCTCCGGTGACCTTCTCCCCCTACCTCACCTCGCTGATCAACTCATCCTTGACCGCTGGCCATGTCCCTTCCGTCTTCAAGAGAGCGAGAGTTACTCCCCTTCTCAAAAAAACCAACACTCGACCCCACTGATGTCAACAACTACAGACCAGTATCCCTTCTTTCTTTTCTTTCCAAAACTATTGAGCGTGCCGTCTTTAGCCAACTCTCTTGCTATCTCTCTCAGAATGACCTTCTTGATCCAAACCAATCAGGTTTCAGGACTGGTCATTCAACTGAGACTGCTCTTCTCTGTGTCACGGAGACTCTCCGCACTGCTAAAGCTAACTCTCTCTCCTCTGCTCTTGTCCTTCTAGACCTGTCTGCTGCCTTTGATACTGTGAACCATCAGATCCTCCTCTCCACCCTCTCCGAGATGGGCATCTCCGGCGCGGCTCACTCCTGGATTGCGTCCTACCTGACCGGTCGCTCCTACCAAGTGGCGTGGCGGGAAGCTGTCTCCCGCACCACGTGCTCTCACCACTGGTGTCCCCCAGGGATCGGTTCTGGGCCCTCTCCTTTTCTCCCTATACACCAAGTCACTTGGCTCTGTCATATCCTCACATGGCCTTTCCTATCATTGCTACGCTGACGATACACAACTAATCTTCTCCTTTCCCCCTTCTGATAACCAGGTGGCGAATCGCATCTCTGCATGTCTGGCAGATATATCAGTATGGATGACGGATCACCACCTCAAGCTGAACCCTGGCAAGACGGAGCTGCTCTTCCTCCCGGGGAAGGACTGCCCGTTCCATGATCTCGCCATCACGGTTGACAACTCCGCTGTGTCCTCCTCCCAGAGTGCGAAGAGCCTAGGCGTGACCCTGGACAACACCCTGTCGTTCTCCGCCAACATCAAGGCGGTGACCCGCTCCTGCAGGTTCATGCTCTACAACATTCGGAGAGTGCGACCCTGCCTTACACAGGAAGCGGGCGCAGGTCCTGGTCCAGGCACTTGTCATCTCCCGTCTGGACTACTGCAACTCGCTGTTGGCTGGGCTCCCTGCCTGTGCCATTAAACCCCTACAACTCATCCAGAATGCCGCAGCCCGTCTGGTGTTCAACCTTCCCAAGTTCTCTCACGTCACCCCCCTCCTCCGCACACTCCACTGGCTTCCAGTTGAAGCTCGCATCCGCTACAAGACCATGGTGCTTGCCTATGGAGCAGTGAGGGGAACGGCACCTCTGTACCTTCAGGCTCTGATCAGTCCCTACACCCAAACGAGGACATTGCGTTCATCCACCTCTGGCCTGCTGGCTCCCTTCCTCTGCGGAAGCATAGCTCCCGCTCAGCCCAGTCAAAACTGTTCGCTGCTCTGGCACCCCAATGGTGGAACAAGCTCCCTCACGACGCCAGGACAGCGGAGTCACTCACCACCTTCCGGAGACATTTGAAACCCCACCTCTTTAAGGAATACCTGGGATAGGATAAAGTATTCCTTCTAACCCCCCAAATTGTAAAGTGGTTATCCCACTGGCTATAGGGTGAACGCACCAATTTGTGAGTCGCTCTGGCTAAGAGCGTCTGCTAAATGACGTTAATGTGCCCTTGAGCAAGGCACTTAACCCTAATTGCTCCTGTAAGTCGCTCTGGTTAAGAGCGTCTGCTAAATGACTAAAATGTAAATGTAAAATGTAATAAAGGGAAATATATATTTTTTAATGATATATATACTGTATATACAGTGGGGGAAAAAGTATTTAGTCAGCCACCAATTGTGCAAGTTCTCCACTTAAAAAGATGAGAGAGGCCTGTAATTTTCATCATAGGTACACGTCAACTATGACAGACAAAATGAGAAAAGAAATCCAGAAAATCACATTGTAGGATTTTTAATGAATTTATTTGCAAATTATGGTGGAAAATAAGTATTTGGTCACCTACAAACAAGCAAGATTTCTGGCTGTCAGTAGAACCGATGTGGATGTGGTGGAGGAGTCAGGCGCAGGACACAGAGGCTTCGTCCAACAGACTTTACTAGTCAAAAGTGCTAAATTACAATACACGGCCTCGAAAACAAACAGAGGCGAGTGAATACGTAACCATGCGTAAACACTAAACAAACAAACAGAGCGTCAAAACGCAGCTCCGAAAATACAGGCAGACAACAACACACAATCTAACCAATACCAAACAGGGAACTTATAGGACACGTAATCAGAACACAAACAGACACAGGTGTACAAGACAGACCAAAGCAATCACACCACGAAACATTCAACGGTGGCAGCTAGTACTCCGGGGACGGCGAACGCCGAAGCCTGCCCGAACCAGGAGGAGGAGCAGTCTCGGCCGAAACCGTGACAGTACCCCCCCTTGACGCTGCTGGCTCCAGCCGTGCGCCGACCCCGGCCTCGGGGACGGCCAGGATGACGCGGACCCGGGCGCGTGGGATGCCCACGGTGGAACTCAGTCAGGAGGGATGGATCTAGGATGTCCCTCCTAGGCACCCAGCACCGTTCCTCCGGACCGTACCCCTCCCACTCCACGAGATACTGGAGACCACTCATCCGGCGCCTCAAGTCCAAGATGGTCCGGACCCTGTACGCCGGGGCCCCCTCGATGTCCAAAGGGGGCGGAGGGGTCTCTCCTATCTCATCTTCTTGGAGTGGGCCAGCTACCACCGGCCTGAGAAGAGACACATGGAACGAGGGGTTAATATTCTTGTACTCAATAGGCAGTTGTAACCTGTAACACACCTCGTTCAATCTTTTCAGGACTTTAAAGGGCCCCACAAACCGCCGACCCAGCTTCCGGCAGGGCAGGCGGAGGGGCAGGTTTCGAGTCGAGAGCCAGACTCGATCTCCCGGTGCGTACACCGGTCCCTCACTGCGGTGGCGATCGGCGCTCGCCTTTTGTTGACGGATGGCCCGCTGCAGATGGACATGGGCAGCGTCCCACGTCTCCTCCGAGCACCGAATCCACTCGTCCACCGCAGGGCTCTCATGCCACGGTGCCAGGACCGGCTGATACCCTAAAACACACTGGAAAGGTGTTAAATTGGTGGAGGAGTGGCGGAGAGAGTTCTGGGCCATCTCTGCCCAGGGGATATACCTAGACCACTCCTCCGGCCGGTCCCGGCAATAGGACCTCAGAAACCTACCCACATCCTGGTTGACTCGCTCAACCTGCCCATTCCTCTCTGGGTGGTACCCCGAGGTAAGGCTCACCGAGACCCCCAAGCATTCCATGAACGCCCCCCAGACTCTGGAGGTGAACTGGGGACCTCGGTCAGACACAATATCCTCGGGGACCCCATAGTGCCGGAACACGTGGGTAAATAGGGCCTCGGCGGTCTGTAGGGCAGTAGGGAGACCCGGCATTGGGAGGAGACGACAGGCCTTGGAGAACCGATCCACAACGACCAAAATGGTGGTATTCCCCTGGGAAGGGGGTAGGTCGGTTACAAAATCCACCGATAGGTGGGACCATGGTCGTTGTGGAACGGGCAGGGGATGTAACTTACCCCTGGGCAAATGTCTAGGCACCTTACACTGGGCACACACCGAGCAGGAGGAGACATAAACCCTCACATCCTTAGCTAACGTTGGCCACCAGTATTTCACGCTAAGGCAGTGCACTGTCCGGCCAATACCTGGATGTCCAGAGGAGGGTGATGTATGAGCCCAATAAATAAGACGATCACGAACCTCGAGCGGAACGTACGTCCGCCCCACAGGACACTCGGGGGAGTAGGGTCGGTACGCAGTGCCCGCTCGATTTCGCATCGACCTCCCATACCACCGGAGCCACCAGACAAGACTCCGGCAGTATGGAAGTAGGCTCAATGGCCCTCTCCTCTGTGTCATACCGCCGGGACAGGGCGTCTGCCTTACCGTTCTGGGACCCTGGGATGTATGTGATCTTAAAAACAAACCGGGTCAGGAACATGTTCCACCTAGCCTGACGAGGGTTCAATCTCCTAGCTGCCCGGATGTACTCCAGGTTACGGTGATCAGTCAGAATGAGGAAAGGGTGTTGAGCCCCCTCAAGCCAATGCCTCCACACCTTTAGGGCCTGGACTACAGCTAACAACTCCCTGTCCCCAACGTCATAATTGCGCTCCGCCGAGCTGAGCTTCTTGGAGTAGAACGCACAGGGGCGGAGCTTAGGTGGCGTGCCGGACCGTTGTGACAGGACTGCCCCAATACCGGTCTCGGACGCGTCTACCTCTACTTGGAATGGTAAAGAGGGATCCGGATGCGCCAGCACCGGGGCCGAGGTGAACAGGTTCTTCAGTTTGACAAATGCCCTGTCCGCCTCAGCTGACCACTGCAAACGAACCGGACCCCCCTTTAGCAGGGACGTAATGGGAGCTGCAACCTGTCCAAAGCCCCGGATAAACCTCCGGTAGTAATTAGCAAAACCCAAGAACTGCTGCACCTCTTTTACAGTGGTTGGAGTTTGCCAATTACGCACGGCCGACACACGGTCTACCTCTATCTCCACACCAGACGCGGACAACCGATAACCCAAAAAGGAGACGGACTCCTGGAAGAACAGGCATTTCTCTGCCTTGACATACAAGTCATGCTCCAACAGTCTTCTCAACACTCGGCGCACCAGGGCTACATGCTCGGCTCGTGTAGAAGAGTACACTAGGATGTCGTCGATGTACACTACCACACCCTGCCCATGCATGTCCCGGAAAATCTCGTCAACAAAGGATTGGAAGACTGAAGGAGCATTCATTAACCCGTATGGCATGACGAGATACTCGTAATGACCCGAGGTGGTACTAAATGCCGTTTTCCATTCATCCCCCTCCCTAATGCACACCAGATTGTACGCGCTCCTGAGATCCAACTTTGTGAAGAACTGCGCTCCGTGTAATGACTCCGTCATAGTCGCAATCAGTGGAAGAGGGTAACTGTACTTAACCGTGATCTGATTGAGACTACGGTAATCAATACACGGGCGCAAACCCCCGTCCTTCTTCTTCACAAAGAAGAAACTCAAGGAAACCGGGGAAGTGGAGGACCGAATGTATCCCTGTGCCAAGGACTCGGCTATGTAAGTCTCCATAGCCGCAGTCTCCTCTTGAGACAGGGGATACACACGGCTCCGCGAAAGTGCCGCTCCTGTTTGGAGATTTATCGCACAGTCCCCCTGTCTATGAGGTGGTAGCCGTGTTGCCCTCGTTTTGCTGAACACAAGTGCTAAGTCCTCATACTCAGGGGGAATGCGCATTGCGGGCACTTGGTTCGGACTCTCTACCGAGGTCGCCCCTAAGGAAACACCTAGACATTTCCCTACACACTGGGCAGACCACTCCATAAGAGCCCTCTGTTGCCACGCAATGGTAGGATCATGGGCGCTTAACCAGGGAAGCCCCAGCACCACGGGGTACGCAGGAGAGTCAATCAGATAAAACTGAATGATCTCCTCATGACCCCCCTGCGTCGTCATCTTAAGTGGTGCTGTGACTTCTCTGATCAGCCCCCGACCCCAACGGCCGGCTGTCTAGGGCGTGGACAGGAAAGGGGGCTTCTACCGCCGAAGGGGAATTCCTAACCTATGACAAAATGCACGATCAATAAAATTCCCAGCTGCGCCTGAATCTACTAGCGCCTTATGCTGGGAATGAGGTGCCACCTGTGGAAATCTCACAGGAATACTCATGTGACCAACAGAGAGCTCTGGGTAAGTGGGGCGCCTACTCACCTGAAAATGACTCCCCAGTGCGTGACCTGTTGTCCCCTCTCCCCAGGAGACCCTCCCCAGCACCTGGCCGCGGTGTGTCCTCCACGGCCACAGTTGGTGCAGGGGATGGCCCCCCTCGGGTTCTCTCTCCTCCTCTCTCTAGCGCCAGCACCCCCGAGCTCCATGGGAATCGGCTCGGAGGTGCTGGAGGGTGGAATGGACGACCCCCCACTCAGGGACGTCCGCGGGTAGCCAGCAGGGTGTCGAGATGGATGGAGATGTCCACCAACTGGTCGAAGGATAGGTTGGTGTCCCTGCAGGCCAGCTCACGACAAACGTCCTCTCGTAGGCTACACCGGTAATGGTCGATGAGGGCCCTCTCATTCCACCCCGCATCCGCCCTAGAGTCCGGAACTCCAGGGCGAACTCCTGTGCGCTCCTCTTCCCCCTGTCGGAGGTGGAACAGACGCTCCCCCGCCGCCTTTCCCTCAGGTGGGTGATCGAAGACAGCCCTGAAGCGGCGGGGAGAACTCCCGCGTAGGTGATGGTAGCGGCGTCTATTCCCCTCCATTCGGCGTTGGCCCACTCCAACGCCTTGCCGGATAGACAGGAGATGAGGGCGGAGACGCTCTCGTATCCCGAGGGCGCTGGGTGTAGGGTAGCCAGGTAAAGTTCCACCTGCAGGAGGAACCCCTGACACCCGGCTGCAGAACCGTCATATGCCCTCGGGAGCGAGAGCCGAATGCCCCTGGGTTCCGGTGCTGAGAGGGAGGACTGGCCGTTGGTGATGGGATGGTGTAAGAAGACGTGGGCACCTCCCCAGTAACCAACCGGCGCAGAGTGTTGGACACCTCGTCCATGGCGAACCCAAGTTGCCGGATCATGGTGTCCTGATAGCTGATCCGTTCCTCCAGCGACTTGGGTGTCGCAGCTGCTCCTGCTGACTCCATGGTTGGTGTGTTGTTCTGTCAGTAGAACCGATGTGGATGTGGTGGAGGAGTCAGGCGCAGGACACAGAGGCTTCGTCCAACAGACTTTACTAGTCAAAAGTGCTAAATTACAATACACGGCCTCGAAAACAAACAGAGGCGAGTGAATACGTAACCATGCGTAAACACTAAACAAACAAACAGAGCGTCAAAACGCAGCTCCGAAAATACAGGCAGACAACAACACACAATCTAACCAATACCAAACAGGGAACTTATAGGACACGTAATCAGAACACAAACAGACACAGGTGTACAAGACAGACCAAAGCAATCACACCACGAAACATTCAACGGTGGCAGCTAGTACTCCGGGGACGGCGAACGCCGAAGCCTGCCCGAACCAGGAGGAGGAGCAGTCTCGGCCGAAACCGTGACACTGGCTCTCACAGACCTGTAACTTCTTCTTTAAGAGGCTCCTCTGTCCCCCACTCGTTACCTGTATTAATGGCACCTGTTTGAACAAACAGTCACACTCCAAACTCCACTATGGCCAAGACCAAAGAGCTGTCAAAGGACACAAGAAACAAAATTGTAGACCTGCACCAGGCTGGGAAGACTGAATCTGCAATAGGTAAGCAGCTTGGTTTGAAGAAATCAACTGTGGGAGCAATTATTAGGAAATGGAAGACATACAGGACCACTGATAATCTCCCTCGATCTGGGGCTCCACGCAAGATCTCACCCCGTGGGGTCAAAATGATCACAAGAACGGTGAGCAAAAATCCCAGAACCACACGGGGGGACCTAGTGAATGACCTGCAGAGAGCTGGGACCAAAGTAACAAAGCCTACCATCAGTAACACACTATGCCGCCAGGGACTCAAATCCTGCAGTGCGAGACGTGTCCCCCTGCTTAAGCCAGTACATGTCCAGGCCCGTCTGATGTTTGCTAGAGTGCATTTGGATGATCCAGAAGAGGATTGGGAGAATGTCATATGGTCAGATGAAACCAAAATATAACTTTTTGGTAAAAACTCAACTCGTCGTGTTTGGAGGACAAAGAATGCTGAGTTGCATCCAAAGAACACCATACCTACTGTGAAGCATGGGGGTGGAAACATCATGCTTTGGGGCTGTTTTTCTGCAAAGGGACCAGGACGACTGATCCGTGTAAAGGAAAGAATGAATGGGGCCATGTATCGTGAGATTTTGAGTGAAAACCTCCTTCCATCAGCAAGGGCATTGAAGATGAAACGTGGCTGGGTCTTTCAGCATGACAATGATCCCAAACACACCGCCCGGGCAACGAAGGAGTGGCTTCGTAAGAAGCATTTCAAGGTCCTGGAGTGGCCTACCCAGTCTCCAGATCTCAACCCCATAGAAAATCTTTGGAGGGAGTTGAAAGTCCGTGTTGCCCAGCGACAGCCCCAAAACATCACTGCTCTAGAGGAGATCTGCATGGAGGAATGGGCCAAAATACCAGCAACAGTGTGTGAAAACCTTGTGAAGACTTACAGAAAACGTTTGACCTGTGTCATTGCCAACAAAGGGTATATAACAAAGTATTGAGAAACTTTTGTTATTGACCAAATATATTATTTTCCACCATAATTTGCAAATAAATTCATTAAAAATCCTACAATGTGATTTTCTGGATTTTTTTTCTTCTCATTTTGTCTGTCATAGTTGACGTGTACCTATGATGAAAATTACAGGCCTCTCTCATCTTTTTAAGTGGGAGAACTTGCACAATTGGTGGCTGACTAAATACTTTTTTCCCCACTGTATATACTTTCTGCCCATATAAGACATGTCAATGTCCTGGAAAGTTTGCTGTTACTTACAACAGTCGTGCTAATCACATTAGCGCACGTCAGCTCAACCGTCCCGTATACGGGACACCGATCCCGTAGAGGTTAAAACAATAAAATATTTACAATTGTACAGGAGCTCTCTGCCTAGGCTTCCTCACGGCACCATAGCAACCATGGAACTTCAAATACTACACATATTTTCCCTGTGAGTTGACATGTACGTCTATCACATTTACACATTTTACATTTCACACATTATACACATCTGACAATATCAACCAACTTTCCTAGAGACAAAACATAAAATATCATAAAGAGGTGTTTATTAAAACAATGGTCCTTAAAACAAATGAGTGCATGTGCTCCCCCTTCACAATGGTGGGGACCCTTGTGACAAATAATTATCGCCCTATTTCTAAACTCTTGACCAGCAAAAATATTAGAATCCTTGATTAATTCTCAGATAAGATCTTTCTTATCTTTGAAATGTATTCTAAATTTACATCAGTGGGGTTTTAGACCAGGTCATAGCACTATCTCTGCTGCATCGCTAGTTATAAATGATGTGGTTAACAGTATGGATAAAAGGCAACATCATGCTGCCCTCTTCATTGACCTGTCAAAGGCTTTCAATACTGTTGATCACTCACTGCTAATTCAGAGGCTTTCCTCAATTGGCCTGGTTTAAAAATGTGTATTTACTGATGGTGTTAACTCAGGTTTCCTGGATATTACGAAAGGTGTCCCGCAGGGTCGATTCTGGGTCCTGTACTTTTTGCATTAAAAAAAATAATAATCTGCACTTGTATGCCAATGATGCTGTTATTTACATTTATGTCATTTAGCAGATGCTCTTATCCAGAGCGACTTACAGTTAGTGCATACATTTGTATTTATTTTTATTTTTCATACTGGCCCCCCGTGGGAATCGAACCCACAACCCTGGTGTTGCAAACGCCATGCTCTACCAACTGAGCTACATCCCTGCCGGCCATTCCCTTCCCTACCCTGGACGACGCTGGGCCAATTGTGCGCCGCCCCATGGGTCTCCCGGTCGCGGCCGGCTACGACAGAGCCTGGATTTGAACCAGGATCTCTAGTGGCACAGCTAGCACTGCGATGCAGTGCCTTAGACCACTGCGCCACTCGGGAGTATGTATGCTATCGCCTCCACGATTGACTACACTCTATCTGAACTACAGTCTGCCTTCACTGAATTATAGAAAAACTGTCACGTAGGTTGATACATTGCTATGTTTCATTTATAAAGCCCTTTTACAAAAGGTCCCACTGTACCTAACATCTTTACTAAACTTTAGACATACGAGTTACATCACCCGGTCTCAAGGATGGCTAACACTGGAAATTCCTTTGGTCTCTACTGAGCTAGGTAAATAAGCTTGCATCTTATTTGTGGAACAATCTTCAAATGTTCTTAAATGTGATGTTTTGGTGCCTCTAGGGTAATTCAGAAAGCTGATTGAGGACCTTATTACTGATGAATATGTTTGTTCTTTATGACTGTGTTTTTCTTTCTTTCTGCTTGCATTTTATATTTATATTTTGATGTGTGTATTTTCTGTAATTTATGTAATTCAGGGCGCTCATCTGTGAAAGAAACCTTGGTCTCAGTATGACTCCCTGATAAAATAAAGTGTGTGGGACCGAGTGAGGTTAGCAATATGAAAGAGCATGGGCAAGAGGGAGAGGTAGACAGACAGAGGGCTCTATTAAATCAGATCCGCTTTAGCCGACATCCGCATAGTGGTTGTTTTGTCAGTGTCAGAAGTGGAACTGCATTAGAGCTGTCAAATGCACAAGCGAATCCTGGCATTATACCTAAAGCGGACATTGCCATTGGCTGCCCGGAGTCGCATTAAGGGAACTCCCATGCAGCCTTGATTACAAGTTCGGACACTGGAATGTGAGACGTAATCAACACCTTGATTACGCTGATAGAAATCCTCATTATTTCTATATAGGCTACACTTTCTCATTCTGAACTTCTAACACCAGTGGGATGGGTGTGGCTTCGTGACAATGATCACAAGAGCAGCTCCTCACCGATTTGACAGCTCCAACACAGTTACACCTCCGACACCGCCAAAACACCAGCTATGTGGGTGTCGGCTATCGCCGGTTAACGCTTGATTTGATTGAATCTAGGCCAAAGAGAGGCAGTTCCTGGGAGAAGGGACCTCCCTATAGCTGGGAAGGGATCTCTACTGTTTCTACAAGAATAGCTGAGTATCATTTTTGTTTTAATAACTTGTTGTTGGCATAGTCTTAGTTGGTCAATTGAAATAAAGTGCTGTCTCTCTAATTACCTAGTTAACCATTGCTTTCTGAACGGTTAATTGCTAACCACTTGTGCTGTGGTTGGTGTTGACAGCCTGTCTTAGATAGGTTTCAGGGCAATTGGTGTAGTAATTTATGGTTAATAGTGGGTGTCCTTGACCTCTCTGTCCCCTAGGCCCTAGGCCCTTGCACAGCACCGAAACAGCTCTGGTTAAAGTTACCAACGACCTACAGATGGCTGCTGGTTCTGGATCTCCCAGCATGCTTTTCCTCTTAGATCTCAGTTCTGCTTTGGACACCGTAGAACACAGCATCCTCCTGCAGCGTCTCAGAGATCACACTGCTGTCTCTGGAACAGCTCTGAACTGATTCTCCTCCTACCTCTCCAATAGGAAGTAATACATCACTATAGGAGAGTCCAGTCTGCAGTCACATGCGTCGTCCCACAGGAAAGCACGGATTCCTGTGGGACGACGCATGTGACTGCAGACTGGACTCTCCAATAGTGATGTATTGCTTCCTATAGTCTCATCTGACCAGAGTACCTTCTTCCATATGTTTGGGGAGTCTCCCACATGCCTTTTGGCAAACACCATACGTGTTTGCTTCTTTTTTTCTTTAAGCAATGGCTTTTTTCTGGCCACTCTTCCATAAAGCCCGGCTCTGTGGAGTGTACGGCTTAAAGTGGTCCTATGGACAGATACTCCAATCTCCGCTGTGGAGCTTTGCAGCTCCTTCAGGGTTATTTTTGGTCTCTTTGTTGCCTCTCTGATTAATGCCCTCCTTGCCTGGTCCGTGAGTTTTGGTGGGCGGCCCTCTCTTGGCAGGTTTGTTGTGGTGCAATATTCTTTAAATTTTTCTTTAAAGTGTCTGATATTTTTTTCATAACCCAACCCTGATCTGTCCTTCTCCACAACTTTGTCCCTGACCTGTTTGGGGAGCTCCTTGGTCTTCATGGTGCCGCTTGCTTGGTGGTGCACCTT
This sequence comes from Coregonus clupeaformis, assembly GCF_020615455.1. NCBI lineage: Eukaryota > Metazoa > Chordata > Actinopteri > Salmoniformes > Salmonidae > Coregonus > Coregonus clupeaformis. The sequence continues at coordinate 20,010,754 of NC_059207.1, forward strand.
GCTTAGTGGTGTTGCAGACTCTGGGGCCTTTCAGAACAGGTGTATATATACACTGAGATCATGTGACAGATCATGTCACACTTAGATTGCACACAGGTGGACTTTATTTAACTAATTATGTGACTTCTGAGGGTAATTTGTTGCACCAGATCTTATTTAGGGGCTTCATAGCAAAGGGGGTGAATACATATGCACGCACCACTTTTCCGTTATTAATTTTTTAGAATCTTTTGAAACAAGTAATTTTTTTCATTTCACTTCACCAATTTGGACTATTTTGTGTATGTCCATTACATGAAATCCAAATAAAAATCCATTTAAATTACAGGTTGTAATGCAACAAAATAGGAAAAATGGCAAGGCGGATTAATACTTTTGCAAGGCACTGTATGCTGACAATACCCAGCTTTACATTAACACCAAACCCGACACCATCTCTGCCTGAAGCTAAACTTAGCAGCTAAATTCAGGGTATGGATGAAAGAGAACTGCCTCCAGTTGAACAGCAGCAAGACTAAGGCTATGCTTATTGGGACACCCAAGCAGGTCACCAGTGCTGGAAACATCTGCCCTACAATCAACAGCCAGGTCATCCACCTGTCCTCTGTCATCTCCAACCTAGGAGTCTAGTTTAATACTTCTCTGTCCTTTGATGTCCACATAAAACAAGATGTAAAACATCATTTGTCCATCTTTAAAACATTGCAATACCATCACTCTCCTAACCAGATGCAGAATAACTCATCCACGGCTTCAACATCTCTCAGATCGACTACAGCAATGCGCTGTTTGGGGGCCTCCCAGACAAATCACTACAGAAGCTCCAACTAATCCAGAACAGTGCTGCCAGGGTCTTGACCAGGACCAAGAAGTCAGACCACATCACCCAATCCTGGTCCAACATCCCTAGCTATTGGTCAACTACAGGATCGACTTTAAAATTCTCATGCTTGTACATTATAGTGTATATACAAAAGTATGTGGACACCCCTTCAAATTAGTGGATTTGGCTATTTCAGCCACACCGTTGTTGACAGGTGTATAAATTGAGCAGCTCAGTGACGTTCAACATGGCACCGTCACAGGATGCCACCTTTCCAACAAGCCAGTTGGTCAAATTTCTGCCCTGCTAGAGCTGCCCGATCAACTGTAAATGCTGTTATTGTGAAGTGGAAACGTCTAGGAGCAACAACGGCTCAACCACGAAGTGGTAGGCCACACAAGCTCACAGAACGGGACCGCCGACTGCTGAAGCACGTAGCATGTAAATATCGTCTGTCCTCGGTTGCAACACTCACTACTTAGTTCCAAACTGCCTCTGGAAGCAACATCAGCACAATAACTATTCGTCAAGAGCTTCATGAAATGGGTTTCCATGGCCGAGCAGCCGCACACTAGCCTAAGATCACCATGCGCAATGCCAAGTGTAGGCTGGAGTGGTGTAAAGCTCGCCACCATTGGACTCTGGAGCAGTGGAAATGTGTTCTCTGGAGTGATGAATCACGCTTCACCATCTGGCAGTCCCACGGACTAATCTGGGTTTGGCGAATTCCAGGAGAACACTACCTTCCCCGATGCATAGTGCCAACTGTAACGTTTGGTGGAGGAGGAATAATGGTCTGGGGCTGTTTTTCATGGTTCGGTCTAGGCCCCTTAGTTCCAGTGACGGGAAATCTTAATGCTACAGCACACAATGACATTCTAGACGATTCTGTGCTTCCAACTTTGTGGCAAAAGTTTGGGGAAGGCCCTTTCCTGTTTCAGCATGATAATGCCCGTGCACAAAGTGAGGTCAATACAGAAATGGTTTGTCGAGATTGGTGTGGAAGAACATGACTGGCCTGCACAGAGCCCTGACCTCAACCCCATCGCACACCTTTGAGATGAATTGGAACACCGACTGCAAGCCAGGCCTAATCGCCCAACATCAGTGCCCAACCTCACTAATGCTCATGGCTGAATGGAAGCAAGTCCCCGCAGCAATGTTCCAACATCTAGTGGAAAGCCTTCCCAGAAGAGTGAAAGCTGTTATAGCAGCAAATGGGGGACCAAGTCCATATTAATGCCCATGATTTTGGAATGAGATGTTCAACAAGCAGGTGTCCACATACTTTTATTTAGCACCTAGCCCACTATTGCTAATTTAGATGCATTGATTCTAAATGGATGTTGTTTTTATTGTATATAATTTCTTATTTTTTTCCTCAGTAGAGGTTTGAGATAACTCTGTAATGAAAAGCGCTATACAAATGAAATGTATTATTATTATTATTATTATTATTATTATTATTATTATTATTATTGTGCTCCATCTATAGCTGGGAAGAGACCTCTTCTGTTTCTACAAGAATAGCTGAGTATCATTTTTGTTTCAATAACTTGTTGTTGATGCTTGGTCAATCGAAGCAAAGTGCTGTCTCTCTAGTTACCCAGTTAACCATTGCTGTCTGAACTGTTAACTGCTCACCACTTGTTGACAATTTGACATGGAAAAGTTTCAGGGCAATTGTTGTAGTAATATCTGGTTATTGGTGCCTATGTTGGACAGGGAGTGGTTTCACCTCTCCTCCAATCAGCAATTAGTGCTGGGAGGTGTGTCCTTCACCTCTGCTAGGCAATCAGCAATTAGTGTTAGTACTACAGTGTCCCCTATTTTTCAGCTAGCAGCTGTAAGCGGCGGTCTCGTAGCCAAAACTAAGACTGTCGTCGATCTTGTAGCGTTGTCAACCGTGTGTGTTTTCTATCCCTGTTCGCTTGTCTCCCTGTGGGTGTTACAGACATTCCCAAATCGCCACTCTCTCTCCTCTTCTATCCTATCTTCCTTCTGCTAAATTGTTCTCTCTCCTGATTCTGCCTCTTCAACCCTACTCTCCTCCCTTTCTGCATCCTATGACTCTCACTGTCCCCCTCTGCTCCGTGGCTGAGTGAACTCACAGCATAGGGCTGCGGGCACTTGAGCGGAAATGGAGGAAAACTAAACTTCCGGAGGACCTATCATCCGTTCACTCCCTCCTCTCTACCTTCTCAACTGTATCCGCTAGTGGTGCACGGGTCAGCTGTTTGTTCACCCGCACCCACCCGCAATTGCTATTAACCCATACACAACCGCCCGACTTTATGTGATAAAGTGAAAATCTGAGGCCCGCTAATATAGAAAATGCGCTGTACGCTACAGTCAGAGATGGCGGAAATGTTTTTTGACAGGGGGTGCAGGATATTTTTTTGCCTGATTTAGATATGTTTCTGACATTTTCGTAGGCTATTTCTTAGTCAACTTGTCTGGAATTAGATACATGCAGCTTCTCTTCTGTCATATGTTGCCCTAGAAGACTAAATAAACCCTTGCTCTCCAGAATAATGTCATAAATCGATAGAATGAATGGTTCAATCTAGTTGACATCGGTAAAGTTTTCTCTATCATCTCTGCTTCTTACGCGGAGCAAAGATGTTTAGGGACAGGGGAGAAAATGCATTGTATAAAAAATAAAAACAACAAGATTTTCTGTGCAGAATTTCAAATGACATCAGTTTGACCGGTTGTAAGGAAATAGAAGCTGTGAAAACAACCCAACATGTTTCTGATAAGATTTCAGTTCAGCTTGGATGCATATTTTATGTGGTTGAAATATTATCCACTTTTATGATGCTGATAAAGACAGCACCTCTACAGATGTTATCAAACTGCGCATTCGCATTCTCTCAAGATGCTGAAAGAAGAAATCATATTTCCCCACTCCTGTTCCCGAGTCAAAATTTTGCCTACATTTGGTGTATGATTTTACTGCAAGAAATGCTTAATTCTGCAGGAGTTAATATTAACACTATTAAGGCTATGCGAGAGGTTATACAGTCAATAACCATTTAACCCATCTGAACTACAGTTTCTTTGACCTGCTACAGGCCTATTTGAAGTCCCCGCCTTGTGACTGTCGAATTTGTATAACGCCTCACAATCATCACACATAACAGAGCCGGCACTCCTATGATCATCTTTTACCACTTCACCAAATCTTTCCCAAACATTACTTTTCTGGCCCTCCATTCTCTTTATTTTCAACTCTCCATTTCGCAGCTTTACTCATATTGAATAAAACTCAGACATCGTCCTTTTTACCTCCGTGGATCGATGTTAACTTTTTCTGCCTGTTCCCAAAATCATTTGGCGATTGGTGGGTAGACTATTTGGCGTGCGTACAGTTAGGCCCTAAAGCTTAGGCTTACGTACTAATGCCACAGCATAGTATTGTTTTGTCTTTATTCAACCCGCCCGCCACCCACCCGCCCTTTATCCACACAATATTTAATGACCCTAAACCCGCTGGCGTGTTATGAGTCGGCCAGCACATCCGCTGCTAAAGCCACTTTATATCACTCTAAATTTCAAGCTTCTGCCTCTTGCCAAAACGTTTTTCCTCCTTCTCCTCTCCCCTTAATCCTCCACCTCTTCCCCCTCCCTCTTCCCCCTCCCTCCTCCCTCCTCCCTCTCCGCAGACAACTTTGTCAACCACTTTGAAAAGAAGGTCGAAGATATCCGCTCCTCATTCACTCAGCTTATTGAGTCCACTGCACTCTCACAGAACTACCCTACGCCTTGACCTCTTTCTCCCCTCTCTCCCCCAGATGAAATCCTGCGACTAGTGATGTCTGGCCGCCCTACAACCTGCCTGCTCAACCACATCCTCTCCTCCCTTCTCCAGACCATCTCTGGAGACCTTCTTCAAGATGGCCAAAGTCGCTCCCTCGTCAAGAAACCAACACTTGACCTCTCTGACGTCAAAAATGACAGACCTGTATCCATTCTTTATTTTCTTTCCAAAACACTTGAGTGTGCCGTCTCTGACCAACTCTCTCGTTATCTCTCTCAGAACCATCTTCTTGAGGCTTCAGGCTTCAAGACAAAACTGAGACCGCTCTCCTCTGCGTCAAGGAGGCTCTCCGCTCTGCCAAAGCTGACTTGATCTCCTCTGTTTTCATCCTCCTAGATCTATCCGCTGCCTTCAACACTGTGAACCATTAGATCCTCCTCTCCACTCTCTCAGGGCTGGGCGTCTCAGGCTCTGCACACTCTTGGATTGCATGCTACCTGGCAGGTCGCTCCTACCACGTGAAATGGAGACGATCTTAGTCTGCACCACATGCTTTCACTACTGGCGTTCCCCAGGGCTAGTTTCTAGGCCCTCTCCTCTTTACTCTTTACACCAAGTCACTCGGCTCCATCATATCCTCACATGGTCTCTCCTATCATTGCTATGAGGATGACACTCAACTACTTGTCTCCTTCCCCCTTTCTGACACCCAGGAGGCAACACACATTTCTGTGTGCCTGGCAGACATCTCAGCTTGGATATCGACCCACCACCTCAAGCTCAACCTTGACAAGACGGAGCTGCTCTTCCTCCCAGGGAAGGTCTGCCCACTCAAAGATGTCTCCATCACGGTTGACAACTCCACAGAGTCCCACTTCCAAAGTGCAAATAACCTTGACGTGACCCTGGACAACACCCTGTCATTCTCTGCAAACATCAAAGCAGTGACTTGCTCCTGCAGGTTCATGCTTTACAACGTCTGTAGAGTATGACCCTACCTCACACAGGAAGTGGCACAGTTCCTAATCCAGGCTCTTGTCATCTTCTGTCTAGACTACTGTAATTCTCTGTTGGCTAGACTCCATGCTTGTGCCATGAATCCCCTGCAACTTGTCCAGAACGGCCGCAGCCCACCTGGTGTTCAACCTTCCCAAGTTCTCCCATGTCACCATGCTCCCCCACACACTCCACTGGCTTCGGGTCGAAGCTCACATCCACTATAAGACCATGTTACTTGCCTACGGAACAGCAAGAGGAACTGCCCCTCCCTACCTTCAGGCTATGCTCAAACCCTACACCCCAACCCGAGCACTCCGTTCTGCCACCTCTGGTCTCTTGGCCCTCCCAGCCCTACATGAGGACATCTCCCGCTCAGCCCAGTCTAAGCTCTTCTCTGTCCCGGCACCCCCCATCGTGGAACCAGCTTCCCCCTGAAGCCAGGACAGCAGAGTCCCTCCCCATCTTCCGAAAACGTCTGAAACCCTACCTCTTCAAAGAGTATCTTAAATTAATCCCACAGCGCCACCCCCCCCACCCCAACCCACTAAAAAACTAATAAATAATGGTAATCATAATAAATAAATATATATTTTCCTACTAGCACTGACTTTGCTGATAACTACTTTATTGAGGGAAAATGTTCTTACTATGCCTGTGATATGTGGTTGTCTCACCCAGCTATCTTAAAATTAATGCACTAATTGTAAGTCGCTCTGGATAAGACTGTGATTAAAATCTAAACGTAAAATGAGAATGATTGATTGACATGAGCGGTGAGGCGGTACTGATATCTATGCAAGCAAGAGGTGGAATGGCCCGATGGTGTGAAAACAGGAGGACTATTGCACTAATCTGGGAGGAGGGGGGAGATTAAGAAGCGTAATGAGCTTCAAGCAAGAGAGTCAATTAGCTTTTACATTTCTCACGTTAAAAAGGTAGATTCTTTATCAAGGAATCTCCATCAAACCAACAAAGAGTGATTGAAGACCATTTTGGAATTTGTCTCACTCTCAATGTTTCGCCTTAGATGTTCATATAAGGAGGGATAGAAAATGATAATTGGTTATGGATGAGAATCAACCTTTTCAATCAAGATTAAAAATACATATCCATAAAATAATGACAACAGAAATATCTAGGCATTGATGAAATATAATGATTGTTACAACATTGTTTCTTCATAGAACTATCTATTGTTATTATTATTATTATTATTATTATTATTATTATTATCTAAGATAAAGAGCAACATAGCTTGCAGGCTGCGAGAAATAGATGGATAAGAGGTGTTAACAAAGTCAACTTCGTTGAGCAAACTGCTGGAATCTGAGAATACTGAGAACACTCCTGCTAAGTAAAGCTAATTACATGAGTTTTCCATTTTTATATCCCTGCTTAATCTAATACCATGAAGAAGTGGATTGGTGTAGCTACTGTCGTGGAAATGTGAATTAACTAATGAGGAGAGACAAGGTCAATCACCAATCAGGATATTACTTTATTCCAAATGTATTAATAAGGGAGTAGGTCACACCACACACACACACAAATGAATAGAGTGAGTGCTCTGAAATAATGAGGCTGGTCAACCCCACACTCTTGAGTGTTGGGCAGAGAGCTTTGACATACAGAGATAAACAGAGGTCTTATATAGTAGACCTATAAATGCTTAGTCATGGCTGGTTCCACCACAACTGTCTCAATGTGTCGAACCAACAGATATCTACTGGATGAGGTGGCCAAATATTCTGAGTCCTCTGTGTTCTCATACGAGTACTAAGAACTGTTTGTTCTTAGAATAGAGGATAAGGAGAGACTTCGTTCGGAACAAAGATACCTTGTATCCGAACATGCAAGTTTCAGAGTACAGAGGGTGGGTAAGAACACGAGATGTGCACAGCCGTGGTGGATTAGATACAGAGTTATGTTAAAACAGCAACTTACACAACCAGAGTAACAGGATTGTACACACCTATCATTTATATTAACCTTAAAGTAATGTTAATACAAATGTTCTCTCTCACATACCCCACAGTCAATCTGGAAAATGATAAAACCCATAAAATGAACATCATAGACAAGCTTCATTACAGTAAATAGGACAATTATCACATTTAGAACCCTTCCTACACCAGTGACAGAGACCCCTCTATGGGCACTTGGTACACACAGGGTGGAACATGAGCTCCACATCTGGGTCCTTATGCTCAGGATTGGGGTCCTCATCATCAGAGATGTAGTCAGGAATAGGGAATAGGTTGGGGGAAATCATTCAGTTTCCAAATCATAATTAAAACCCATTAAATTATCCAACCCGAATTTAGAATGATATTGCTTAGTGATTCACGTTGGTTCTATCACTCAAAGTTAAAACCCTCAACTTAGCACACATCGGCACTAGCAGAATGTAAATCTACATTAACGTACAGTATAATTATCCATAATTCTAGTATTAACTTTCTCATCACGGTTATAATTACAGATCAGTATCTCAATGTATTCTTAGTCTAAATTACTATACATTTTGCAGTGTGTAGACCTCTACAATCAACTTGATACCCCAAATAAACAACTTTGGACAGGTCCAAATCAATTACAGGCACAGTTGACCAACCCCCTCCCTCCCCAGCACTCAATCTTCTGGCGTCTCTTCATTTTTTATTTTCAGATAGCTTCACAGTTCTTCTTCACAATGGCACAAATGTTCAAAGTGGATGGCCCATGATAATGTCTCTCACCTGTCCTTTACAGTCCATTATGTCTTGTCCATTTGCCAACCAGTATACCAGCAACATGAGATACGTTTGGAATGGATCTCTCTCCATGGTCCCTCCACGTGGACTCCTGTCACACTCCTGAGAGAGAAGTCATGAGAGAACAGGCAGTTGATAGATTCGACTGGATGCTGTGTACAGGTTGCTGGCTCGGACTCAGGTCTCAGGTAGAAGTGGTGAAGGACCATACTGAACACCATTTTCACCATTACATCAGCCGGTTAGAGGGGGTTTGAGTTTCTGCACTTCTGCATATATCCTTTGATATGTATCATTTGATACCCTTGTTCCTTTTACAGGCAGGCATGTGAACACAATCAATTTAGCCTCCTGTAGCTGAGTTGGTAGAGCATGGCGCTTGCAACACCTGGGTTGTGGGTTCGATTCCCACGGGGGGCCAGTATGAAAAATGTATGCACTCACCAACTGTAAGTCGCTCTGGATAAGGGTGTCTGCTAAATGACTAAAATGTAAAAAAAATAAAAAATGTAAATTTGCATATTTAACCAAAAAGCCTCAGGGGACTAGTAATCCCCCCTTTTTGACACATGACTCACATCGGGATTAATGTGTATAGAACCACACTAGAAAGTCAGGACAGAGGTCATTCAACGCCTTTAAATGAGTGTTTCCTTCCCTGTACCTCAGACTAATTATTTTAAAACGTTTTAAACATTTCAGACATTTTCTATACCAGGTGTACATTAGGTTTTTTCAGTATATTTCTTAGCAAAGAATTCACATGCGTTCAATGAAATTAAATAAAAACTTCCCAAAATTTAATTTGTACCTTAAGGTACATCCTCGCTAACCCTTGAAAAACCCACTAAAAACCAAATGAAAAGACCCGACACAATAAATCAAACACGATATTAACACCACTAATAAATATTCATAACAGGTGTGTTGTGTGTGTGTGTGTGCTGGTGTGTGTGTGGTAAAACGTAGGACAAAACATAAACAAATGGCCAGGCCTTACTTAATTGGGAGCTCCCTTTACGGCCGGATCTGGGTACCTTTATACTTAATAGAACTGCAGAATTTCACTAACTGCTCTCCCAAGGAAACAGCCTCGGGAAACATTTCAAAGGGAGAGATAAGGACACCCCATCCTCTCCTAAAGGAGAAAATAAACATTTTGTAAAATATTAATCAGTCCAAACAATTCAAAATTTGAATTCTTACTTTCCATTTTACTTTCTAATCAACTTTCAATTTCCTTTCTTTCCCACTTCCTTTGTTACTTTCACTAACTACATATCTGTTTCCTTTAACTCAGAAAACCCTCTCAATCACCATCAACCAGTACATCTCTCTTCCACTCAAACACTTGTTTCCCTCTACAATCCCTACTATACTCTACCTCTGTCTTTCCATCTAACGTTACTTTACCAGGTGAACAAAACATTTTAAATTATGGACAAAACAAACATGATAACTTCTGTTAACAGGGAGGCCACTGTCCTCCCTCCACTCTTTAATCATTTGTGTTTTAGTCCACTCCAATTTGTATTGTATATATCTCCTCATTCACACGGGAGGCTATTCCTCCTGTCAAAAAGGTTAGTCATTTACACTTATCCTCTCGTACATGCATGTTCTATTTCACCTTGTATTGAAACCTCAGGTTCTTCAACTTACTAAAATGTGGCATTATCAGAGTACTATCCAAAACCCCACTAACAACAGATTACCATTCACATACATCAACCCTCTTTATCAATGGCTTTGTCACTGTCACTTATTGTAAGGTTTAGAAAACAAAACAAACCAAACATGAGAATTCTCTCTTTATTAGAAGTCATTGCTTTAATTGTAGTCTACCTTAACAATGTTACTCTATATGTTTATTACCAACCTCTATTGGACATTCACTTTCTGCATCACACTTCTTAAAATGTCTATTCTTTTAAGATGAACATGTAATGCGCCGAATGTATAAAATACATAGGTCAAATTCAGAAGGGAAAATATAAACTTTGGAGGGAGCCCACTTTCCAAGGCAGCTCTCAAGACCAGGTTACTTTCTGATTATACCTTTCACCATGAATGGTCTTGCACTCGCCATCTGTCCCCAGTAGATGGCGCTCTCCGTCCATAATAAGTTTGGCGGCTGAGGGCGTAGACAGGAAAACAGACACTTTCCATTTTGCCTACTCACGAATTGGTTTAGAACCTCAACATTTGGAATATCATCAAAAACTACATCGGGAGTACAATAGATTGTAGCCTTAAGTTTAACAACAAATCTCTACATGTTCAACATTTCAATGGTTCTATTTAACAGGGCATAGGTTTTGTTTCAAAATGTATTACCATGAGGGATGAAATCCCATAAGCACTTCTTTCTCTGAGACTCTATTTCCCAGACCCTCCCGACAGTAATATACAATGCAAAACCTTATTTTTATCAAATGATCCATAAAGAGACCAACTCTATACCTCTCAGAATACTATTTGGGTGTGCACGTTTATATTATTATTATTTATTTATTACTTTATCAAATCTCCAGTAATCGATTATACACACATGCAATTTCTAATTTCACAGTCACACACACACAGACACACGAACACACAAACAAGACAAATGGAGAAACTTTGATGGTTGTTATTTGATTCTTAACTTAAACTTCCCATGTGCACAGGGAAATTCATATCTCTATTAAAATATTGTCTAATCAACGGTCCCAAAATGGGGTGTTGTCTCCACACTGGGATATCGCCTACTGCGATTACTGTGGTATAGATTCTCTTAGGTCCCAGAGGTAAAGCCTTAGTTCGTATTTTCTAACTTCAACTTCAGGTGAGGTACCAGGTATGACAAAACTTTCACAATAGCATCTAACAATAGTAACCCAGGGCATACCTGTTTACCTCATTTATTAAAACATTTCATCAAAACATTACACATTATAATTTGAACTTCACCAAGCCAGGTGCCCTCGTAAAGGGTCACCTGCGCTCTAGTCCCTCATTCTATGAGCTTCACCAAGCCGAGTGCCCTCGCAAGACTACTCGCGCTCTAGTCCCTTGCTCTACACATTAACCTCAAAAGTCCTGCTGTGATCAACCCAGACACGGCCCTGGACTTTTGGTTGCCCGCAACTGTCTAGTTAACAATTATGTCCAAGGATACTTCACTTAAGAACACTCTTATCAACTCCTGCTAGTCACCTCAGTCGTGGCCTCCCCTCAAGGAGGACCCTGCTCTGAGCGTACCCTCAACAGGGGCTTCTTAACATATTGGTAGATTGTCCATGCTCACCTCTCTCAGTACTATGTTCTGGATCTGGTATCCACCCGTCCCCACTTCCTCTCAGATCTTAGGCGGGTCCAGCTGCTCCTTCAGGAGTGTGGTTTCCTTGAGATCCCAATTTCGCATCCCAGGTCTTCAGGAGCGGTCAACAGGTGAAGTTGCAGATCCCATGCTCGTCGCCAAGAATGTCGTGGAAATTGAGAGACAAGGTCAATCCCCAATCAGGATATTACTTTATTCAAAATGTATTAATAAGGGAGCAGGTCACACCACACACACACAAATGAATAGAGTGAGTGCTCTGCAATAATGGGGCTGGTCAACCCCACACTCTTGAGTGTTGGGCAGAGAGCTTTGACATACAGAGATAAACAGAGGTCTTATATAGTAGACCTATAAATGCTTAGTCATGGCTGGTTCCACCACAACTGTCTCAATGTGTCGAACCAACAGATATCTACTGGATGAGGTGGCCAAATATTCGGAGTCCTCAGTGTTCTCATGCGAGTACTAAGAACTGTTTGTTCTTAGAATAGAGGATAAGGAGAGATTTTGTTCGGAACAGAGATACCTTGTATTCGAACATGCAAGTTTCAGAGTACAGAGGATGGGTAAGAACACGAGATGTGCACAGCCGTGGTGGATTAGATACAGAGTTATGTTAAAACAGCAACTTACACAACCAGAGTAACAGGATTGTACACACCTATCATTTATATTAACCTTAAAGTAATGCTAATACACATTTTTTCTCTCACGCTACTGTTATCTTATTGACATATTGTGTCTGACTGGGGAGGCATGTAGTGTAAGAAGAGTTCTGTAAGGGTCACTTCTGTATTTATATTAAACTCTATAGAGTTTTACTAACCATACCAGTATTGCACTTGTTTAAGACCTCAAGTTACCTCTTAGCTTCCCTGGTCAGGATGAGCTGCCTTAGCCTTGACCTTGTAGACAGCGTTGTCTCAGCCGGCGCAGATAAGTGCCACCTCTCTTCAGTTCCCACATAATACACAATGCAGTCGAACACTCTGCCACTCTGCCACTCTGGTTGAGGCTTGATGTTGTAACAGAAGTTATTGAACACATCAGGGCATTTATGCAACTGGCCTGTGTCTCTGTGCCCATGTGACTCGGGAGTTGGGACTATACCCTCTGTCTACGTCTAGCCTCGCTTTCCCCAACTTTTTCTCTTAGAGGTGAATGGGAGATCTTGAAGAGAGAAATGAAAGGGCTAGGACATGTATCTCTAATTGGATATAGGTGGTAAAGAGGAGGGCGGGGGGGCATGGTGCTCTGTGTACAGAGCTGAAAGTGATACCCTTGTCCGTTCCAGCCTGCCCCACTCCGGCCTGCTCCACTCCGGCATGCTCCATCCTGTGGATACCTGAGAGTGGCGGTCTCCTGGGAAATCGACTAGGGGGAGACTTTCAACGGCCATGAAAGGGAGCGGAATCAAACACAAGAAAACTCCTACAATATACAGTACCCCTCCCCAGAGCAGGGCGGCCTGATGAAATATTATCTGTACAGCGACTGTACAATAGGGAAGGACAGAGCCCTTAATATACAGAGAGGGTCTTCACAGTGAGTGGGAGGGGCAGGCACTGCTCTGCTCCCAACCTCATCACTGGTATTGTAGGTATTGCATCCAGGGAATCAGGAGGATCTTCTTGGGACTTTAAAGATGAACTCTCCAACAGATTTACTACTGTGTCATTCAGCTGCGTTCTCTCTTTGGATTGTCCGTTGTTTTGTACGGTGAACAATTTCTGTTCTCTGATTGCAATTTTGGAAGGTGGGAGCATTACACAGTCATTCAAAATAATATGATCCCAATCCACTTTTAGTTCCTATTTGACTGAGTGTGCAACGTCATTGATGTGATTCAAGGACAATAATGTTATCTCATCATTCGACATTATCAGACAGTGTGTCTGACTTTTGAGATAGATATGGCGATGGCAATTCCTGCAGAGTAGCTAGCTATGTGTCAACTATTACACAACATAGTCTTTATCAGTGAGGTCTTTGTCACCCAACATGTATGGGTTACTCCCCAGGTATGCATGTGCATGTATATATTGTACATGGGTCTACTTGGCAGCTATCCAGTAGATGTTAGGCATAGTGAACAGTGATGGGCATCGGTGCCAAGTGTGTGGGTGGTTATATACAGTGGGGGAAAAAAGTATTTAGTCAGCCACCAATTGTGCAAGTTCTCCCACTTAAAAAGATGATAGAGGCCTGTAATTTTCATCATAGGTACACGTCAACTATGACAGACAAATTGAGATTTTTTTTTCCTGAAAATCACATTGTAGGATTTTTTATGAATTTATTTGCAAATTATGGTGGAAAATGAGTATTTGGTCACCTACAAACAAGCAAGATTTCTGGCTCTCACAGACCTGTCACTTCTTCTTTAAGAGGCTCCTCTGTCCTCCACTCGTTACCTGTATTAATGGCACCTGTTTGAACTTGTTATCAGTATAAAAGACACCTGTCCACAACCTCAAACAGTCACACTCCAAACTCCACTATGGCCAAGACCAAAGAGCTGTCAAAGGACACCAGAAACAAAATTGGAGACCTGCACCAGGCTGGGAAGACTGAATCTGCAATAGGTAAGCAGCTTGGTTTGAAGAAATCAACTGTGGGAGCAATTATTAGGAAATGGAAGATATACAAGACCACTGATAATCTCCCTCGATCTGGGGCTCCACGCAAGATCTCACCCCGTGGGGTCAAAATGATCACAAGAACGGTGAGCAAAAATCCCAGAACCACACGGGGGGACCTAGTGAATGACCTGCAGAGAGCTGGGACCAAAGTAACAAAGCCTACCATCAGTAACACACTACGCCGCCAGGGACTCAAATCCTGCAGTGCCAGACGTGTCCCCCTGCTTAAGCCAGTACATGTCCAGGCCCGTCTGAAGTTTGCTAGAGTGCATTTGGATGATCCAGAAGAGGATTGGGGAGAATGTCATATAGTCAGATGAAACCAAAATAGAACTTTTTGGTAAAAACTCAACTCGATCGTGTTTGGAGGACAAAGAATGCTGAGTTGCATCCAAAGAACACCATACCTACTGTGAAGCATGGGGTGTGAAACATCATGCTTTGGGGCTGTTTTTTCTGCAAAGGGACCAGGAGGACTGATCCGTGTAAAGGAAAGAATGGATGGGGCCATGTATCGTGAGATTTTGAGTGAAAACCTTCTTCCATCAGCAAGGGCATTGAAGATTAAACGTGGCTGGGTCTTTCAGCATGACAATGATCCCAAACACACCGCCCGGGCAACGAAGGAGTGGCTTCGTAAGAAGCATTTCAAGGTCCTGGAGTGGCCTAGCCAGTCTCCAGATCTCAACCCCATAGAAAATCTTTGGAGGTAGTTGAAAGTCCGTGTTGCCCAGCGACAGCCCCAAAACATCACTGCTCTAGAGGAGATCTGTGTCACACCCTGGCCTTAGTTATCTTTGTTTTCATTAATATTTTAGTTAGGTCAGGGTGTGACATGGTGAAGTATGTGTTTTGGTTTGTCTAGGGGTTTGTAGGTTTATGGGGTAATGTCTTGTCTAGGTGTTTGTATGTTGATGGCTGCCTAGATTGGTTCTCAATTGGAGACAGCTGTGGTTTATTGTCTCTAATTGGGAGCCATATTTAAGGCAGCCATGGGCATCATGTGTTTGTGGGTAATTGTCTAAGTTGAACGTTTGTTGCTTGTCTGTGCACTTACGTTATTTAGCTTCACGGTCGTTTGTTGTTTTGTAAGTTTTGGATAGTGTTCGGTTTCGTGTTTTTCTCTCTTCCTAAATAAAGAGATGTATTTTGCACACGCTGCGCCTTGGTCCACCTCTATGCTTGACGATCGTGACAGAATTACCCACCATCAAAGGACCAAGCGGCGTGTCCAGGAGCCAAGGGTCTGGACATGGGAGGAGATTTTGGAAGGTAAAGGGTCTTGGACTTGGGAGGAAATCCTGGATGGGATGGATCGACGGCCATGGTGTGAAACAGTGGAGAGGCGACTGAGAGAGGAGCAACGGCGTCAGCAGGGCCATCGTCGGAGGGACGAGAGGCAACCCCAAAAAGTTTTTGGGGGGCACATGGTTTAGGCGGCTGGGCAGCAGGAGGCTGCCACAGGGAGACGTGGAGAGAAGGCTACCGGTTTACGGGAGCCATTGGCGAGTAGAGGGAGGGAAGCAGTTGAGGCACGGCGTAAGAGACTGAGGTGTGTTACCAGTCCGGTCCGGCCCATTCCTGATCCCCGGTTAAGGCCAGTGGTGTGTGTTCCCAGTACGGACCGGCCTGTTCCTACTCCACGCATCAAACCTACGGTGTGCGTCGCCAGTCCAGCCCGGCCGGTTCCTGCTCCACGTACTAAGCCTACGGTGTACGTCGCCAGCCCGACCCGGCCTGTTCCTGCCACTCGCACCAAACCTACAGTGCGCGTCGCCAGCCCGACCCGGCCTGTTCCTGCCACCCGCACCAAGTCTACGGTGCGCGTCGCCAGCCCGACCCGGCCTGTTCCTGCCACTCGCACCAAACCTACGGTGCGCGTCGCCAGCCCGGTCCGGCCTGTTGCTGCTCCCCGCACTAGCCCTGAGATGCGTATCCTCAGCCCGGGACCACCAGTTCTGGCACCACGCACTAGGCCTTATGTGCGTCCCCAGGGTCCAGCGTGCCCTGTTCCTTCTCCCCGCACTAGACCTGAGATGCGTGTCCTCAGCCCGGTACCTCCAGTTCCGGCACCACGCACCAGGCCTATAGGGCGTCTCGGCCGGCCAGAGTCTGCCGTCTGCCTAACGGGCGCCTGAACTGCCCGTCTGCCCAACGCCGTCCTGAACTGTCCGTCTGCCAAGTGCTGCATGAACTGCCCGTCTGTACTGAGCCTGCTGGCCGCCCGTCTGCCATGAGCCTTCAGAGCCGTCCGCCAGACCGGAGCCGCGCTAAAGCCTTCCGCCAGACAGGAGCCGCTAGAGCCTTCCGCCAGACAGGATCAGCCAGAGCCTTCCGCCAGACAGGATCAGCCAGAGCCTTCCGCCAGACAGGATCAGCCAGAGCCTTCCGCCAGACAGGATCAGCCAGAGCCTTCCGCCAGACAGGATCAGCCAGAGCCTTCCGCCAGCCATGAGCAGCCAGATCCGTCAGCCAGCCACGAGCAGCCAGATCCATCAGCCAGCCATGAGCAGCCAGATCCTTCAGCCAGCCATGAGCAGCCAGATCCGTCAGCCAGCCATGAGCAGCCAGATCCGTCAGCCAGCCACGAGCAGCCAGATCCGTCAGCCAGCCATGAGCCGTCCAGCCAGGATCCGCCAGAGCCGTCCAGCCAGGATCCGCCAGCCAGCCAGGATCCGCCAGAGCCAGCCAGCCAGGATCCGCCATGCAGTCGGTGCTGCCCCTTAGTCCGGTGTCGGTGCTCCCCTTAGCCGTGGCCCCTTATCCTGGTGCTGCTCCCTTATCCTGGTGCTGCCCCTTATCCTGGTGCTGCCCCTTAGTCCGGTGCTGCCCCTTAGTCCGGTGCTGCCTCTTAGTCGGTGCTGCCCCTTAATCCAGTGGGGTTAAGTTGGAGGGTGGTCATTTGGAGGAGGCTACGAAGCGGGTAGTGACTATGGTGGGGTGGGGACCACGACCAGTGCCAGAGCCGCCACCGTGGACAGACGCCCACCCAGACCCTCCCCTAGACTTTATGCTGGTGCGCCCGGAGTTCGCACCTTAAGGGGTTATGTCACACCCTGGCCTTAGTTATCTTTGTTTTCATTAATATTTTAGTTAGGTCAGGGTGTGACATGGTGAAGTATGTGTTTTGGTTTGTCTAGGGGTTTGTAGGTTTATGGGGTAATGTCTTGTCTAGGTGTTTGTATGTTGATGGCTGCCTAGATTGGTTCTCAATTGGAGACAGCTGTGGTTTATTGTCTCTAATTGGGAGCCATATTTAAGGCAGCCATGGGCATCATGTGTTTGTGGGTAATTGTCTAAGTTGAACGTTTGTTGCTTGTCTGTGCACTTACGTTATTTAGCTTCACGGTCGTTTGTTGTTTTGTAAGTTTTGGATAGTGTTCGGTTTCGTGTTTTTCTCTCTTCCTAAATAAAGAGATGTATTTTGCACACGCTGCGCCTTGGTCCACCTCTATGCTTGACGATCGTGACAATCTGCATGGAGGAATGGGCCAGAATACCAGCAACAGTGTGTGAAAACCTTGTGAAGACTTACAGAAAACGTTTGACCTGTGTCATTGCCAACAAAGGGTATATAACAGAGTATTGAGAAACTTTTGTTATTGACCAAATACTTATTTTCCACCATAATTTGCAAATAAATTCATTAAAAATCCTACAATGTGATTTTCTGGATTTTCTTTTCTCATTTTGTCTGTCATAGTTGATGTGTACCTATGATGAAAATTACAGGCCTCTCTCATCTTTTTAAGTGGGAGAACTTGCACAATTGGTGGCTGACTAAATACTTTTTTCCCCCACTGTATATATACTCATTCAAAGGTTTTTCTTTATTTTTACTATTTTCTACATTGTAGAATAATAGTGAAGACATCAAAACTATGAAATAACACATATGGAATCATGCAGTAACCAATAAATTGTTAAATAAATCAAAATATATTTTATATTTGAGATTCTTCAAATAGCCACCCTTTGCCTTGATGCCAGCTTTGCTCACTCTTGGCATTCTCTCAACCAGTTTCACCTGAAATGCTTTTCCAACAGTCTTGAAGGAGTTCCCACATATGCTGAGCACTTGTTGGCTGCTTTTCCTTCACTCTGCTGTCCGACTCATCCCAAACCAACTCAATTGGGTTGAGGTCGGGGGATTGTGGAGGCCAGGTCATCTGATGCAGCACTCCATCACTCTCCTCTTGGTAAAATAGCCCTTACACAGCCTGGAGGTGTGTTGGGTCATTGTCCTGTTGAAAAACAAATTATAGTCCCACTAAGCCCAAACCAGATGGGATGGCGTATTGCTGCAGAATGCTGTGGTAACCATGCTGGTTAAGTGTGCCTTGAATTCCAAATAAATCACAGACAGTGTCACCAGCAAAGCACCCCCACACCATAACACCTCCTCCTCCTTGCTTTACGGTGGGAACTACACGTGTAGAGATCATCCCTTCACCCACATCGCGTCTCACAAAGACATGGCGGTTGGAACCAAAAATCTGAAATTTCCACTGGTCTAATGTTCATTGCTCGTGTTTCTTGGCCCAAGCAAGTCTCTTCTTCTTATTGGTGTCCTTTAGTAGTGGTTTCTTTGCAGCAATATGAAGGCATGATTCACACAGCCTCCTCTGAACAGTTGATATTGAGATGTGTCTGTTACTTGAAATCTGTGAAGCATTTATTTGGGCTGCAATTTCTGAGGCTGGTAACTCTAATGAACGTATCCTCTGCAGCAGAGGTAACTCTGGGTCTTCCATTCCTGTGGCAATCCTTGATGGTTTTTGCGACTGCACTTGAAAAAACTTTCAAAGTTCTTGAAATGTTCCGTATTGACTGAACTTCATGTTTTAAAGCAATGATGGACTAATGTTTGCCTTTGCTTATATGAGCTGTTCTTGCCATAATATGGACTTGGTCTTTTACCAAATAGGGCTATCTTCTGTATACCCCCCCACCAAGCTGTCAACAAGGCAAAGGGTGGCTATTTGAAGAATCTCAAAAATAAAATATATTTTGATTTGTTTAACACTTATTTGGTTACTACATGATTCCATATGTGCTATTTCATAATTTTGATGTCTTCACTATTATTCTAAATAATAAAAATAAAGAAAAACCCTTGAATGAGTAGGTGTTCTAAAACTTTTGACCGGTAGTGTATACAGTTGAAGTTGGAAGTTTACAGACACTTAGGTTGGAGTCATTAAAACTTGTTTTTCAACCACTACACACATTTCTTGTTAACAAACTATAGAGTGGCTTGCGAAAGTATTCATCCCCCTTGTTATTTTTCCTATTTTGTTGCCTTATAACCTGGAATTAAAATGGATTTTGGGGGGGTTTGTATCATCTTCCGTAAAGCCCAGCTCTGTGGAGTGTACGGCTTAAAGTGGTCCTACGAACAGCTTTGCAGCTCCTTCAGGGTTATCTTTGGTCTCTTTGTTGCCTCTCTGATTAATGCCGTCCTTGCCTGGTCTGTGAGTTTTGGTGGGCGGCCCTCTCTTGGCAGGTTTGTTGTGGTGCCATATTCTTTCCATTTATTAATAATGGATTTAATGCTGCTCCGTGGGATGTTCAAAGTTTCAGATATTTTTTTATAACCCAACCCTGATCTGTACTTCTCCACAACTTTGTCCCTGACCTGTTTGGAGAGCTCCTTGGTCTTCATGGTGCCGCTTGCTTGGTGGTGCCCCTTGCTTAGTGGTGTGGCAGACTCTGGGACCTTTCAGAACAGGTGTATATATACTTAGATTATGTGACAAATCATGTGACACTTAGATTGCACACAGGTGGACTTTATTTAACTAATTATGTGACTTCTGAAGGTAATTGGTTGCGCCAGATCTTATTTAGGGGCTTCATAGCAAAGGGGGTGAGTACATATGCACCCACCACTTTTCCGTTATTTATGTTTTAGAATTTTTTGAAACAAGTTATTTTTTTCATTTCACTTCACCAATTTGGACTATTTTGTGTATGTCCATTACAAGAAATCCAAATAAACATCAATTTAAATTACAGGTTGTAATGCAACAAAATAGGAAAAACGCCAAGGGGGATGAATACTTTTGCAAGGCACTGTATGTATATGTATATGTATATGTATATTGTGATGTCACGAGAGGCTACACAGCTTTCAGCGGGATTGCTCAAGTAGTGCAAGGAGACCAGGTTCAACCAAAACAAGGATTTTATTAAAGGTCTTGGGAAACTAACGAAAGTATAACACAATTCTGTTCTCTGGTGGCTCTTTAAGGGTTAACAGTTCAGGGATGTCTCTTCCACATCCAAAATCATAACTCTCCCTCGCTCAAATAACTTTTCCCCAGTCTTACTGTATTCCACGTTGCAGCTAGTGGCCAACCCAGCAAAACGTCCTTCCAAATGTCCCACACGTATTTCCACAGGTGCATATATCCAAAGGTGAGTATTTCCCAAAGGTAAGTATCTCCAAATCCTTATATTCCTCATGGAAGTGGACGTGCAGCACTCTTGTCCTCCAGAGAGCCCCGCCTGGAGACCGTGTCTCTTCCCTTCAACAAACCTTCAGCTCATCAGCTCCTGATTGGTTTCAGCTGCGTGGGAAGATTGGCCATAGAGGGTTGGAGTTCCCGACCATACCAGCAGATGGAGCCATAGCTGTCTGGGTTTGCAGCCATCTCAGGGGATGTAACGTCCCTCCAGGACACAGCCTCTCGTGACATCACACATCCCCTCTCCTCGGGACGACGTCCTCGTCGGGTAAAAGGCAGCGAAGAAGGCATCACGCCGGGAGAGGGCGTCCCGCATTCTTCATCTTGTTCTCCAACACCTTGTACTTCTCCTCTGCCTTCTTCTGGACCTCCCCTTACTACTGCGCAGGGTCTCCTCACACTCCTCGATGGTCCTGCGCAGCCCTCTCCAGCTCCTCCTGTTGCTTAGGAAGGAGCTCTGTTGGAGTTTAGCCTGGAGGATATCTAACTCTTCTGTCTTCATGTCTAACTGTTGCTTTAACAAACGAGTACCTCTCAGCGGTCCCCTTCAGACCAGACAGTTCTTTGTCCAGATTCTGTAGCTCCCCGTCTCTGTGTCGGTCTGGGCACCTGCCATCCCTATCAGAGCCCGGGCGGGAGTGAGTAACTCGGAGGATTGCACCGAGCCTTCCCAGGATGAGTCTTGCCTCTCCGTTTCCGAGGTACTCGGGTTATCCTCTCCTGAGACTCTCTCCCAGAGTGGGTAAAGGCTGGGCAGTCTCGTCCAATTAGGACAGGGACGGGGAGGGAATCAACCACCCCCGCCGTCGTGTGTATGGTTCCCCGTGTGCTGGTCATTGTAAGTTCAGTAATGGGGTATTCTCTGGTGTCCCCATGGACACAGGAAACTGGGAGGACTTTCCCGGGGTCAGACACGTTGGGCCCACCAAATCCTTACGCACCAGGGTGGCCCGGCTACCAGAATCCAGTAAGGCCTCCACATCATGGTGATTCACAGTTACCGGGCAGGTGGGGGTCGATCTGGGCCGCCATCTACGACTCCCAAGAGCGAGGCAACACGGTGTGTGGGTGCTGAGCTGGAGGACTCCGCAGTGGGCATAGGTTCATCGGCTGGTTTCCCACACTGCCAGGAGATATGTCCCATCTCCCCACACGGTAACATCTGTCGAGTTTCCCCCTCCTGGTGTACTCTTCTTGGCCCCCGCCTGGTTTCTGGCTCCCCCTGGAGCCGGGATAAGTCCTGACGTGGCTGGGTTCGAGACCTTGGGGTCCTTTGGACGGGTTCTTCCCATTTGTGGT